>NC_064838.1:20278181-20581212 GCF_024166365.1 Elephas maximus indicus
ACATGTTCCTGACTGACATCTTAGGGCAAGACAGCCCAGCACAGTGCTTGGTAGAAGGTGTGGCTCAAAAAACCAGGTGCCATCAAGTCGGCTCCAACTCATGGTGGCCTGATGTGCGTCAGGGTAGAGCTGTGCTCTATAGGGCTTTCGGTGGCTGATTTTTTTAAGTAGACCACTGGGCCTTTCTTCTGAAGCACTCCTGAGTGGATTTGAACTGCCAACCCTTCAGTTAGCAACTGAGCACATTAACTGTTTGCACTACCCAGGGATTTTAAAACCCTGTCTCTTCTCTAACTCAAGGTATAAAACCCACTGCCATCGAGTCAATTTCAACTCATAGCGACCCTACAGGACAGAGTAGAACTGCCCCACAGGGTTTCCAGACTGCCACATCTTTCTCCTGCAGAGCAGCTGGTGGGTTTGAACTGCAGACCTTTTGACTACCAACCGAGCGCTTAACTTCATAGCGACCCTACAGGACAGAGGAGAACTGCCCCACAGAGTTTACAAGGAGCGCCTGGCAGATTTGAACTGCCGATGCTTTGGTTAGCAGCCATAGCACTTAACCCCTGTGCCACCAGGGTTTCCACTCAAGGGTAAACTGACTTTAAAACCAAACCAGCCGCTAATGTGCAGCTGAGGAAGAGTTGCTGAGCAGAGGAGCCTACAGAACCTAGAACCTAGGCGTCTGTGCTTAGCAAACACACAACACAGGAAAATCCTGATACATCAAATTTACCTCTGAGAATCTGTACTTCTATTACGATAAAACTACACAAATGCAGCTAAAAAAAAAAAAAAATTAATGCAGCTAGGAGAAGCCATATTCTGGGAGGCTTTTCAGTGACATGGGACAATATTCATGACCTCATGTAAGGAGAAAAAAGGGGCATAAAACTTATGTAGCGCGGGATTCCAATTTTGCTTAAAAAAATCTGTGTGCGTAAATATATATATATATATATGTTTTTTTATGTATACACACACACAGGAAAAAAAGACAGGAAACACAGGTGCTGAAAAGGTAACTGTGGTTCTCAGGTGACAGAGGTTTTTTTGAAGCTAAATGTGTTCAATCCAGAGGATTTTTATTCTGAAGTAATGTCTTTTTATTTTTGATCTTAACAGGCTTTTTGAAGTGATGGTTTCGGTAGAAGGTGGCTGGTTTGGTAAAGCTGTACGTGCAAAATCACAGGTTGACAGCCTTATGACAATAGCCCTCTGCACCTTTCCCCAGGATTCTGTTTTGTTTCTAATTTCAGTTTTATAGAAATCTGAATATAGAACTCTGGCATTCGCTGCCCTAAGAAATAGCCTGGTTGGAATCACTCTTCCCTGCTCTGATGCCTTGGATTCAAGGCTCTTCCATCAGGACTGGGTGATGCCTGCCACATCAGGGGGCACTGCCCCCAGTGGGGCTTTGGGGGTCCCTCCCAGCAGACCTTCCACCTGCCAGCTGATCCGAGCCTAGAGGGCAGTGAGTTGAGAACACCTGGGGCTCCGGGTTGGGGAGGGACAGCAACAGGGAAAAAACAGAACATATGTGCACAATTGGGCCAGGACACGAGGAGCCCAGGCTGGCGGAGAAGGAGATACACAAGAGAACTAAGACTCACGGAACCAAGAAAACACAAAAAGGCACTTGGTCTTGCTGTGCTCAGTGGGGATCCCTAGATAGTTTGAGGGCACTTATTCATTTAAGTTGTTCAGTTGTCTCCTTTGTTGGTTATTTGCTTGGTTTGGTTTTCCTTCCGACAGGTGGCATTTGAAAGCGTTCTGTGGACAGACCATTGTGGTAGGTATTGTGCAGGACTCAGAGTTGAGACAGATAATGGAGCTTGTGCTCTGGGAGAGGAGGTAGGAAACGTGTGCACCCAGCAGCAGAGACGGGAACAAGGACCCTGGAGAATGTTATAAATTGTTACAGGAGTTCAGAAGATACAAATGTTTCCAGCCAGGAGGAATGAAGGGTGACCTCCTGGAGGAAGTGGTGTCTGAACGGCGGCCTTAAGGGTGGGTGAAATGTAAACTCAGGCAAGCTAACTCAAAGGGAGGAAAGAAAGCAAGGCAGGAGCAAACATCAAGGAGGGAAAACACAAAACACAAACTATGTGTGCAAAACATACATACAATGAATACTTAAGCATGTATTGTGGGCCAGGCTCAAGAGAGACACTGGTTTGCGATGGGGCTCCTGTTTTCACAGGGCTTCTGGGCGGGTGGCCAAACTACTGGAGCCAGGGGTACTTCAGGCCAGGTGGCTGGAAGTGGGTCTTCAGTCAGCCCTGTTCTGCTGCCCCTTCCCCTGAGAGCTCGCTCACTCCAGGGAAATGCCTCCCTGGAAACACCATCAACGATAACAGCATGCCACTGCCAACACTTAAAATACCGGAGACACGGAGCCTTCCGCACGTGGTCCTCGCTAGGACTAAGCCTGCCCGGCCAAACCGCTGCTCCCAGCATGACTGAGGCAAAACAACAGCAGACCCACATACAAGATCGCTCCCGGAGGTAAAAACCCCTTCTTCCTTTTTATTTTTTCAAGTGCTGAGGCATCTTGATTCCACATTCATCCTTTTCCTCTAGCTTATCTCTTGGTGACTTTGGAGAGCAGTCTTCCTTATCTCGGAAACAAATGGCCTCCGCAGAAAGCCCCAGACAGCGGAGTCATTTATCTGTCTGACATGTGTTTCCCTGTTTGTTTTCTCCAGCCTTGAGACAAGAGTTGTGTCAACTGTGGATGGCTGTGCCCTAGTCACTTGAGAGGCATCAATCAATTTCCCAGCTGCATTTATCACTCGCTGCCTTAAATCAAGTCTAATCAATGCTTCCTTCACTTGGTATGGATTGAAACTATATATAACACTTTCAGAAAACTGGCGGGAAAGGGAGCCGGCCACAAACAAAAATTCCCTCGGGGACTGAGATGGAATGATGTTAAGGAAACATTTGCAATATCTGATTTGCTTTCATGGAGATGCCTGACTAAACACTCAGGGAGGTTTGTGTGTATGAAGCTTCACTTGAAGTTACCTGATGTGGAATGTCAGTCAGTCCATACAGACGATTTTATACAGGGGGGCATTCTGCATTTTTAAACCTAGTAAGTTTGGAGGCTTTGGTGTATTTTTTTTGATTGTGCTTTAAGTGGAAGTTTACAAATCAAGTCAGTCTCTTATACAAAAACTTATATACACCTTGCTATATGCTCCTAATTGCTCTCCCCCTAACGAGATAGCTCGCTTCTTTCCTCCACTCTCTTTTTGTGTCCATTCCACCAGCTTCGGACCCCTTCTGCCCTCTCATCTCCCCTCCAGATAGGAGATGCCAACATAGTCTCAAGTGTCTACTTGATTCAAGAAGCTCATTCTTCACCAGCATCTTTTTCTATCCCATTGTCCAGTCCAATCCCTGTCTGAAGAGTTGGCTTTGGGAATGGTTCCTGTCTTGGGCTAACAGAGGGTCTAGGGGTCATGACCACCGTGGTTCTTCTAGTCTCAGTCACACCATTAAGTCTGGCCTTTTTACGAGAATTTGGGGTCTGCATCCCACTGCTCTCCTGCTCCCTCAGGGGTTCTCTGTTGTGTTCCCAGTCAGGGCAGTCATCGGTTGTAGCCGGGCACTATCTAGTTCTTCTGGTCTCAGGCTGATGGAGTCTCTGGTTTGTGTGGCCCCTTCTACCTCTTGGGCTGGTAATTACCTTGTGTCCTTGGTGTTCTTCATTCTCCTTTGCTCCAGGTGGGTTGAGACCAATTGATGCATCTTAGATGGCCGCTTGCTAGTGTTTAAGACCCCAGATGCCACTCTCCAAAGTGGGATGCAGAATGTTTTCTTAATAGATTTTATTATGCCAGTTGACTTAGATATCCCCTGAAATTTGGTGTATTTTTTATACTTTTGTTCCTAGATTAAGTTGTTAAGTCATTAACTCATTTCTGTTTTCTCTTAGAGGATTCTGTTTTGGCATCATTGACTAACTAGGTCAAGTTCCAGTTACAACATATAAAAATCTCTCCATAACAAGATAGATATCCAGCAGCCTCTCTGATTTAAAATACTAATTTTTATAAAATCTTATACCTGAGAAAACTTGGCCTTGTCTCTCCTCCCCCCAACTCTTGGTAACAGAATTTGATCCGCACAACCATTAGCAGGTGTGAAAACCATCCCCCAGCTGTTCTACCCATTTAGAATGTGGTAGACAGCAGCCCTGTCTCATCTGTAAATTAATCTTGTGCCCGTGAAAGATGATAGCAGCCTAGTTACAGGCACCTAAATGCGACCTGCCCACAGTCGGGCCCTGCATTATTCTTCAAGGATAACGGGAGAGGAGAGAGGGGACAAGAGAAAAATAGGTCAATGATTATGCAAACCCAGAAGATGAGGCAATGCTGTGATTGACTGATATAATTAATATTTCTATCTAATCTGCTGAACTGTACAGACTTTTAACACTAGCATGCCTCTGAAACTATTAGCGGGGCTGACTCACAGCTCCCCCAGCGACCTGTTGCCAGGTAGTTCCCTGTTAGGTTCTGGGAAGCAAGACAATAATAATAGAGCCTTATGTGGCGTAATGCTTTCCAGTTTATAAAGTGTTTTGGACAGTTTCATAATCCTGTAACACAAGCAGGAAAGTAGTTCTGGTCCCGTGCATAAGATGAAGAAAAAAGTTCAAAGGTTGGCGTGCCTGTGTGCTGGTCCCAACTGTGCCGATTTGAACTCAACTCTGTGTGTCGTCAACCCTAAAGCCTTGGTTCTTCCCACTGTGCTCTGACTAGGCATCACTCAGGTCTCCTCCCTGTGCTTTCCCCAACTTATGTTTCTCCCATCGCCCAGGGTGCTTAGGAAACTCATATGGTTATGTTGTTTTTGTGTGCCATCGAGTCTATTCTGACTCATAGTTACCCTGTAAGACAGAACAGAATGGCTCCATAGGGTTTCTTAGGCTAAAATCTTTACTGGATCAAATTACCAGGTCTTTTCTCCCGTGGAGCGGCTGGTGGGTTCAAACCTCTAAACTTCCAGTTAGCAACCAAGCACTTAACCATTGTGCCACCAGGGCTCCTTCATGTGGTACAGGCGATCCCTAAAGTTGCTTGGCAGGTGTCCAGTTTAAAAAAAATAAAAGGCAGCACCTTTGGACATGTTTTGGGTTACAGACATGGTATAGTGTTCTTCATCCATCTTAAACAAGGTAATGTGATATAACAAAGCTTTAGCCCCCTGTGAACAAAGAGGGTAAGGGAAACGCTGTGGATGTGGAGTCTGAAATTCAAGGGGTCACTCATGTTGTCTGTAATGTACATGAGCATTGTTTAATGAGCTCCTTTGTTTTGAGGATGTCCGGGAAGAATCATGTTTGCTCGTTCTTTGAGGAAGGGAGTAACAGGTTTTTCCACCCAAGATGAGTCCACCAATATCAGTGTAAATGAGAGGAGTAACAGATAATGCTTTTTCAAACTGGCTTCAGGTAACGTAGTACTGAGGAGACATGAACTTTCAATGGTTGTAGGGATTCTGAAGCTCTCCGGGGAGCCTGAGAAAGTCTTGAACACATTCTGACAATGCTGATGTAGTGCTCAAGAGTTAACATGCATGTCAAATGGTAGAGTCACCCTAACTATCATGCTTATACAAGCTGGAGTTTATATTGGAAATAGAAATACTCACAAGCTTTATAAGCCCAAAGTAAAAGGGATCATAGCCTTTCTTGACATAAAAATGCTACTGAAATTAATACATACCGGTTTCATTTCATTTCCTTCCCAAGGCAAATTGGATTATTTCATGTTCTTTCATTCAACAAATATTTATGAAGCACTGAGACCATGGGAACCAAGATTCAGTGGTAACAAGACACACACCCTGCCCCCTGGGACCTTACACTCAAGTACAAAAATTTATATTTAAAATATCAATGGGAGATTTATGCTTCTGATCAAGATGGCATCATAGGGCCAGATTTATCCTCCCACCTGACACACCAGAAAAGAAGCAACACGTGAAACAATGGCTTTCAAGACCCTGGACATCAGGTTACAAAAGACAGGGATGCTAAGGGATGGGAAACAAGGTGTGCCTATGACTGTCCAGCTTACTGCCTTGAAAGGCTTTCCAGGCTGTGCAGGGAGGGACAGCCCAGGTAGAACCCAGGGGCCTCCTAGAGTTCAGGAGACAGAACTGAGGATTTAGGGAAACCCAGGCAGCTAGAGTTCACAGGACAGAGAAACAGAGAGGTGAGAGCTGCACAGAGAATCCCAGAGATAAACAGAGGGTCCCCCTTGAGTATTCAAGAGAGTACTTACTGATCAAGGCATGTAGTGAGGAACTATCTGAGGCCAGGGAAAGAAGTGCCTGAAAGGGCTAGTGGGAACAGCACTCAGCACTCACACAGGGCCAAGAACAGCACCTATTACTGTCAGCCAGACTGCAGAAACTCTTAGTTCACAGGCACTGGGTAGAGTACTCAGAAGACCATGCCTCAGTATTAGGGAATAATTCCTATAGATGGAGCACTCCTGCAGACCTGCTGACAAATTACAGAAGCAAGGCCCAAAAGGATCAAACTATTTCCAAACAACTTCACTGCATCTCCAAACAAAAGAATTTTTATAGGAATAGATATCCAGTACCCAACAAAGTAAAATTCACAATGCTTGGCATCCATCCAGTCAAAGATTACACGGCATATAAAGAAGCAGAAAAACGTGCTCATGAT
The DNA here is from genome assembly GCF_024166365.1 of Elephas maximus indicus. Classification (NCBI taxonomy): domain Eukaryota; kingdom Metazoa; phylum Chordata; class Mammalia; order Proboscidea; family Elephantidae; genus Elephas; species Elephas maximus. The sequence continues at coordinate 20,284,903 of NC_064838.1, forward strand.
GGAGAGAAAACTCAGTTGGTACCGATCCAGAGCTGATCTGGATGTCAGAATCAGTGAATGTTAAAAGTTAGAATAACTGTATTCCATATGTTCAAAAACTTAAGTTGATGCATAGAAGATATATTTTTAAAATAGAACAAAAAAAACAAGTCTAATGTCTAGAGATGAAAACTACAATGTCTGAGATGAAAAATACACTGGATAGAATGAATGAAAGATGACTGGATACTACAGAAGAAAAGATCAGTGAACCTGAAGGCATGGCAATAGAAACTACACAAAACATGCATGGAAAAATATAAAAAAAAAAAGCATCAGTGAGCTGCAGGACAGTGATACATATAGAGTCTCCAAAATGAGAGGGGGGAACAGAAAAAATAATGGATGGCTTAATACTCTGCAAATTCTATAGAACTATAAACCCTTCAGACTCAAGAATCTCAACAAACCCCAATCACATGAAATATGAAGAAAATTACGCCTAGGCACATCATAATGAAATTGTTTAGCACTGGTGATTCAGATAATACTTTAAAAGCAGCCAGAGGAAAAAGACCAGAGATATGGATGACAGCCATTTACAAAAGTGCTATTTATAGAACACCATCAAACAATATGAAATATTTAATAAAAAAGATATAAAATACATATATATTGAAAACTACGAACAACTGCTGAGAGAAATTAAAGACCTAAATAAATGGAGAACTAGGACATACATGGGTTGGAAAACTCAATATTGTTAAGGTGTCATTTCTCCCCAAACTGATCTATATACTCAGAAGGGAAAAAGGATGGGCACATAGCCCAAAACAACAGAATAAAGAGTCTAAAAACAAACCCACAAAAATATAGTCTATTGGGTTTTGATAAAGGCTCAATGCAGAAAGGGCAGTTTTTTCAAAAATAACATCAGAACAGCTGAACACCCATATGGGAAAGAAAATGAATCTTGACCTCTATCTCACATTTTATTAAAAAATTAACTCAAAATTGATCACAGACCTAATTGTAAAGCCAAAAACTATAAAACTTCTAGAAGAAAAATAGGGGAAAACCTTTGTAACCTTGGATTAGGTAAAGCTTTTTAAGATACAACACCAAAAGCACAGTCTATAAAAAGAAAAACCTGATAAACTGGACTTCATCAAATTAAAAAACTTCTGCTCTTTGAAAGATACTGTTAAGGGCATGAAAAGGAGCCACAAGGTAGAAGAGAATATTTGCAAAACATGTTATAATGGACTTGTACCCAGAATTGATAAAGAACTCTCAAAACTCAAAAATGAGAAACAACTCAGCCTGAAAAATGGGCAAAAGATTTGAATAGCCATTTCATCAGAGATGTGGGGATGACAAATAAGCTTACGAAAAGATGCTCAACATCATCAGTCTCAGAGAAATGCAAATTAAAACCACAGTGAGACACCACTGTGTGCTTCTTAGAATGGTAAAAATGAAAAAGACTGGCCATACCAAGTGATGAGAAGAAAGAAGAGGAACTGGGACCCTCATGCACTCCTAGTGGCAACATAAAATGGTACAACCACTCTGGAAAACAGTTTGACAGTTTCTTAAAAAGTCAAACGTACACCTACTGTACGAGTCAGTTATTTCACTCCCAGACATTTACCTGAGGGAAATGAAAGCATATGTTAACACAAAGAGTTGTATACAAATGTTGAAAACAGCTTTATTTGGAAGAGCCCAAAACTGGAAACCACCCAGATGTCCATCAATAAGCAAATGGATAAACCTATTCTATGAGATACTATTCAGCAATTAAAAAAACAAACAAAAACCCTCTTGATACATGCTACCACATGGAGGACTCTCAAAATAATTATACTGAGTAGATTAAGCCTCACAAAAAAAGAGTATATATTACATAATTCAACTTACATAAAATTCTAGAAAATGCAACCTAAAGTGTAGTGACAGAAAGCAGATCGGTGTTTGCATGGGAAATGGGGGTGGGTGACACGTGGGGAGGGCAGGAGGGAGAGGTTACAAAAGAGCACAAGGACACTGGGGATGACGGGTAAATTCATGATCTTGATTGTGATGACAGTGTCACTTGGTGTACCCATGTCAACGCTTACCAAATTGTACCACTGAAGTATGTGCAGTCAAGTACCTCCCAGTAAAGCTATTTAAAATATTAATGGACTCCACATTCTAGAGATTCTGGCAGTAGAACTATTATTTTCACCTCGAACATTAATTACTTTTGTACATACTTTGTTTTACTTTGGTAAAAACACTTCAAAACTTTATTTTTAAAGCTGCAACAAGGAAAGCAAAGGGTATAAGCATTAGCTCACTGAAAAACAATGTTATATATCCTAAAAAAATGTACAGGGTGAAAATGAGGAATTCTGATTCATGGACGCAACCAAATCTGACACGATTCTTGACAATGAATAAGACCACTTGGAATCAATTAATTGGTGCCTGCCAGTCATCTTTTTCCTGCACACTGCTGTCGTTCCCAGCCACCGAGCCCTCGGCTTCAGAAACCTGGACCGCGGTTTTCAGTTGGTCTCCCAGCTCCTCTATCAGAGGCCCAGACCTTCCCAGAGCACAAGAAGGGGCAAGTGGCTTACCCTGACTGCCCTCAGACTTCAGGAGGGTCATGTTTCTGCATACCCCACCACCATCAATAAGCAGGGCACTGCCTTCTTCGAGAAGGGGACCCTGCAAAGAACCTCCTGGCTTGGATTCGTTCTCTCGGAGCTCGTCTTGCTCTGAATCCGAGTCTTGGGTTGAGGAGGATGAGGTACTGTCCGATTCCTCTGAATCACTTTCCTCAGGACTGGAGCAAGGTGTCTGCTGCCTGGAAACTGAGCAGGCTGCTTTTAATGCCGTTTCTTCCTCCTGGACAAGAAGGGCTGCTGTTTCCAGTTCTTCCAGTTCTAATCCCAGCTGGGCCTTTGTAAGGGACTCCTTCTTTAAGGCTTCTGCAAGAGCTGCCAATTTTTTGGACCTTGAAAAAAATATATACATATATATTTTTAAAGTTAGGACTATTCATTAAATGGCCTGATGACAACAGGGTACACTACTTTAAAAAATAAAGTTGGACCCATACTTTATATGCTATAACAGAATAAAATCCAAATGAATCAAATATAAAAAGGGAGGCCATTAGAGTACTATGAGGAAACACTGGAGAATTTCTTTGTGAGCCTAGAATGAGGAAGGCCTTTGCAACAATGACTCAAAATTCAGAAGCCACAAAAGGCTAACAAATCCAACTAAAAAAAAAAAAAAAATGAGCTGGTTCTGTAGGGCAAAAAATCATTGTAAGTAAGATCAGAAGACAAATGTAAAATTGTTAAAAATATTTGCAACTCATATCACAGACCAAGGCCTAATCTCCCTAACGGACTTCCTAAAAATAGATAAGAAAATAACAATCCAACAGAAAAATGGGCCCATGATGCAAGCAGACAATTCTCACAAAAGGAAATACAAAAACCACCTTTAAATATAGGAAAAGATACTCAACTTCAGCCAAATAAGAGAAATGCAAATTAAAATCATACTATGATGTATTTTTCACCTATCAGATTAGCAAGAAAACAAACATTTGATAACTCTGTTAACAAAGCTGTGCAGAAAAAAAAAAGGTGCTTTCATACATTGTTTGTGGGAGGTTAAATAGGTACAACTCCTACAAAGGAGATTTTGGCAGTAACTTTCACAACTGAAAATGTACATACCCTTGACCCAGCAATCCCTCTTCTAGAACTTTAGCACACGTAGCAGATATGCTTGTAAATTCCTGCGAGGTGCAAACGGTTACTGCACCAGACTGCTAAGCGAAAGGTTGGTGGTTCAGTCCCTCCAGCGGCACCTTGGAAAAAAAGCCTGGTAATCTCCTTGTAAAAAAATCAGCCACTGAAAATCCTATGGAGCACAGTTCTCTGTCACACATGGGATCGCCATGAGTCAGAATCGACTCGGTGGCAACTGGTTAGCACATATGCTTGCTATATGACTTATGCACAAGGTTATTTATTAAAGCATTGCTTTTAAAACCAAAAACGTTGGAAATAACTAAATGTCTGTCAGTATGGGACTGCTTAAATACGTTAGGGCATATTTATACAAAAGAATACAGCTGTATCAAGAATGAAGCTCTCCACGGGCTAATCCAGATATACTGCTTAATGACAGCAACAACAAACACAGTATATGTATATGTTGCTTCTTATGGAATTAAAAAAAAAAGGGAAGAAATAAAAACAAATATTTGTATTTGCTTGTGTACTTATCAGCAGACACTGGAAAGATGGGGGATGACAGAAGAGAGTGGAGAGAAGGAGACTGCACCCCACACCGTTTTGTATTTAACTCACATAAATGTAATACCTGTTCAAAAATTTTAACGTATGAAAAAGAAAAAAGCACTGTTAGAGTGCAGCACAAAATGCTTTTCCTTTTTATCAGACAGCCATTGCCAGTTATTTCAGAGGATAGTTTTCTCTGAATTACCTGCTAGATTTGTAACATGACACTGCATTGAATAGGTAAACCTTTCCACTATTGAATACATTTAGTTGTTTTGTTTTTGTTTTTTAAAAAGGCAGCATAAACCATACTGAGGTCTCCAAACACCATCTCTATACTGTTCTAGAAAGGAAAATCTTCTGATGTGACAACTGAAAAAATGCAGCAGTGAGTGAAAATGTAAGCATGTTAACGCGGCTTCTGTTGTTGCTGAGTCAGTTCCAACTCATGGTGGCCCCGTGTGTGCAGAGTAGAGCTGCTGTATAGGGTTTTTAAGGCTGTGACCTTCCAGAAGCAGATTACCAGGCCTGGCTTCCAAGGCGCCTCTGAGTAGTTTCAAACCACCAACCTTCAGACTAGCAGTCAAGCATTTAACCCTCTGCACCACCCAGGGACTCCTGACATGGCTTCTGGAAAAAAGCAAACCAAAGCTGTTGCCACTGAGTCAATTCCAACTCACAGCGACCCTACAGGTCAGATTAGAACTCCCCCATAGGGTTTCCAAGGCGCGGCTGGTGGATTTCAACTGCTGACATTTTGGTTAGCAGCCGAGCTCTTTACCACTGTGCCACCAGGGCTAAGGTATGGCTTCTAGTTTTCCCAAACTTCTAAGATTCAGTGACTATGCAAAATGCGTAGCGGCTTTGAGACAAACTGAATTCACAAGATAAATTGCCATTTGTCAAAGTGCAGGCATAGTCCATTCCATAATATTGGGAAAATGAGACTTCATTTCAACTGAGCTGATATGAATGGATGGTGCAATGGGAACTACCAAACAAAGATGGTATTTTTCATCTAAGTGCTTAGATGTATCTGAGACCTTTTTTCCTCAAGATATTTAGAATAAGAATAGTCTGTAAAAAACAAAAACAAGAGGCGGGGCCAAGATGGCAGAGTAGTCAGATGCTTCTTGTGGTCCTTTTTATAACAAAGACCCGAAAAAGCAGGTTAATTGATTATATATGAGAGTCTAGGAGCCCTAAACATCAAAGGCAAAGTTGGGGAGCTGGACTGAGCAGCAGGGAGAGGGAGAGATGGTTCAGAAGCAGCAAGAAGTTGCCAGACCTGACCCGGCAGGAACCGGTACCCTGCAGGCCAGATCAGCTGGCGTGTCCGGTGAGGCAAGCAGTGGTGCTTTGGACGTGTTTTCCACACTGGGAGAGGCTAAATGGTGGAGTCTGCTCAACCCTCCACAACCAGTAAGAAGCAGTGCTCAATTGGCAAAAGATAAGTACATGCATCTAACATAATGCACGGATCAAAAAATACCCCTTTGGGAAAAATCTCTCTCCCATTTACCTACCCACTCCTGCTCTGCACTGGGGCCTGGGCTGGCTTCAGAGATTGCTTCGTCCCCTGGGCCAGAAATAGGACCTGTCATGCACCCTGAGCCATTCTCCCAGCTTTGGAAAGGGAACAAATTAACAAACAGGAAAAAATTACCTGTCAGCTCCCCTAAGCTGGGAGCTAAGGGCAGGCACAACTCCTTTGCCTAGGCACAGGCATAAGGGGTCCACAGACTTTGAATGCCTTTCACCCCTGCACGGACCTGTGTGGGCCCATCACAATAGCATAGTCCTCATTAACACAGTACAACAGGGTATATACCTGAAGCCTAACTTCAAATGTGTCAGCTATATATATGATTCCTGACATTAAACATCACTCTGCCTATTAAGCAGGGTCCTCACCTACCCACATCAGGGGCCTGAGGACTGGTGGCTCCACCCATGACACCTAGCCATCCACAACATGGGTCTAAGAATAAGTGGTGCCTCCCAGTCCTTAGAGCCAACAGCATTGGGTACCCACAGTCCAGGTGCAAAACCCACTCACCTATGTGCTCTAGGGAACAGGCACATGCTTTCCTCCCAGACACTCTGGGGCAGCTATCAGCCCTCTGCCTTGCTCAGCACATGACTCCCTACTGAAGCCAGAAACCTGTGCCTATACCAATCACCCCTGCCCATCTAGGACTATAGGAGAGAGTCTGAACCACACACTTGGTGACCGACTACCTGGACACCTGAGCTGAATCCATACAAGAAAAATAAATGGACTCCTGGGCTCACATACCTAGTAATAGCTCTAACCAGCTGGTGACAGGATATGAGAGGTTAAAGGCACCAATAATCAAACTAGCTCAAACAAGCAGCCTATTTGGGCATATCAAAACAAAATAAGAAACTAGGACACAATAAGCAAACATTAAATAAATAATCTATTGATTGCTCAGAGACAACAGTCAATATGAAATCACATAAAGAGGCACAATATGATGGCTTCAGCAAGCTCCCAAAACAAAGAATCAAGTAATCTTCCAGAGGAAGAGAACTTCCTGGAATTACCAGAGGGAGAAAACAAAAGATTAATATATACAACTCTTCAAGAGATCAGGCAAAACACAGAACAAGCCAAGCAGCCCACAGACAAAGCAAAAGAGGAATGTAAGAAGATTAGAGAAGAACATAATGACAAATTTAACAGGCTGCAAGAATCCACAGAGAGGCAGCAAACAGAAATCCAGAGTATTAACTATAAAATTACAGAATTAGACAACTCAATAAAAAATTGCAGAAATAGAACTGAGGCAATGGAAATCAGAATTAGTGAGACTGAAGATGAAGCAATTGACACCAACTTATTTGAGGAAAAATCAGATAAAAGAATTTAAAAAATTATGTGGGACTCTATCAAGAGGGATAACCTACAAGTGATCGGAGTACCACAACAGGGGGGGAATAACAGAAAATACAGACATAATTGTTGAAGATTTGCTGGCAGAAAACTTCCTAGATACTGTGAAAAATGAGATGTCTATCCAAGACGCTCATTGAACCCCATACAAGATACATCCCAAAAGAAAGTCACCAAGACATACTACAATCAAACTTGCCAAAACCAAAGAAAGAGAGAGAATTTTAAGAGTAACTAGGTATAAACAAAAAGTCATCTACAAAGAAGAGTCAATAAGACTAAACTCTGACTACTCAGCAGAAACCATGCAGGCAAGAGGGCAATGGGATGACATACATAAAGCCTTGGGGTAAAAATAGCCTGCCAAGAATTATATATCCAGCAAAACTGTCTCTCAAATATGATGGCAAAATTAGGGCATTTCCAGATGAAGAGAAGTTTAGGGAATTTGCAAAAGCCAAAAAAAAAAAAAAAATTACAAGAAATACTAAAGGGAGTTCTCTGGTTAGAAAATCAATAATATCAGGTAGCAACCCAAGACTAGAACACAGGACAGAACAACCAGATATCAACTCAGATAGGGAAGTCACAAAAATAAATCAAAGCTGGAACACTGAAAATAGGGAAACAGAGACATCAATATGTAAAAGATGACAACATTAAAACAAAAAAGATAGACTAAAAAATGCAGTCACAGATCTTTCATATGGAAAGGAAGTCAAGGCGATATAAAGAAATAAAAGATTGGTTTAAACCTAGAAAAATAGCAGTAAATATTCAGGTAACCACAAAGGAAACTAACAATCCTCACATCAAAATAAAAAACAAGAAAAACATACTCAGGAAAATACAAAATCAACAACAATGAAAAAGATGAAAAGAAAATACATAAAGAAAAATGACTCAGCACAGAAAATAAAGTGGAACAAAGAAACTGTCAACAACACACAAAAAAGAGACATCAAAATGACAGCACTAAGCTCATAAACCTATCAATAATTATGCTGAATGTAAATGAACTAAATGCACCGATACAGAGAGAGAGTGGCAAAATGGATTAAAAAAACACAATCCATCTGTATGCTGCCTACAAGAGACACATGTTAGACTTAAAGATACAAACATACTGAAACTCAAAGGATGGAAAAAATATATCAAGTGAACAACAATCAAAAAAGAGCAGGAATGGGGAATATTTATTTCTGGCAAAGTAGACTTTAAAGTAAAATCCACCACAAAGGATAAGAAAGGATACTATATAATGACTAAAGGGGCAATAACACCAGGAGGACATAACCATATTAAATATTTACGCACCCAATGACCGGGCTCCAGAATATATAAAACAATCTGTAGCAGCACTGAAAAGAGAAATAGACAGCTCCACAATAACAGTAGGAGACTTCAACACACCACTTTCAGTGAAGGACAGAACATCCAGAAAGAAGCTCGATAAAGACATGGAAGATCTAAATGCCACAATCAACCAACTTGACCTCACAGACATACACACAACACTCTACCCAACAACAGCCAAATATACTTTCTTTTCCAACGCACATGGAACATTCTCCAGAATAGACCACATATTAGGCCATAAAGCAAGCCTTAACAGAATCCAAAGCATCAAAATATTACAGAGTATCTTTTCTGACCGTAAAACCATAAAAATAGAAACCAATAACAGAAAAAGGAAAAAAAAAATGGAAATTGAACAACAGCTTGCTCAAAAACTACTGGGTTACAGAAGAAATTAAGGACAGAATAAAGAAATTCACAGAATCAAATAAGAACATAAACACATCCTACCAGAACCTCTGGCACACAGCAAAACCAGTGCTCAGAGGTCAATTTATAGCAATAAATGCATACGTCCAAAAAGAAGAAAAGGCCAAAATCAAAGTATTAACCTCACACTACGACAAATAGAAAGAGAGGAGCAAAAGAAGCCCTTGGGCACCAGAAGAAAGGAAATAAAAAAAATTAGAGCAGAATTAAATGAAATAGAGAATAGAAAAACAACTAAAAGAGTTAACAAGACCAAAAGCTGGGTTTTTTGAAAAGATCAACAAAATAGATAAACCATTGGCCAAACTGACAAAAGAAAAACAGGAGATGAAGCAAATAACCTGAATAAGAAATGAGATGGGCTATATCACAACAGACCCACCTGCAATGAAAAGAATCATAACAAATAATATGAAAAACTGTACTTTAACAAATTTGAAAACCTAGAGAAATGGACAAATTTCTAGGAACATGCTACCTACCTAAACTCACAGAGGTAGAACAACTAAATATATCTATAACAAAAGAAGAGATTGAAAAGGTATTTTAAAAACTTTCAGTTAAAAAAACCCCTGGCCCTGACAGCTTCACTGGAGAGTTCTACCAAACTTTCAGAGAAGAGTTAATACCACTACTACTAAAGGTATTTCAGAGCATGGAAAAGGACAGAATACTCCCAAACTCATTCTATGAAGCCAGCATAACTCTGATACCAAAACTAGGTAAAGACACCACAAAAAAAGAAAATTACAGACCTATATCCCTCATGAACTTAGATACAAAAATCCTCAACAAAATTCTAGCCAACAGAATTCAACAATATATCAAAAAAATAATTCACCATGACCAAGTGGGATTCATACCATATGCAGGGATGGTTCAACATCAGAAAAACAATCAATGTAATCCATCATACAAATAAAACAAAAGACAAGAGCCACATGATCTTATCAATTGATGTGAAAAGGCATTTGACAAAGTCCAACACCCATTCATGATAAAAACTCAGCAAAATAGGAACAGAAGGAAAATTCCTCAACATAATAAAGGGCATTTATACAAAGCCAATAGCCAACATCATCCTAAATGGAGAGAGTCTGAAAGCATTCCTCTTGAGAACGGGAACCAGACAAGGGTGCCCTTTATCACCACACTTAATCAACATCGTGCTGGAGGTCCTTGCCAGAGAAGTTAGAAATAGAAAAAGAAATAAAGGGCATCCAAATTGGTAAGGGAGAAGTAAAAGTATCCCTATTTGCAGATGACATGATCTTATACACAGAAAAACCCAAAGAATCCACAAGAAAACTACTGGAACTAACAGAAGAGTTCAACAAAGTATCAGGATACAAGATAAACACAGAAAAATCAGTTGGATCCCTTTATACCAACAAAAAGAACTTCAAGGAGGAAATCATCAAATCAATACCATTTACAATAGCCCCCAAGAAGATAAAATACTTAGGAATAAATCTAACCAGACATGTAAAAGACCTATACAAAAAAAACTACTAGACGCTACTGCAAGAAACCAAAAAAGACCTATATAAGTGGAAAAACATACTTTGCTCATGCATAGGAAGATTCAACATTGTGAAAATGTCTGTTCCATCCAAAGCGATCTACAGATACAATGCAAACCCGATCCAAATACCAATGGCAGTTTTTAATGAGATGGAGAAACAAATCACCAACTTCATATGAAAAGGGAAGAGGCCCCAGATAAGTAAATCATTACTGAAGAAGAACAAAGTGGGACGCCTCACATTACCTGATTTTAGAACGTATTATACTGCCATAGCAGTCAAAACAGCCTGGTACTGTTACAACAACAGATACGTAGACCAACGGAACAGAATTGAGAATCCAGACGTAAATTCATCCACCTATGAGCAGCTGACATTTGACAAAGGCCCAAAGTCAGTTAATTGGGGAAAAGACAGTCTCTTTAACAAACGGTGCTGGCATAACTGGATATCCATCCTCAAAAAAATGAAACAAGACCCATACCTCACACAATGCACAAAAACTAACTCAAAATGGATCAAAGACCTAAATATAAAATCTAAAACAATAAAGATCATGGAAGAAAAAATAGGGACAATATAAGGAACCCTAATACATCCCATAAACAGAATACGAAACATTACTAACAATGCACAAACACCAGAAGAAAAACTAGATAACTAGGAGCTCCTAAAAATCAAATTCTTATGCTCATCAAAAGACTTCACCAAAAGAGTAAAAATACAACCTACAGGCTGAGGAAAAATTTTTGGCTATGACAAATCCAATCAGTGTCTAATCCCTAAAATCTACAAGATACTGTAAAACCTTAACAACAACAACAAAATAACCCAATTTCAAAACGGGCAAAGGATATGAGCAGGCACTTAACCAAAGAAGGCAGCTAACATGAGGAAATGCTCACAATCATTAGCCATTAGAGAAATGCAAATCAAAACTACAATGAGATACCATCTCACCCCAACAAGGCTGGCATTAATCCAAAAAACACAAAATAGTAAATGTTGGAGAGGCTGGGGAGAGACTGGAACACTTATACACTGCTGGTGGGAATGTAAAATGGTACAACCACTTCGAAAATTGATTTGGTGCTTCATTAAAAAGCTAGAAATAGAACTACCATATGATCCAGCAATCCCACTCTTTGGAATATATCCTAGAGAAATAAGAGCCCTCACACGGATATATGCACACCCGTGTTCACTGCAGCATTGTTTACAATACGAAAAGATGGAACCAACCTAGGTGCCCATCAACAGATGAATGGGTAAACAAATTGTTATACTTACAAAATGGAATACTACTCAATGATAAAGAACAACGATGAATCTGAGAAACATCTCATAACATGGATGAATGTGGAAAGTATTATGCTGAGTGAAATTAGTCACAGAAGGACAAATATCGTATGAGACCACTATTATAAGAACTCAAGAAAAGGTTTAAACACAGAAGAAAACATTATTTCATAGTTATGAGGCTGGGGAGGGAAGGAAGGGGGAATTTAGTAACTAGATAATAGACAAGAATTATCTTAGGTGAAGGTAAGGACAACACACAATATAGGGGAAGTCAGCACAACTGGACTAAACCAAAAGCTAAGACGCTTCCTGAATACAACCAAACACTTTGAGGGGCAGAGTAGCAGACGCGGGGGTCTGGGGACCATTGTTTCAGGGACATCTAGGTCAACTGGCATAACAAAGTTTATTAAGAAAATGTTCTGCATCCCACTTTGGTGAGTGGCATCTGGGGTCTTAAACGCTAGCAAGCAGCCATCTAAGATGCACCAATTGGTCCCAACCCACCTGGAGCAAAGGAGAATGAAGGACACCAAAGACACAAGGAAAATATGAGCCCAAGAGACAGAAAGGGCCACGTAAACCAGAGACTCCATCAGCCTGAGACCAGAAGAACTAGATGGTGCCTGGCTACCACCAATGACGGCCCTGACAGGGAATACAACAGAGAGTCCTTGGTGGAGCAGGAGAAAAGTGGGGTGGAGAACTCAAATTCTAGCAAAATGACCAAACTTCATGGTCTGACTGAGACTGGAGGAACCCCAGAAGACATGGCCCTTGGACTCTCTGTCAGCCCAAAATTAAAGCCATTCCTGAAGCTAACTCTTCAGACAAAGATTAGACTGGACTATAAGACACAAAATGGTACTTGTGAAGGGTGTGCTTCTCAGCTCAAGTAGATACATGAGACTAAATGGGCAGCTCCTTTCTGGAGGTGAGACGAGAAGACAGAGAGGGACAGGAGCTGGTTGAATGGACATGGGAAATACGGGGTGGCAAGGAGGAGTATGTTGTCACATTACAGATAGAGTAACTAGGGTTACATAACAATGGGTGTATAAATTTTTTATGAGAAACTAATTTGAACTGTAAGCTTTAACTTAAAGCACAATAAAAAATAAACAAGGAAACAATAATAACAGCCAGTTGCCAGCTGATTCCAACTCATGGCTACTCCCTGTGTGTCACTGTACAACAGCGCTCTATAGGGTTTTTTTCTGCTGACTTTTCAAAAGTCTATCACCAGGCCTTAGTTCCAGTGCACCTCTGGGTGGACTCAAACCTCCAATGGCTGACCTCTGTATGGGGATGCTATTCTCCTGCTGCTTCTTCACAAGTACAATTCTGGACATGGAAGCACCACCACAGTAAGTGTTTCAGGGCGCAGCAGAGGCACAGTGGGGTGAATCAGACAGGGACAGCAGCCATCGCTGATGGGTTACCTTTCTCTTAAGAAAACTCAATTTCAGTGAAGCAGTTTTCGGAGTTCAGAAAAGGGGGTTGGCTAGGGTACAGTGGAAAACTAAGGTCAGCTAGAGTTAATTAATGATTCATCAATGGGCTATAAAACCCAGGATGAACTTTTATCACATTGGGACATTTAAAAAAGCATAGTTAGAGAATAAAATAGATGCAATATAATTTGCATCATGTCCAAGGTAGACCACCATGCATTTTGTTCTTATTTTAATTTGTATTCTGCTTTAAGTGAAAGTTTACAAATCAAGTCAGTCTCTCAACAAAAATTTATATACACCTTGCTATGTACTCCTAATTGTTCTCCCCCAGTAAGACAGCACACTCCTTCCCTCCACTCTCTTTTTTCGTGCCCATTTGCCGCCACCACGTATTTTGAAATACTGACTACCAGGTAAAGGATCTGGAGTTGGTGGATCAGTTTAAAACATCTCTGGCCCAAGGCCCAGTCACCTGAGGAATATGTTCACCACCATACTTGTCGCTGAAGGGGTTCCTCTTTGGGCAGTGACACACAGCTTTAAGGGATAAAGAGACATAAACTGGGGAACTCTTTGTAAATTGTTAGAATAAAAATGTTAAAATAAAAGCTTTTACTTCCTGACCATGCGTGTCACATTTTTAATAACCACAACAAACGCTTCTACAATATAGGAAAGATGATGTCCCACAAACATGACCGCACTTGTTCCTAACACAACTCCGTGAGTCAGTTTTATTACTACCCTTATGTCACAGGCAACGGGTTGGTTTGGTTTTGGTTACATTACAGATGAGGAAACAGAAACTGAGAGGACTTAAAAGGTCTGCTGAAACTCATCCAGCTTTTAAGTGGCAGTCAAGGCCGGAATCGCAGTCCTCTTCCTATCCCACCACAGACAGCGATGGCTGCCGCCGTCAAGCTGACCCCGACGCACAGTGACTTTATATACAACAGAATGAAACGCTGCCTAGTCCTGTGTCACCCTCACGATCGCCAGCATGTTTGAGTCCATCATAGTCCCTACTGTGCCAATCCATCTCTCCAAGGGTCTCCCTGACCCTCGCTGGCCCTCTGCTTTACCAAACGTGACGTCGTCCTCCAGCAACTGATCCCTCCTGATGATCAAAGCAAGCAGGTCCAGACAACGTTCCATGGTGATTCAGAAGGCTCTCCTTGGCTAACTTTCGGAAGTAGTTCACCAGGCCTTACTTCCTAATCTGTCTTACTCTGGAAGCTCTGCTGAAACCTGTCCACTGTGGATGACACTGCTGGTATGTGAAATACAGGTGGCAGAACTTCCAGCATCACAACAATACACAAGGCACCACAGTACGACAAACCGACAGACAGGTAGATCCCGCCACAGGACCTCCCTTAAATACCCAGGCTCTTCAGAACACGTTCCTCACTGCTCCTCAGTTTGCTCATCTTTCAAGCGAGCAAGTTCTGACTTCTACAAGGCCCTGAAATTTCCAGAGTAGCTGTGACTAATATCTTTAGCTTAACAACCTTAAATGAAGTATAGATGTAACCTTTAATTATAGAGATTTGGAATAAAAGGGGGAAAAATTGCATTATTTTTGTATTACTGAGTATATTAAACACATCGATTCTCAAGCTGAACCCACTTAGATCTTCGTTGTTGTCTACTATAAATGAATTGTGCTCTGTCTTCTATAACAGTGTAAACTTGGAATTTCACAGCCTCTCGCTGGCAATCCTCTTTTCAGAAAGCGTATACCCACATATGGTGGGACTTAGGAAAAAAGTCAGCTGCAAAAGGTAATCCTCCTTTGAGAGTAGAAAGTGACAGGGATGAACCGTGTGACTCCAACAGGAAATCATGTCTATTACCAGCTGACGTAAATTTTATCCTTCAGGGAAATGTTTGTTTCTCACTGTCTTAGTCATCTAGTGCTGCTGTAACAGAAATACCACAAGTGGATGGCTTTAACAAAGAGAAAATTATTTCCTCATAGTAAAGTAAAGTAGGCTAAAAGTCCAAATTTGGTGCATCAGCTCCAGGGGAAGGCTTTCTCTCTGTTGGCTCTGGAGGAAGGTCCTTGTCCTCAATCTTCCTCTGGTCAAGGAGCTTCTCAGCTGTAGGGACCCCAGGTCCAAAGGAAACACTCTGCTCCTGGTGCTGCTTTCTTGGTGATATGAGGCCCCCAGCTCTCTGCTTGCTTCCCTTTCCTTTTATCTCTTGAGAGATAAAAGGTGGTGCAGGCCACACCCCAGGGAAACTCCCTTTACATTGGATCAGGAATATGACCTGGGTAAGGGTGGTGGTACAACCCCACCCTAACCCTTTTAACATAAAATTACCATCTCGAAACAGAGGGCAGCCACAGAATACTGGGAATTATGGCCTAACCAAGTTAATACACACATTTTTGGGGGACATAATTCAATCCATGACACTCACTTTTAGCATTACACTGTGTCTAAAGTGGTCCTTATTAACTGCACCACCTTCATCAAGTGAATCTATTTCTATTTCGTATTATCCCACTTCTAGTTGGCTAGTTTCCAAAACCACTTGGCTAGTTTATGAAATTAATAATAAAGTTCTGAGAAAAACCAGAAGCTTACAGAAGACACACTCTGAACTCTCCCCTCAAAAAATGCTAAGAAAAAAAAGTGCTTAAAATTTTCCAAGATATCATTGGTGTAGAATGTGGCTCAATAGTCTGAGGAATGAAAGCTGGATTTATTTTTATTCATTCATTTTACACAGATAACTCAGCAATCACTGTTTGCAAAAAAAAGGGAAATTATTCCTTTGGGGAAAAAAATTTAAGCCATGAAAAAGTAGCATTTTTGTTCTTTCAACCACTGGTACAATCGGAGTTGGTTCTAAGTCTGTCTCTCCTTGTAAATTCTAGAATCTACTTCTGTAATGGCCTGTTATGGGTTGAACTGTGTCCCCCCAAAATGTGTCAAGTTGGCTAGGCCATGATTCCCAGTATTGTGTGGCTAACCTCCATTTTGTGATCTGGTGTAATTATCCTATGTGTTGTAAATCCTAACCTCTATGATATTAATGAGGCAGGATCAGAGGTGGTTATGTTAATGAGGCTAAATATAGTCTACAGGATTAGGTTGTATCTTGACTCAAACTCTTTTGAGATATAAAAGAAAGAAGCAAGCAGATAGGAGAGGGACCTCATACCACCGAGAAAGACGAGCCAGGAGCAGAGCATGTTCTTTGGACCTGGGGTCCCTGTGCTGACAAACTCCTAGGCCCACAGGAAAATTGATGACAAGGATCTTCCCCTAGAGCCGAGACAGAGAGAAAGCCTTTCCCTGGAGCTGGTGCCCTGAATTTGGACTTCTAGCCTCCTATACTGTGGGAGAATAAATTTCTGTTTGTTAAATCCATCCACTTGTGGTATCTCTGTTATATAGCAGCATTAGATAGCTAAGACATGACCTTACCATTTCAGAAAGCACTTAGGGTAAGTTAGTAGTTTTTCATTGCCATACTGAAAACCAACCAGGTGAGATCATACCAAAAAGCCTTGTCGAATGACATTATTATTTTACAAGAGCTCTTACAAAAACCCGGTACCGTTTGATATACTCAAGAACATATAATGCTGAGTTTACCCACTGTACTTACAGTTCTACAGAAGTGAAGAACTTCTACCTATTAAGAATGTATTAATTGTAGATTGAAGAGAACTCAGCATTTAAGAGACATGACACTAAGATCATACTAATGTCATATTTTAATAAAATGATACTCAAACAGGTTTTTCTTACAATGTTATTGAAACTACAATCCTACCGTGTAATTTAGAAAGAAAAAAAAAATCCTTTCATTCTGTTTATATATGTGAGACAATATCCTTTTTAGAGGATTTTTTAAAATTAAAGACTACGTTCTGACAAGTCAACATAAATACAACTACTGTGAAAGAGTAATAGTGACAGCTGAAAGTACACGGCTTTAACATGGCTAAGCTGATATAAAATTTCCTCAATTATTAAAAACTTGGTGACTAGGTTAAAAAAAAAAAGAGAGAAGGGGATCTATAACCTTATGAAACAGCCAAAACAACGTGCACAGGAAGCCCTGAAATACAGGAAAAAGAAAGCTGGGTATAAAGAGAAAGCACACATCCTGTTTCTTGCTGTAGAGTTTTGTCTCAAACTATGAATCAACTTTTCACCACTTCCTGCAATAACAGGTCTACTATAAATCTCGTAGTAACTGACTAGGTTTCATTTCCTCTGCCAAAACCTGCTCACCAGCAAGGCATGACATACTGACACTAGAGCCACCAATTGGTTGTGTAAGAGAGGGCTCCAGTGAGGCAATTCAAGAAATATTCCAAATTGGACAATGGAGTATACTGGCTAACTTGGCCTTTTAATCCCAAAGGATAACCCCCACCCCAACACACACGCACAGTCTCAGGTTCAATCTGGGAACAAACTTTCTTCTTAAAGGGCACTAATGATAATGACAGAGTCATCACTCCTCTCTACTGGAAAGTACCGGTCCCAAACTTAAGGATCCTCTGCTCAAAACACATTTAATGCTGCCTGATCTAAAAGGCAGCATTATAGCTTTGAGTAGAAGTTGTGAGTGAAACTCATATCTTGAATCTTCTCTGAGAGCTACCACGAAAACCAAACTCCAGTTGATGCACACATGAACACAGGATTGTCGGCTGTTATTCCCTAACAATGTAAACCATTTCTAAGCTAGTCATTAAAGGAAAGATTCTATCTCTTTGAGCAAGAAACTACTGTATTAATACAGAACAGATGGCAAGGTAAGAGTTATTTAAAGCATATTTAGTTTGGGCCAATGAAATAACCTTTCTCTCAATTTCCAACTAAACCTTACGCCATTTTGTGGGCCTGTGTTATGAAAAAACAGCCAGTCCATGGACCCACCACCTGTCTGCCAGTCTGTCATATTGTGGTGGTTTCAGTGTCACTATGATGCTGGGAAGCTATGCCACCAGTATTTCAAATACCAGCAGGGTCACCCATGGTGGACAGATTTCAGCAGGGCTTCCAGACTAAGACAGACAAGTAAGAAAGGCCTGGTAATCTACTTTCAAAAATTAGCCAATGAAAACCTTATGGATCAGAACAGAATACTGTCAGACTGGGTTCAAACATACCAAAGATTGTGAACATGGTGTAGGACTGGGCAATGTTTCGTTCTGTTATACAGGTGGTCACCATGAGTTGAAGCCAACTCAATGACAGCCAACAACAACACTCCATGGAAATCAGTGGAGCAATTTTCTGAAAATCCTCTATAGCTATAATAAATAGGTAGCAGGGGTTAATGGAGGATAATGAAGACCAAAAAAAGCTCACTTAAAATAAATCAACTTAAAATGGAGGTAAAACTTAACAGTAAATAATGACAAAAGGGTAAGGCTTCACGTTGAAACAAAACCACAAACTACAAAAATAAGTTTACAGTAAATTTGACATTGTTAATTATATTTAGGTTATAACTTCGACTATATACTATTTCTTAAAATAACGGAGGACCCAAACATTAGTTGTAACTATAATTGTTCTAAGAAAATTATATTATAGCACCATATGACATTCACCACTTCAAACTCGACTTTTGAGGCAGAACCACAGAGGGTAATTTTAGACAGAAATCAAGGGCATCATCAGTTTTCTCAAGGGCCTCTCATCATGTGATGCTTAAATAAGTCCTTTAATATGCAAAACAAGGACTTTTGTCCTATGGCTACTGTCATTAATGTACAATTTTCTTTTATTTAACTGGTCTCACTCTTCCAGGCCTCACTGTCAGAGGCTGTGTGTGTGATCCAAGCATGGCTCCCATATTACTTTCACTGCCTTCATGAAATCCTGCAGCTTTTTTTATTTTTGCCATTTCATATTGCAATTTGCACTGTACAGTATCAAGGAGACCAGGTGGCGCAGTGGTTAAGTGCTCGGCTACTAACTGAAGGGTTGGCGGTTCCAACCTACCAGCGGTTCTCCAGGAGAAAGATACATGGCAGACTGCCCCCGTAAAGATTACAGCCTTGGAAACCCTATGGGCAGCTCTACTCTGTCTTATAAGATGGCTATGAGTTGGAATTGGCTCTAGGGTGACAGGTTTGGTTTGGGGGTTTTGGTATGATGTAAACAATTAACAAGAGGCCAAACAACAACACTGTCAGGATGAGCAGGGGGATGCCAGGAAGGAAACAATATGCTAGAATGGAGACTAAATTTATTACATGGCTTGATCATTAAAAAAAAAACTATTTTTGTGTTTTGGCTACCATCACTTCTCTTTGTGATAAGCGCAGAAACCCGAAAAATGACTATTCAGAAATAAGAACCCTGCATGACACATACAGGTGGTTGGCCTAAAGAGACCCACCGGAGGTTTATTCTTCTAAGGAACACAGAAATTACCTCTTCTGACACTTTCATTTTATAAATGAAGTTGTTATGATTGGCTGCTTTGAGGAAGTGTCTAAGTTTGTGTGACTTAAACTGGAAGAGTTGGAATTAGATCTTAATCCCACGGTTTCCAAGCTCAGAAGGCTGTTCTCTTTTGCCTGTGCCAAGGCAGTTGTTATGACAGTAATAGGAATTTTTTAATCTTTGAAAGAAACAGTAGAAAATTTCAATGCTACTTAACTCCTGTGGCAAAGCCAACTTGGCTGGGATGTAACGGAGCGTAGGCAAATGCAGTGTGAGGAAACCGAAGCTCCGCAACAGGCAGTGTCAAACCATTCTTTAAGGAAATGATATTGACCGTCCCGTAGAAGACCCTGGCAGAAAATAACTCTTCTCTTCTTGAAATGTTATAAAGATATCAAGATAAAAATCACAAAAGAGACCTACCCTTTTAACAAAAATTAAGCCAGTTGTGTTTTACAATTGGATTAATAAATAAATGCTCTTAGAAGGACAATTCCAACAATTCTACAATTATGCCATTTCCTCTTTTCTTTTTTAAGTTTATGAGCTCTAGTCCTTGTAGGTCCCTGGGTAGGGCAAAGAGTATGTGCTCGACTACTAATCTAAAGGTTGGAAGTTTAAACCCATCCAGTGACACTACAGAAGAAAAGTCCTGGTGATACGTTTCTGCAAGGTTACAGCCAGGAAAACCCTTCGGAGAAGTTCTACTCTACAACACATGGGGCTTTCCAGGAGTTGAGATTGACTTTATGGCAATGGGTTTTTTTTTTTTTTTCCCAGTCCTTAAGTAGAGAATAAAAATGAATGTTCATTGGTTCATTGATATATACGATACAGAGGACTACAGGTTCCCTGCAGGGCGCAAATGCTTAAGTGCTTGACTACTAACTGAAAGACTGGTGGTTTGAACTCACCCTGGAAGACAGGCCTGGCCATCTGCTTCTGAAAGGTCAGAAACTTAAAATCCTTACGGAGCAGTTCTACTCTGCACACACCGTGAGTTGTGTGTCACCATGAGTTAGAGTTGACTCAATGGCAACCAATAAAAACATCAGACTACAGATCAAAAAAAGGAGGGAAAGAGGGATAAAATCTTTAAATTTCCTTGAATAACACAGTCAAATTAGTATAGCAACCAGCTACTTTAAAGACTCAACCACTTCTTCGATGCTATGTAATGGGACAAAACTTCCTCTTCAGCCTCAGTCAGTAGTAATAGCTCACATGCCCTGAATACTGACTCCAGACAGGTTCTGAGTATTTTACATGGGTTAACTCATTCAGTACTCACAGCAACCCTGAGATACGTACTATTACTATCCCTACTACTAAAAGGGAGAAGGAAACCTTGGTGATGTACTGGTTAAGAGTTATGGCTGCTAAACAAAAGGTCAGCAGTTCAAATCCACCAGGGGCTCCTTGGAAACTCTATGGGGCAGTTCTACTCTGTCCTATAGGGTCACTATGAGTCAGAATTGACTCGATGGCAACGGGTTTGTTCTTGGTTTGTTTAGAAAGAAAGTGAGCCATGGAGGCCCCCAAAGAAGTTATCAGAAAGAAACTCTAGAGGTCCCAAGCAAAATACTTCTTACTATAATATGTTAGTAAAGTTACATAGGGCTTTCTTTTGGTACACAACTATATATAGAATCATTTATTTCAATCTTCAAATGATTAAATGCTGGGCCCCATGTCTAAAAAGTCACTGTTATGGATTGAACTGTGTCCCCAAAAATGTGTGTCAACTTAGCTAGGCCATGATTCCCAGTATCGTGTGACTGTCTACCGTTTTGTCATCTGATGTGATTTTCCTATGTGCTGTAAATCCTGCCTCTATGATGTTAATGAGGCAGGAGTAGAAGCAGTTATGTTAGTGAGGTAGAACCAATCTATAAGATTAGGTTGTACCTTGGGTCAATCTCTTTTGAGATTTAAAAGAGAAAAGCAAACAGAGAGACGGGGACCTCATACCAGCAAGAAAGTACGCACAGGGCTCCCTGAGCCTGAGAAGCTCCTAAACCAGGGGAAGATTGATGACAAGGACCTTTCCCCAGAGCCCACAGAGAGACAAAGCCTTCTCCTCGTGCCCTGAACTTGGACTTCTAGCCTACTAGACTGTGAGAGAATAAATGTCTGTTTGTTAAAAACATCCATCCACCTGTGGTATTTCTATTACAGCAGCACTAGATGACGAAGAGTCACATACCAAAACTCCCTTCCTGTACAGCAGGAGCAAAAGCAGCTGAGCTTTGGGCAAGGAGACTGGCTAGCGGACCAGCAGTGACTTTGTAGAACAGCCTGTACACCTCTCTTTCTCACAATTTTAGAGCAAAGTACTTGATTTTATATTTAAAAAAAAAAAAAAAAAAAGCAAGGTTGCTATGGCAGTGCTACATACTGTAAGAGAACGACTCTGTAGGTGAAAGTTTACCAAATCTAGAGAAGCTATCATCTGTCTTATTAGCAACATCCCTCTGAGAAGTGGAAAAGCAGGGGTGATAAACAGGTTAAGAAAGGTACAACGTTCAGAGAGCTGTTTACAAGCCATGCAATCCATTCCATTTTTGAAAGAGTCTTACATGGACCCTGGGCCAAATCAAATTAGCAGAGATAGAAATGTGGCCCTCATAAATTTGTCACATCTCTTTGTACTCCCCTCCACATGACAGCAGAACTGCTTCACTGAAGTGTGCTTCACTGTAATCCCAAAAGCTGGAGGGGTTTCAAGACTGGTTTTAAAAACAGTCCCATGATCTCAAGAGCAAAAAGACAAATAATCCAGTTAAAAAATGGGCAAAGGATGTGAACAGATACTTCACCAAAGAAGATATTCAGGCTGCTATAAGACACATGAGGAAATGCTTGAGATCATTAGCCCTTAGAGAAATGCAAATGAAAACTACAGTGAAATACCATCTTGCCCCAACATTACTGGTGCTAATTAAAAAAAAAAAAAACAGAAAATAACTAATGTTGGAGAGGTTGCAGGGAGATTGGAACTCTTATGCTCTGCTGATGGGAATGTAAAGTGGTACAGTCACTATGAAAAATGATATGCTGCCTCTTCAAAAAGCTAGAAATAGAAATACCATACGATCCAGTAATTCCACTTGTAGGAATATATCCTAGAGAAATAAGAGCTGTCACACAAATAGACATATGCACACCCATGCTCATTGCTGCATTATTCACAGTAGCAAAATGACGGAAACAACCTAAGTGCTCGACAGATGAATGGATAAACAAACTATGGTACACACACACAATGGAATACTATACAACAATAAAGAAGGATGATGCATCCACAAAACATCTCATAACATAGATGAATCTGGAAGGCATTATGCTGAATGAAATAAGTCAATCAAAAAGAACAAATATTGTATGAGACCACTATTATAAAAACCCAAAAAAAGGTTTACACACAGAAGAAAACAATCTTGGATGGTTACGAGGGAGGGAAAGGATGGGGAGGGGAAATCACTAACTAGATAGCCGAGTCGTAACTTTGGTGTAGGGAAAGATAACACACAATATTAGGAAAGTCAGTACAACCTGACTGAGGCAAAGCCACAGAAGCTTCCTAGACACATTCAAACACCTTGAGGGACCGAATTATGGGGCTGAGGACTGTTGGACTGTAGTCTCGGGGGTCATCTAGGTCAACTGGCATATTTCATAAGGAAAACATTCTACATCCTACATTGGTGAGCAGTGTTTGGGTTCTTAAAAGCTTGCAAGTGGCCACCGTAGATATATCTATTGGTTCCATCCCATCCAGAGCAAAGGAGAATGAAGAAAATCAAAGGCACGAGGAAAATATTTGTCCAAAGGACTAATGGACCACATGAACCACAGCCTCTACCAGCCTCAACTCAGAACTAGATGGTGCCCGGATACCACGATCAACCACTGTGACAGGGATCACAATTAAGAGTCCCGGACAGAGCTGAAGAAAAATGTAGAACAAAATTCAAATTCACAAAACATGACCAGACTTACTGGTCTGATAGACTGGAGGAACCCCCAAGGCTATGGGCCCCGAACACCCTGCTAACTCAGAACTAAGCCACTCCTGAAGTCCACCTTCCAGCCAAAGATTATACAGGCCTATAAAGTTAACGATAACACACATGAGGAAAGTGCTTCTTAGTTCCATTAAGTATACCAGACCAAATGGGCAACACCTGCCCAAAAGCAAACACTAAGAAGGCAGGGACAGGAAAAACTGAATGAATGGACAACACCGGGAGCCCGAGGTTGAAATACATTGTGCTGATTGCGACCAATGTCACACAGCAATTTGTGTACAAATTTTTGAATGACAAACTAATTAGCACTGTAAACTTTCACCAAAAGCACAATAAAATTAAAAAACAAACAACAACAAAAAACAGCCTCATGAAACTCTTGGAACTGTGCAACCCACAAGGTTTCCCTTTCCACAGTGGCTGCTGGAGAATTTAAATCTGTGACCCACCCAGCATTATAGAATGTACTTGTAGTTCGTTCTTGCCTCCCTTTTCATTTTGTTTTTATCTTTTTTTCTTTTACCCCTACCTTTTATTATGCTGCCTTGTTTTACACACATACACACGCACACAGAGAAACGTTTTAAATAATTTCTGGCACAAAGCAGGAAATAATTTATGACTGAAACCAAATAGCTGCGTAAGTGATCAAACAAACCAACAAGAATAACCTTTGTAGGACAGAAAAGGCTGTGGAGAAATGTGGACTTCAGGTCTAAGGTGAGACTCACTGTCTTCTCCATCACTGTTCCATGAAGCACAACACTTGGGTATGTCAGCCTTCAACTCTAACAACATTTCTACATTTCATCGACGTGAAAGGGCAAACAGTGTTGTTTAATGATAAGGGTGTAGTATTTTGACTGATTAACCGTTCTGATGAAATGGTTCTTTGGATTCAATTAAACTAAGTGGAAATCAATCAAAAAGACGGAGAAGACTTCACTAGCAGAGCAGTGGGAGAAGGGAGGGTACGCTGGGATCAAGATCTTTAGAGCTGGGCAGAAATTAGAGGGCATCTCATCCAAGTCCTTGGTTTCACAAATGAAAAAACACCACCACTAAAATGTGAGCAACAAGGCACAGAATTTTCTTTCTATAACGAGGGGAATGGATTACTTTGTTTCTAATTTCTGAGTCTGAAACGCTATTGTTCTACATTTCTGCATCATCATCATGATACTCCCTGTTTTAAAAATCTGCGATGGCTTCCAGAACACTCAGAATAAAATCCAAACTCCCTATGGAGGAAGACGCTGCATAAGATCTGGCTCTTCAGTGGAGTCACCTACCATTCGTGTCTAGGTCACTGACCACCAGCTCCACTGCCTTCTCACTGTCCCTAGGACACACTAACTCATTATTGCTTCCAGGCCTTTGCACTTGTTCCCTCTTCCTGGGATGCTCTTCCCCCAAATCTTCACAGGCTGGCTCCTCCTCAGCTAGAATGCCATCTCAGAGAGACCTTGAAAGAGCAGTCTATTTAAAGCAGTGCTTCCAAGCTGTATCACATCATGGAACACACAGAAAATGACATTTGCCTAGCATAATATACAAGGTAAACTGACCAGGCTGGTCCACATTCTCATCCCGAAGACAGAGGGGTCAGTAACTCCATTCACCTGTAGTCCCTTCTGGATTCCATCGAACATCAGCTCAGGCACTCTGCACCTTGCCCTTCGACTTCTTAAACCAAGATTTGCTATTATAAACTTTGCATAATAGGGTCTTTTTTTTTTTTTTGGTTTGTTTTTTGTTTTAAATAATTAAGGTTTACACAGCAGTTTATGTTTCCATTCAACAATTTCTATACAAGTTGCTCAGTGACATTGGTTATAGTCTTCATTATTTCTGTTTTGTTTGTTCCATTTCCATTAGTCTAGTTTCCCTGCCTCCTTACATTCTCATCCTTGTTTTAAAGCAATGGTTGACCATTTAGTCTCCTTTTTAAAGGCACACAGTACTTACAGGTGGTATTTTTTGAGCCAATTTCTTATTCAGGTACAAGGTAACCTCAGGGGTTAGTTTTGGTTCAAGGTTTGAAGAGTATCTTAGAGCAATAGTCTTCAGGGGTTCTCTAGTCTTGACCAGTTCAGTAGGAGTGGGGTTTTTGGTTTTTTTTTTTTGTAGGAATCTGAGGTTCTGTTCCACATTTTTCTCCCATCGTATCAGGGTCCATCAATTTTGGTCCTGATTAAAATAATCAGTAGTGGTGGCCAGGCACCATCTAATTCTTCTGGTTTCAGGGTGGATAAGGCCATGGTTCATGTAGACTATTAGTCCTATAGACTAGCTTCTTTTGTGAGTCTTTGGGTTTCCTACTTTTTCTTTTCTTCCAGACGAGTAGAGACCAATTGTTGTATCTCAGATGGAAAATGATGGTTTTGAGGTCAAAAGAAGGGAAAGTCCTGGCTAAATTTCAAATTTGCACTTCTGTGTACACTTTCCCATCTTGAAAGCAGAATTAAAATGATCACGTCTAAACTTCCCGGCATACTCTGAAAATAAAAGACTAGCTCAAGTGGTTTAACATGTTTACTTCTCTGTGTGCTTGCTCTAAATTTTAAATTCTTCCTTGGTTACAGTCTTAGTTAGCTAGTGTTGCTATAATAGATACACTACAAATGAATGGCTTTACCAAACAGAAACTTATTATCTCACAGTCTAGCAGGCTAGAAGCCCAAATTCAGGGTGCCAGCTCCAGGGGAAGGCTTTCTCTGTCAGCTCCGGGGGAAGGGTCTAGGAGCTTCTCAGGTGCACAAACCTCAGGTCCAAAGGGCACATTCTGCTCTGACTGCTGCTTTCTTAGTAGTACGAGGCCCCCCGTCTCTCTGCTGGCTTTTCTCTTTTATATCTCAAAAGAGATTGACTTAAAACACAACCTAACCCTGTGGATTGAGTTCTGCCTCATTAACATAACTGCTGGTAATTCCACCTCATTAATATCATAGAGGTAGAATTTACAACACAATGGATGACAAAATGGCGGACAATTATACAATACTGGGAATCAGGAACTAGCCAAGCTGACACACATTCTTTGGGGGGACAAAATTCAATCCATAACAGCTACACAATACAAAGTTTGCAGACTGTTGCTTTCACAATATTGAGACAGGAAAATACTCAAGTGTTGGTATGTTTACTATATTATGATACACAGAAGCTGAAACATGTAGCTCTCTACATTATGATGCAGTCAAAAACTTGACAGTTCAGAATATTTAGTCAATCACCGTTATGACACACAATGAAATGGCTTCTTAAATGCTTATTACGGTGGCATGAATCAGTTAACCCAGAACCATTCTATGGTTTCTTAATGCCAATCCAATTCTACAAAAGTAATGAAAGCAATGTACTAGCTGTTCACTGGTTTGACTTTTCTGGAATTATTAAATGGCTGACATGTTCTATAACCTTTGCCTCTCTTCCCACTCACTCTAAGCCATGGTTAATATGCTCTCTAAAGAAAGTCTGGAACCTCTGCTTTCCTAGGGAGAAAACAGGGACAATATAATAGGACATGATTATGACACAATTATGGTACGGACAGCTTCTTTGGTATCTCTTTTTAAATACGTGTGTATGTGTATGTAAATTTTTGCTCATTTTAATAATTATATCTTTTTCATATATAATTTTATTTATTTGTTGTTGTTAATATACACAACAAAACATACACCAACCAATTCAAGTTTCTACATGTACCATTTAGTGACACTGATTACATTCTTCGAGTTGTGTAACCATTCTCACCCTCCTTTTCTGAATTGTTCCTCATCCATTAACTTAAATTCACTGCCCCCTAAGGCTCCTATTTAATCTTTCGAGTTGCTGTTGTCAATTTGATCCCATATAGATAATTCTTAAAAGAGCACACTGCTCAAGGCAGATGTTGTTTACTAGTTAAGCTAAACTATTATTTGGTTTTAAGAAGACCTCAGGAAATATTTCTAGTTTGAGGTTTAAAGATTATTTCAGGGCAATAGTTTCAGGAGTTCACTCACCCTTAATGAATCCAGTAAGTCTGGAGTTTATGAGATTTCAAAATTTTGTTCTGCATTCTCTCCCTTTTGATTAGGATTCTTCCATGGAATCTTTGATTAAAATGTTCAGTAATGGTAGCTGGGCACCATCCTGTACTTCTGGTCTCATGGCAACAGAGGCAGTTGTTCATGGAGGTAAGTACCCACACATTCCGTATCACCCTCCTATTCCTGACTGTCCTTCATCCTCTGTTGTTCCAGGCGAATAGAGACCAACTGTTGTGCCCTGGATGGCTGCCTGCAGCTTTTAAGACCCTCCTTTTTAGGTATCTTCACAGCAAGAGAGAAGGGAGGACCTGCCACAATGCTAAGTAGCCATCTCCTGGGGCAGACTTACTGCAGTTTCCTATATTCTTGTATATAACAACTCCATGAAGTACCAATCAGGACAGCTCACTGATTTAATACGGGTAGCTATTTAAGTATCTCCCCTCAGGTAGGGAAACTGAGCCTAGGAGGTTCACTCAAGGATCCAATCTTTGCAACCTTCCTGAATGTAAATTAACTGGGTTCCATCCTTGTTGAAGGGGGAAAGCTGTGTCAATTGCCCGGTGGCTAGTGGTTAAGAGCTACAGCTGCTAACCAAAAGGTCGGCAGTTTGCATCCACCAGGTGCTCCTTGGAAACTCTATGGGGCAGTTCTACTCTGTCCTAGAGGGTCACTATGAGTTGGAATCAACTCGACGGCAATAGGTTTTTTTTTTTTTTTTTTGGTGTCAGTTGCCAGGAGTCCTGATGGCTGTGCCACAGGAGGCATCAGCAATGGCAAAGAGAAGAGTGCTCAGAACATAGGCCTACCTATCATCTATTCAGAGTCCCTGGGTGGTGCAAACAGCTAACACACTCAGCTGCAACCAAAAGATTGATGGTTTGAGTCCACACAGATGTACCTCAGAAGAAAGGCCTAGTGGGCTATTTCCGAAAAATCAGTCATTGAAAACCCTGTGGAGTACAGTTCCACTGACACACATGGGGTCACAATGACTTGGAAAAGACTCGACAGCAACTAGTAAATATATATACATAAAACAAGCAAACCCGCTGGTGTATAATCTATTCAAAATCCAACCCTCTTCAATTTCCTCATTTCATGCTACTCAGGTAGCTACATTATTAGCCATGGTGCGATTAATTACTTTTCTGTGTGGCCTTTCTAGTCAACTTGTAACTCCCACCCAGGTAATTGGGCAGGACTACGTGATATGGTAATTATGACCCACTAAGGAGATTGGACAATTTTGCCTTAAAAGAGAGCCAATTCCAAAACACTAAATAGACAATAGGTAAGTGGTAACTTTGGTGAAGGGTAAGAAAGTACACAATACTGGGGAAGCCCGCACATCTTGTCTAAGACAAGGTCATGGAAGCTCCATAGGCACATTCAGACTCCCTGAGGGATCGAATTGCTGGACTGAGGGCTGTGGGGACCATGGCCTCGGGGAACATCTAGCTCAACTGGCATAACAGAGTTTATAAAGAATATGTTCTACATGCTACTTTGGTGAGTAGCATCTGGGGTCTTAAAAACTTGTGAGCAGCCATCTAGAATAGTCCACTGGTCTCACCCCTTCGGGAGCAAAGAAGAATGAAGAAAACTAAAGATACAAGGGAAAGATTAGTCCAAGGACTAACGGACCACATCTACCACAGCCTCCACCAGACTGAGTCCGGTACAACTAGATATTGCCCAGCTACCACCACTGACCACTCTGACAGAGATCACAATAGAGGGTCCTGGACAGAGGTGCAGAGAAATGTAGAACAAAATTCTAACTCAAAAAGAAAGGCCAGACTTGCTGACCTGAAAGAGACTAGAGAAACCCTGAGAGTATGGCCCCCGGACACCCTTTCAGCTCAGTAATGAAGTCACTCCTGAGGCTCACCCTTCAGCCAAAGATTGGCCCAGCCCCATAAAACAAAACGAGACTAAAGGGGAACACCAGCTCAGGGACAGGGACTAGGAGGCAGGAGGGAATAGGAAAGCTGGTAATAGGGAACCCAAGGTTGAGAAGGGAGAGTACTGACATGTCGTGGGGTTATTAACCAACGTCATAGAACAATGTGTATACTGTTTAATGAGAAACTACTTTGTTCTGTGAATCTTCATGTAAAGTATAATAAAAAATTAAAAAAAAAAAAAAGAGAGAGAGAGTCAATTGCAGAGCAGAGAGAGTGGAACCCACTACCACCAAGGAAGGAGAGACCAGCAGGAGAGACCCAGCATCAGAGACCTGGCAGCAGGAGGTGGCGCAGTGGGCTTCCTGACCCATGGAGAGAGAAAACTGAGTGCCTTTGGGCAGAGACTGAGGGCCAGGGAGAGGCATGCCTGTGAGCATAGCTGGGGAGAGGATATCCTGATGGATAAACTGTATCCTGAGTGTTCTTGAGCCTGAATTCTGTTACTTTTCTAACAAACCCCATAACTGTGAGTATGGTCTGGGTCCTCTTTGGACACTGTAATGAATTACCGAACCCAGCAGAGATGTAGAAGGTGCTGTGGTTGGGATGGTTGGTGTCAGAGTTGGTAAAGATGGCCGAGAGAGGAATGTGTCTGACCTCTGCCTCAAAGGAATCAGTTGGGCTGTTGATCTTGATTCTCCTTTCCCCTTGTGGAAGTCAGAGGTTAGATGCTGCCTCCACACCGTTTTTATGCTAGCTGTATTCCTTTTTAGGACTTAATGAGCTCATGTCAATCTTTTCAATGATGTCCTAAGAAACCTTTAAGAATTGATGTTGAGTCAGAATTCGCATAAAAATAATGCTGAATGAAGCAACACACAAGAGTATACACTGTATTTCTCTAGTAATAGAAGTTCAAAAACAGACAAAACCAATGGAGAGCGCTAGTCAGGGAGTGAGGGGGGGTGGCGACTGAGGGTGCACCGAGGGGCTTCTGGGGTACCTGCAAGGCAAGATTTCCTGATCTGGGTGATGGTTACACAGGCGTTACACTTTATTAAAACTTACTCTTTGTATACTCATAATCTGGGCATACTTCAATAAAAATTAACAACAACAACAAAAAGAATATGAGTCCTGGAAAAGGCATCTCAGGGCTTCTGAACACTCTGGAAAGGGGGTGGAGCCACACAGAGGAGGAAAGAGCCCCCAGGGTGGGCGGGATCACAGGGACATCTCTGATTCCTCCTTAGCAAAATGTCAGGTCTTCTAATACTACAACCTTCACCTCAAACTTCCTTTTAAAAGGTATGGCACGTTCTGACACAGGCAAAGAGAACCTCAAAACATGCCTAGAGAAAGATCCATTAGTCATCTGTTTCAGAGTGCATGCTACTCATAGAAAGAGTTTTTCTCTGCACAAGTACAGAGTTCATTGGTATATAGGTTATTCCTGAGGTATTAGTTGAAACACTATCTGCGTGTCATTTCAAATATCTTTTTTAAAATCATCCCCCCGACCCCTACCCAAGGACATATGACCCACAGACCAAACTTAGTACTTTCTGAACTAAACGTGAAATAAGGATAACTATTATTTTTACTTTAAAAACTGTTTCCAAGCCTCTAATATTAGGTTTTAATATTTTATCTACCAAAAACCTGAAAACAAGCCTGGGAATCTTTGTACCACTGGTATGAATATTTTGCTCAAGGTGAGCAATTTTATCTAATTATGTCCTATAGAGTAAAGCTTACTTATTCAACACGGATAGTAAAAAAAAAAAAAAGCAAAGGGTTTTATAAGACCCCATTCTTCATCTGCAACTACAATTAATAACAAAAGAAAATCTTCCCCTGGGGGAAAAAGATGCCTTTATCGAGTTTGCAGGTACTTCATCGGCATCATTATTATTATGGCTATTGGTATTGCCGATGCAAAGAACAGGTTGGGAACTTTTTGAGGGACAGATGTCAGCTGCTTGGGGTTGTTTTGCTTGGATTCCTGGCACCTCTTTTTTTCTTTTTAAGCAGAAAAGCATGGTTTACCAATACAGTTCTCTGTGAAACAACAGTTGATTTGGATATTATGATCACACTTTTCAAATCTCTGAAATTCAAGAGATCTTTTCTAATAAACTTCACCCGTGTGCCTGCTGATCCATGTATGTGTAGATAAAGATTCAAAGTAAACATTTTCTTAAAATTTATAATGAAATTTTAAAATGATTTGTTTTCATTACTTAAGCTTCCCGTTGATAAAAAGGAAGCCCTGGTGGCATAGTGGTTAAGTGCTACGGCTGCTAACCAAAGGGTCAGCAGTTCGAAGCTGCCAGGCGCTCCTTGGAAACTCTACGGGGCAGTTCTACTCTGTCCTACAGGGTCGCTGTGCGTCTTCGGAATTGACTTGACGGCACTGAGTTTGGCTTTTGTTTTTTACTGATAAAAAGGACACTGCTCTCAGCATCCTCCAGGCTAACCTGTGGGCCTTACCTTACAGTCTGACCCTTAGGAACGATGTCATTACTGGATCTCACTTAAACCTACTCTCTTCAGCCAGAGACGATAACCATTTATGCCTCTGGCTAATTCTCTTCTAAACCCTCAATTTCCTCAAATCAAATTTCTACAGAAGATCACTGGATTCCGCTATAGATCAACAATGCCTTATCTGAAACCCTTCAGCCTAGATGAGTTTCAAAATTCTGATTTCTTTCTTTTGCATTTTAGAAAGGTAATTCTGGACAACTGCCACATACTACCTACCACCACCTGCAGTGTCCTATAATCAAATACACTAATTAATATTTCTGTAGCAAATTGTATGATTAATCATGCCAAGTAGATTGTAAAGAGCCTCATGTTTAGGTCGGCCAGGTTTTCCTGCCAGTTGCTTTGAAAATACTTTTTGTTTTCGGAGCTCTCTGGATTTCAGGATTGTGGTGGAGCGGTTGTGGACCAGAGCCACAAGCAATTAGGCTGAGCTTCAGCTTCCAGCACAGGCGCCAGAGGTCCAGCGCGAGTCTTTCAACAAATACTTATTGATTACCAGTTGTGTGCTGGGTTTAGCTGGTGTTACGGTGAATACAAAACAAACTGATCTCAAGGATCGTATCCTTTCCGCCTGTGCTGGGCCAGGAACAAGTCATGATAGCACAGTGAAAGATGTCTCTGAGAAGGATGAGCAGAGGATGCCCTGGGCAAGGCCACCTTAGAGTTTTTAGGAGCCCAGATACTGACAAGAAGGTCCCTTCCCACATGTAATTTTAAAAGAATCTTAAAATGAGGGTAAGAAGTCCACCAAGGTCCTAATTTTTCCCACATTGACTATTTCAGTGCCTTTTTTTTTTTTTTTTTAATTTCAAATATCAAATTCTTTTCCAGGGAACATACTTCATTGTGCAGGTTCCTACACCAATCTTTAGTTTGCCTGTAAGGTAATCAAATGCTGTACTGCATTGGACAAATCTGCTGCACAAGATCTCATTAAAGTGTTAAAAAGCATGAGGACTGAGGTGCACCTGCCCCAAGCCATGGCGTTTTCAATCACCTCATATGCATGTGAAAGCTGGACAATGAATAAGGAAGACTGAAGAATTGATGCCTTTGAATTACGGTGCTGGTGAAGAATACTGGATATACCATGGACTGCCAGAAGAACAAACAAATCTGTTTTGGAAGATGTACAGCCAGAATGCTCCTTAGAAGCAAGGGTGGCAAGACTTCATCTCATGTACTTTGGACATGTTATCAGGAAGGATCAGTCCCTGGAGAAGGATGTCATGCTTGGTAAAGTAGAGGGTCAGTGAAAAAGAGGAAAACCTTCAATGAGATGGACTGACACAGTGGTTGCAAGAATGGGCTCAAACACAGCAACGCTTGTGAGGATGATGCAGGACCAGGCAGTGTTTCGTCCTGTTGTACACAGCGTTGCTATGAGTCAGAACCAACTTGATGGCACCTAACAATAACAACATAAGGTAACTGAGTACTGGCCATGAGGCCACTGAGGAGGGGTAGCCATTTCAGGCATAGGATGGTGCTGGGGAGAGGGGAAAGGGGTGGAGAAAGCTTTCTGGTTAAGGATAATCTAAACTGACAGGACTAGTAGGGAAGAAAACTGTAGTGACACGGGAACTGTGTAATTAGAGTCTGGGTTTCCAGAATATTTACGTACATGGCTACACCCTCAGGCTGCAGGGACATATTACTGACTACATTCCATAAGGACTAATTTGTTCTATCTTGGAATGTGGTAGAAAGGAAAGATGCACATAAGATCAACTATTTATAAGAGGCCTTGACTATTAGAACAAATTCCAAAATGGCCATGGTTTTGAAGCTTCCCTTTTTTCCCAGTAAATCTTCCAGGACAGTAATTTTTGTAAAAAACCACAGAGAGCCACTTATGAGCTAGTCAGACACTGTCACCTGGTGCTACCACAAGAACAGACCTACCCGAGTCCTGATTCAGGTCTCTGATAGGACCAGCTCGATATGTGGCTCAGCATACATACCTCAGCCTACTGTCTGCAGCCATCTCTGAAATGTAGGAAATCCACCTACTCGTCTGTTGAGGCCTGGAGTAGTCAATGACTGTCTTAGGAAGCCTGGATTTGAAAGCCAGGCTTGATGACAGTTTTGATAAGTGTTCACCTATAGAAAATCAAAACTAGGAAAGGCAAGTTTTCTTAATGCTTGCTTGTGCTCTCTCAAAAACTATCTGAACTGAAGTGAAAAGCATTTGTTTATCAGAACATCCTTAAATGACATCCCTAGGCTATTCAGAAAGTTTGGACATGTCATCCGCAAAGACCAGTTCGCTAGAAAAGGACATCATGGTTGGTAAGGCAGAGGGTCAGCGAAAAGAAATGAAACCCTCAGTAGGGCTGACCGACACAACAGCTGCATCAATGGATGCAAACATGCCAACAACCTTGAAGATGGTGCAGGACAGGGCGACATTTTGTTCTGTTACATAAGGTTGCCACGAGTCAGAGCTGACTAAACGACACGAGCACCACCACCGAACTTTGGGTTCTCTCCTTAATTAACCATAAAGTTTGCCACTCTGTGTAATCACAGGACCAGCAGCAGAAATATCACCTGCGTGCTTGTTAGAAATGTAGACTATCTGAGAGCCTGCCTGCAGACCTGTGAATCTGCATTCTAACGAGATCCCCAGGGGATTCACGTGCACAGTGAAGTCTGAGAAGTGCTGGTGATGATGTTGAAGTGATTATTATCACCTTACCCCTTTTTTGCCTCTCAATATTGCTGCCTCTCAATCTGATCAGACATCTAGGAGGGAAGGTAGTAGTGAGGTTCTCTTCCATTCCTGGCTCACCTCTGAGATCTAAGCATTTGATACTACTTCACAAATTCTGCAAGGGGCAGCCAGCCTCTGCCCCATCCCTCTTGCACCCAGAGCACGAATATGAATCTCCACCCCACGTTCACTCCCCAATATTGGCAAGAGGTAAAAGGATCCAAGGAGCTATTCTCATGATTCTTTAGCTCAGGATTTCCCTCCTTGGCCTCTCTTCTGCGCCAATGTGATGGTTAAGGTTGTGGGTCAACTTGGCAGGCCATGATTCACAGGGGTTTGGCAGTTATGTAAGGATGTAGTTTGGCAGTTATGTAATGATGTAGTCATTTTCCATTTGGTGATCTGACTTGAACAGCCAATCAGTTGGAAAGGGAGTTTCTTTGGGGTGTGGTCTGCATCCAATATCTCCAGATGTTCTGGAAATGCTTGCTCTGTCTGCATCTTGCATCAGACTCGTCACCCTCTGACCTCCAGTTCCTGGGGTGTGAGCCAGCAGTGTGAAGTATGATCTACAGATTTTGGGACTTGCCAGCTCCCACAGCCTGTGAGCCAATGGCCTACCATCTGGCCAATTTGGGTTCATCACCCCCTGCAATCATGTGAGTCAGGAGAAGCCTCCAGCCTGATGACTGACTCACAGATTTGGGACTTGCTAGCCTCCACGACTGTGTGAGCCATTTCCTTGAATTAAATCTCTGTCTCTCTCTCTTTCTTTATATATATACACACACATACACATGCTTTACTGGTTTTGTTCCTCTAGAGAACCCAGTCTAAGACATTTGGTACTGAGAGTAGTTCTAGAGGGACAAAATCACAAGGATGAATTTTTTGAATTGGTTTCTCAAGTCTGGCTAACGTTAAAGGCACTGATGACTGCCTCCAGTGGTAAAGGGGGCACCGCCAATCCATGCCATGAGGTGGCAACAGAATTATGCAAAATATCACCATTGATGGATCATATATTTGTGAGAGGCAGTGTTCTGGGTGGCTGCATATTTGATACTTTCCTACAATTTTATCAGAATGAGAAGCATAAGGAAGCTGGTTGGTTGGTCCTACTTTTGCTGGACAAAATGATGAAAGAAAGGGATGAGCTCAAGGCTTCACAGTCACAGCTCAAGAGCCACATAAAAGACGTGAATGTTGCCACTTGTTCTCTGAAAGAAAGCCTTATTTCTTGTAGTAACAGACCTGATATTGTCGAAAACCAAACGGAGCATCTAATCATGAGAGGCTGAATTACAACACCAAATGAATTCCCAACCTCAGATGGTATCTACAGTGAGGGCATTGACTGGGAGGATAGGGAATCCTAAAACTTGGGATGGGGACATATGGGCAGATAATCAGGAAAGCTGGGGACGCTGAGGCCCTAAATTCCGTTGAATCACTCCTTCCAGTAGAACCAGTCTTTTTACCCATCTGAAGAGATTACTCCACCTATGTCTGCTAAGCCACCCTCCCCGGTAAGACAGTTATCCCTTCCACTGCCATCTGATCAGATTAACTCAACTGTGTTTGAAGAGATTTTGTCTGAGATTTCGCCTGGGGTGGTATCTGGGGCATTGCCTTGGGCATTGCTTGAGGCAGATGCCTTATAATACATTGATGAATGTCCCTAGAACCCATCGCCACCACCCATTTTTGCTTTTAGACCTATACCTAGACTTAAGTCCTAGCAAGCCTGAAGAGGCAAAGTACAAAGTGTGACCCATGAGAACTACTTGATTTTTGTAACACATACAAACAGGAACCAGGGGGATATGTGTGGGAATGGTTATTAAGGGTGTGGGGAAATAGTGAGAAACATAAAGTTGGATCAGTCTGAGTTTACTGATATGGGCCCACTAAGCACATATTCTTAATTCAGCGTTTCAGCTTGAGAGGCTAGAAAAAGATCTAAAACTTGGTTCGTTCACTGCAGCATGGATTAAGCGGGGCCTTTTTTTTTTTAATCAAGATGAATGGTATACTGTAGAAGAAAGTATCCAAAGGCTTAGGGAAACTGGCATGTTAGACTGGATTTATCAGATTAGACCCACAGACACACCTTTCACCACAACTGTGAGGAACAAATTTGTGAAGGGAACTCTAGCATTCTTGAAGACTGCTATGATTGTTATTTTATGTAAGTCAGATTTGCCAGTGGGAAGTGCCCTAACTGAATTAAGACACCTAACTACAATGGAGCTGATTGGACCCCAGAGTGGTAGGCGCCAAGCAGCAGCACTTCATCACCAAAGTGGGCATGGTTACCGTAACACAGCAGTCAAAGCAGTAATCAAAATGGTCTGACTTGTATGGACCTATGGCGTTCGCTGCTTAGTCACGGTGTCCCCAGGAGTAAAACAGATGGGAAACCTACTAAATATTTACTTGATCTGTATAAGAGGAAGAATTCTAGATCAAGTGAATAGCAATCTAACTAAAATCACCGGAACAGAGTCACAACCCCTCAATCAATTCCCAGACTTGAGCCAGTTTACAGATCTACAACCCTTGAATGAAAAGGAGGCCAGGTCCCCTTGAGGAAGCACCTCACTACACTACCAAAAATTTATACTGTTAATCTTTCTCCTAGCCTTCCCCAAAGGGATCTATGGCCTTTTAGAAGAGTGGCTTTTCACTGGGAAAAAAAAAATACAATCCGACTTTTTGGGGGTTACTGTACACTGGCTCTGACCTGACACTAATTCCAGGAGACCTAAAACGTCACTGTGGCCCACCAGTCAGATTGGGTCATACGGAGGTCAAGTTATTAAAGAATTCATAGCTCAGTTCTGTCACACAGTGGGTCCAGTGGGTCCCTGGACTCATCCTTAGTGATTTCCTCAATTCCAGAATGTAAAATTGGAATAGATACACCCAACACCTGACAGAACCCCAACACTGGATTTGGACATGTGCAGTAAGGGCTATTATGGTAGAAAAGGCCAAGTGGAAGCCACTAGAACTGTCCCTACCTAGGAAAATAGTAAACTAAAATCAATGCTGCATTTCTGGAGATTACAGAGATTAGTGCCATCAAGGATTTGAAGAACACAGGAGCTGTGATTCCCACCACATCCCCATTCAACTTGCTTATTTTGCCTGTGCAAAAAACAGATCTTGGAGAATGGCAGTGGGTTATTGACAATTTAAGCAGGTGGTGATCCAACTGCAGCTGCTGTTCCAGATGTGGTTTCATTGCTTGAGCAAATTAATACACCTCCTGGTACCTGGTGTGCAGCTACAGAGCTGGCTAACGCCTTTTTCTCCACACCTGTTTCGAATGACCACCAGAAGCAGTTTGCCTTCAGCTGGCAAGGCCAACAACACACCTTCAGTTGCCCACCTCAGAGCTACATCAACTCTCCAGCCCCATGTCATAATTTAGTCTGCAGGAGCGCTGATTGCCTTTCCCTTCCCCGGAATGTCACACTGGTCCATTACATTGGTGACATTTTGCTGACTGGACCTAGCAAGGAAGAAGTATCAAAGACTCCACATTTATTGGCGAGACATTTGCATGCTAGACAGTGAGAAATTAACCTGACAAAAATTGAGGCACCTTTCATTTCAGTGAAATTTCTAGGTGTCCGGTGATGTGGCGCATGTCAAGACACTCCTTCTAAAGTGAAGGATAAATTGCTGCATCTGGCCCCTCCTACAACCAAAAAGGAGGCCAAACACCTAGTGGGCCTCTTTGGATTTTGGAGGCAACATAGCCCTCATCTGGGTGTGCTACTCTGGCCTATTTTTCAAGTGGCTTGAACAGCTGCGTGTTTTGAGTGGGGCCCAGGACCAGAGGAGCCTCTGCAACAGGTTTAAGCTGTCGTGCAAGCAGCTCTGCCACCTGGGCCACATGATCTGGCTGACCCAGTGGTGCTCGCAGCTTCAGTGGCAGATGCTGTTTGGCGATACTGTTTGAAGCCTTTGGCAGCGTGCTGTTTGCGGGCTTTGGCAGGCCCCCATAGGTGAAACACAGCACAGGCCCTTAGGATTTTGGAGCAAAGCCCTGTCATCCTCTGCAGATAATTACTCTCCTTTTAAGAAACAGCTTTTAGTTTTTTACTGGGCCTTAGTAGAGACTGAACATTCAACCACAGGCCATCAAGTCACCATGTGACCTGAGTTGCCCATCATGAACTGGGTGTTGTCTGACCCACAGAGTCATAAGGTCAGACGTGCACAGCAGCACTGCATTATTAAATGGAAGTGGTATATACACAGTCGGGCTTGAGCAGGATCTGAAGGCACAAGTTCAATGAAGAAGCAGCCCAAATGCCCATGGTCTCCACTCCTGTCACTTTACCTTCTCTCTCCCAGTCTGCAAGTACGACCTCATGTGGAGTTCCTTATGATCGGCTGAGTGGGGAAGAGAAAGCTCGTGCCTGGTTTACAGATAATTCTGCGCGATATCCAGGCACCACTTGAAGGTGGACAGTGGCATCACTTACAGCCTCTTTCTGGGACCTCCCTGAAGGACAGTGGTAAAGGGAAATCCTCCCCACAGGTAGACCTTCACTTTGCTTGGAAAAAGAAATGGCCAGATGTGAGACTGTATGCTGATTCATGGGTTGTGGCCAATGGTTTGGCTGGATGGTCAGGGACACGGAAGGAACATGATTGGAAAACTGGAGACAAGGAGGTATGAGGAAGAGGTATGTGGACAGACCTCTCTAAATGGGCCAAAGAAGTGAGGGTATTTGTGTCACTTGTGAACGCTCACCAAAGGGTGACCTCAGTAGAGGAGGATTTTAACAATCAAGTGGATAGGATGACACGTTCTGTGGAAATCAGCCATCCTCTTTTCCTGGCCACTTCTGTCACTGCCCAATGGGCTCATAAAAAAAGTGGCCATGGTGGCAGGGATGGAGGTTATGCATGGGCTCGGCAACATGGACTTCCACTCACCAAGGCCGACTTGGCTACAACTACTGGTGAGTGCCCAATCTACCAGCAACAGAGACCAAAACTGAGTCCCTGATATGGCACCATTCCTCGAGGTGATGAGCCAGCAACCTGATGGCAGACTGAGTACACTGGACCGCTTTCATCATGGAAAGGGCATCATTCTGTTCTTCAAAAACAGACTCTTACTCTGGATGTGGATTTGCCTTCCCTGTATGCAATGCTTCTGCCAAAACTACTATCCGTGGACTTACAGAATGCCCTACCCACCATCATGGTATCCCACACAGCATTGCTTCGGATCAAGGGACTCACTTCACCGCAAATGAAGTGCAGCAAGGGGCCCATGCTCATGGAATTCATTGGTTGTACCATGTTCCCCATCTTCCTGAAGCAGCTGGCTTGATAGAACAATGGAATGGTCTTCTAAAGACACAATCACAGTGCCAGCTAGATGGCAATACCTTGCAGGGTTGGGACAATGTTCTCCAGGAGGTTGTATATGCTCTAAACCAGTGTCCAATATATGGTGCTGTTTCTCCCACAGCCAGGATTCATGGGTCCAGGAATCAAAGGGTGGAAATGGGACTGTCACTACTCACTATTACCTCTAGTGACCTACTCACAAAATTTTTGCTTCCTGTCTCTGTGACCCTATGCTCTTAGCTCCAAAGGGAGAAATGCTCCCAAGAGGGCATACAACACTGATTTCATTGAACTGGGAAGTTAAGAATGCCACCAGGCCACTTTGGGCTCCTCATGCCTCTGGATCAGGCAAAGAAGGAAATTACCATATTGGCTGCTGTGACTGATCCTGATTACCAAGAGGAAATTGGACTGATATTACATAACGGAGGTAAAGCAGTGTATGCCTGGAATACAGGAGATAGTCCTTAGGGCATCTCTTACTACTGCCAAGCCCTGTGATTGAAGTCAATAGAAAACTACAGCAACCCAATTCTGACATGACCACTAATGGCCTGGGCCTTTCAGGAATGAAGGTTTAGGTCACCCCACCAGGCAAAGAACCATGCCCAGCTGAGGTGCTTGCTGAGGGCAAAAGGTATATGGAATGAGTGGTGGAAAAAGGCAGTTCTAAACACCAGTTACAACCACATGACCAGGTGCAGACACAAGGACTAATTGTTATGAGTATTTCTTCCTTGTTTTATTATATGTTTTTATGTGTGCATATATAAGATGTAAATGGGGTTGGTGCATTTTCAGTTTTATGCATGTTAGTTATATCATAAGAGTGGAGTTATACCATGTTAGGCACAAGTATGACTGACTTTGTAATTGTCTTTACTTAGAGATTGTGTATGGTTTAAGGAGATGAATACAGGTACCAAGTTGACAAGAGGTGGACAGTAACAGTTAAGGTTGTGTGGTAGTCATCCTTCATTTCGTGATCTGATGTTAGCAGCCAATCAGTTGAAAAGGGAGTTTCCTCGAGGGTGTAACCTGCATCTAATATACACAGATGTTCTGGCAAGGCTCACTCTG
The DNA here is from genome assembly GCF_024166365.1 of Elephas maximus indicus. Lineage (NCBI taxonomy): Eukaryota > Metazoa > Chordata > Mammalia > Proboscidea > Elephantidae > Elephas > Elephas maximus. The sequence goes on from NC_064838.1 coordinate 20,326,331, forward strand.
TCTAGATCCTGCATCCGACTTGTCACCCTCTAATCACTTATTCTTGAGAAGTGAGCCAGCAGCCTCCTGTCTGATCTGCAGACTTTGGGGTTCATCAGCTCTGGCATGCATGTGAACCAGCAGCATGCAGTTTTATCTGCAGATTTTGGGATTCGCCAGCTCCCACAGCCCGTGAGCTAGGAGCCTGCCATCTGGCCAGTTTGGGTTCATCAGCCCCTGCAACCACGTGAGTCAGAAGAAGCCTCCAGCCTGATACCTGACCCACAGATTTGGATCTTGCCAGCCTCTGCATGACCTGTTTCCTTGAATTTAAAAAAAAAAAAAATTTTTTTTCTATGTATTTATATATATATATACGTGTGTGTGTGTGTATATATATATATGTATACACGCTCCACTGGCTCTCCTCTAGAGAACTCAGCCTAAGACAGCCAGCTTGATCCTGAGGTCCCTTCTCAGAATTGTTTTATCTCATGACCCAGACACTGCGAAGATGGGCTTTCTGCCCATACAGTGACATCTTTTGCACAATCTTCAACTTCTACAGAGACCTGTCCTGAGGTCAGGGTCGAGATGCCTGCTCCTGAATGTTCTTCTGTTCTTTTGCACCCTATAACTCACCTCCCCACCCTGATCTCCACCAATTACTTCCTTATCTCATCTATGCCACTAGCCTTCCACGAGTAGTCTTTACCTCCAGATCTGCATTTTCATTCATTCATTCATTCATTTATCCATCCAATAAAAATGTATCGAAAGCCTACCATGTGCCCAGGCACTGAACAAAAAAGACGAGAATCCTGTCCTCAGGGAGCTTGTTATTTTTGTGCAGGAAAAGAAAGACAAGAAACAAAAACTAAGTATACAGTGTGCTAGATGGTCTAAGAGTTATGCTTAAAATAAAGCTGAAAAGGAGGTCAAAGAGTGTTTGGGGCAGAGGGTGTTCAAATTTTTATGAGTGTTTAGAGAAGGTCTCATTGAAAGGTGACAATAGGAACCACATACACTGAATAGCCAAAACTCCAGGTCCTAGCTTTAATCTTGCTTTTCGCCTATTCCAACTCTTTCTGGCTTGAACCTTTGGCCCATCAACCTTAGCGCACAATGGTCACATCTACCCCCTGCTCCCAGTCTTAAAGACCATGTGGACAGCACTTCCCACGTGGCTATTTCAAGTCTCCAGATCATGCATCCACGCCTAGACAACCGCTTCTTGTACCTTCCACCTACCTCTGTGGGCTAATCTGGGCCCCTAGATCCTAAGTTCACACCACTTCATCAGTGCCTGAGCCTGACACCCAACCTATGCTGCCCATGTCCCTGGAAAATGAAAACGGGTCACCTTGTTTCTGAAAAGCAAGACTGGCCTGAAGGTTTAGTAAGCAAACCAAACCCACTGCTGTTGAGTTGGTCTAGTAAGAGAGAAGAAAAATTCTGGCCAAGCCAGAATTGTTTGAATTACAAGTATAAACTAGATAAAACTATTTGAGGGCTTGAGAATGTATCATCTACAACTAATATATCTCTTCTAAGAAACAGGTTATAAAAGATGCCATAGGCAGGCCTCAGGCTCAGCCACTGGGGAAACAAGAAGTAAACATTTCAGCACAGGAAAGTCTCTGGAATGGAAATGCCAGGGAGGGTTAAAAGCACAGCTCTCCTTTAGGGACTGAACAAGCCACTTTGTTGAAGAAACCTGACAGATCATTGAGCCCAGGGGTGCCAGGAGAACTTTACATAATAATAGAAACGTTCTCTGTCTTTGCTGTCCAATAATGGTATCAGCTAGCCAACAGTGGCTACTGAGCACTTGAAATGTCGCCAGTGTGACTCAGAAATTGAATTTCAATTTTAATTTTAATTAAAATAGCCATACGTGGCCATGGTTGCCAAATGGGACCACACAGATCTAATCTAAAACCCTAAAGGAAGAAGAAACCTAGATCTAGAGAATTTAAATGACATAGCTAAGACCACAGGGCTAGCCACAAACCCAGAGTAGTAGTACTACTCACATTTGCACCAGACTTGAGGGTTTTCAAATTGCTTCCGTATGCATGGTCTGAGCCTTTCATCAGCCAGCAACAAGGGCTAAGCAGACAGGACTCCCCATATTTCCCCAGTGCTCAGAGGCATATCACGCTTGCCCAAGGCCAGAGGGTGAACCCAGGGCAAAGCCAGAGCTCCAGACTGGCAGACCCATTATGTCACAGTGGCTCCCGCTCTGAAGCAATGACACCATCTGCATATTTAAAGAGTTTATTAAGTACAGGAAAGTTGGACAAAATGCTGGAAGATGACATCTTGTTAGCAGAACCACTGGAAATGTCCCATGTCATGTGACCCCATCCTTGACAAACATTTATGCAAATGAAGTCTCCTAGAAGAGTTGTATCAGAATGAGAGTTCAGTTTGTCTACCCCATATTTTAATGAAGTGATTGTGACCCTCAAAAGTTAGGACTCAACTAGGTTGTTGGACATCTTTTTAAAATTCTATGTTCACTTTATCCTCAAGATTTATAATTCATCTATAATTAGAACTGAAGAGCTGCCAAAATGTCCCAATCAGACCTGAATTACTATCTATGAAAATTACTGATTACTAAAAATAAGAATAAAAAAGTAGCTCAGGGATATTATTTTCTTGGATAAAGGAACAGACGGTATAACTTAAACCTCCACAGCGATAGATGGTTGTTAGAACCAAACCTGTTGGCTGAATAGCATTTCATGTTCCTACAAGAACGAGATGCCAAAGCCTAATTATGGTTTGATTCCAACCATGTTCTCTGAAGGCTTCCCACATGCTTTTCTCCTTTCACTCCTTGTCAAGGCATCTGGGCGGGGTTTTTCTTGGAGCCACCTTGCTCCACAGAGACAAACCCAGCCCTGCAATGAGCAGTTTACAGAAAAGCAGGGTGTGCTGTTGGCAGGGAGTGTGGCGCCTGGCTTTGATCACAGCTGCAGATTCCACCTGCTTCAAAAGGCAGCCGCAACAACACAACGCTTCATTCCCTTGCTCAAAAACACCAGAAATCAGCCGAGATGAGCTGACAGGGAGAACATTACACGAATCACTGACCCTGCTGCAGGCAGAGAGGAGCTGCCTCGCTCAGCTTTGATTTTCCGAAGCCAGAGCCTGAGGGGAGAGGCAGTTTGCCTTTCTTCTTTCCTAGCGCTCCCGACGGCAAGGTGCATGCAGAAGGAGCCTAGAGGAATACCAACTGCAGAACAAAGGGAAATAAATAAATAAGCAAAACAGGAACACAGGCTAAAGCTTGCCGGAGAGCTGCCATCCATCTGCAGCCAGAAAGAAAGACCATCTCCCTAGTTAAAAGCAACTAGGGTTTACAGGTTTTTGCTAAAAAACACCGAGCCTGGAGCTCTGGCTGTGATCTTTGTCATGCTGCTGTCCTGCTGAGGGAGGCAAATAAGTATGTGCCATCAGCCTCACTTATGCCTTTGCTATTCCTATTGCTGTTTACTGTGTGTCCGAACGGGAAAACAACAACAGGGTTGTAATCCACGTCCGTAAGTGGGGCTGCACACAGAGCAATGTTTGAGCAGTGGGTACACAGACACATTAGGACTGCTCTCTGCTTTATAAGCGGCCGACCTGCTGCTTAATGGTCATCCACATTTTGCCTTTAGGACAAGGTTCCAAACGAGCCAGCAGGTTGATTGATGTGTGCCTCATTCTGCTTTCCCCTAAGCATTCTAGAGGCCTGCTGCAGCTTCGAAAATTGACTCCACAATCATGCGGTCACTGCTATCATCCAGGTGCCAAGGGCATCCTGCCCCTCCCCCCTTTTTTAGTCATTCAGTCCACATTTATTGAGTGCCCAGTATTTGCTGGGCATTTTATAGCAATATAGCATCAATCCTTCTTCAGTCTTTTTCATTCATTGTTCAGCTTTCATATGCATACCAGGTGACAGAAAATACCATGGCTTGGGCCAGGTGCACCTTAATACTCGAGGTGACATCTTCGCTTTTTTTTTTTTAAGCACTTTAAAGAGGTCTTTTGCAGCAGATTTGCCCAATGTTATTTGATTTCAGGACTGCTGTTTCCATGAGCGTTGATTTTGAATCCAAAGAAAATGAAATATTTGACAACTTCGATCTTTTCTCCGCTTATTGTGCTGTTGCTCACTGGTCCAGTTGGGAGGACTTTTGTTTCCTCTTATGTTGAGATGCAATCCATACTGAAGGTTGCAGTCTTTGATCTTCATTAGTAAGTGCTTGACTGAAGAAGAACTGATGCCTTCGAACTATATTATTGTGTTGGCAAAGAATATTGAATAGATCATGGACTGCCAGAAGAACGAACAAATTTGTCATGGAAGAAGTACAGCCAGAAAGCTCCTTACAAGTGAGGTTGGCCAAGACTTCATCTCAAGTTCTTTGGACATGTTATCAGGAGGGACCAGTCCCTGAAGAAGGACATCATGCTTGGTACAGTAGAGGGTCAGTAAAAAAGAGAAAGACCCTCAATGAGATGGATTGACACAGTGACTGCAACAATGGTCTCAAACACATCAATGATTGTGAGGATGGCATAGGACCTGGCAGTGTTTCAGAGGGTCACTATGAGTTGGAACCGACTCGATGGCACCTAACAACGATAAGCAATACAGCTGTGCACAAGAAAAACATAGCTTCTGCTTGCATGGAGCTGCAGTTTGGCAGGAAGAAAGTACACAATCCTCTGATCCAGGATCAGAGCCCTAACCTATTAGGCCAAGGTTACGAGCCCTGCTGCCCTCAGAAGCCAAGCAGATGGAGTGAGTATCGAGGGCACAGGGGTTGGGGGGACAGTATGTAGCAGACTGGAGAGCACTTGTCCTGCATAATGGAGACAGTTGGTCCCAGCTCTAGACAATTGTTACCATGTGAGATGTGGGCCCAGCAACTGCCAGAACTTCCGTTATTTCAAGAGCAGTTGTAAATTCAGACTTTTACATAAAACCATGTTATTTTTAAGTGTTGACAACGAATTCAAAGTTTTTGAAGACCCAGTGAGAGCCAAATGTGACCCAAGGGCCACTAGTTTGCATCTTTCACATTCTGCAGACTTATTTCCATCTCCCAATTCCCTAACGTATTCTACATATCCCAACACATACCTGCTACACAAGTGGGACTGGTTTCTCAATGCTCCACACCCACAATTGCTTTAACTTGTGGGTTAAAGTTGTGTGCCTGCCCAGTACATCATCCCCCTTTTTTCCTAGTCAGATCCTACCCAACTCCAGCTCCCAGTTCAAGACCCCTACTCCACTAAGCCTTCAGGCCATACCCTGAGCTCGCACTTATTGGTGGAACTAGGCTTGCCAACCCACAGAGCCAGAGAGCTGAGTGACTGTGTGCAGGAGGCTTCCTGGTGGAGTGGGTGCCTCCGGGCACTTATCGGTGGAGCTACAGAGCTTTGGAACATTTGCCCCAGCAGGGCAGATGGGGTCATGAGGCCCGAGGAGCCAGGAGACAAGAAACTAGGAAGCAGAGGCTAAAGAGACAACACAAGAAGCCAAGCTGCCTCAGTCTGAAAAGATATGGCCATGACCTTGGGTTTCAAAGGGTGGAGCCATGGCCCCCGGTGTTTCTAAGGGTGGAGGTGCCACTCAGATGGACTAGAAGAATGGTGTGCCTAAAGCCAAGGGAGCAGAGTTGCTGTTCCAGTGGACCTGGAAGGCTGAGCGGAAGCCCAGGGTCGAGGGGCCTCCACTCAGAATCTGAAGAGTGTGGCCAATACCTAGAGTCTGGAGGGCAGGGACACTGTAAATTGTCTCAGAGAACAGAAGATTATTTTCAAAGCTTGAGAGCTAATGTAATGTGTTCTACTGACTTGCTTGGTACCTGTTATCCCTTTTTTTCCTCCAGTTTTTCCCATTTGTAATGGAAATGTCTAGCTTGTGCCTGTTCTGCCACTGTACCTTTGGAGGCAGATAACTTGTATTCTAGATTTCACAGATAAAGGGGAACTTTTGCATTTTGGACTTGGAGTTAGGACTTTTGCTATGACATGATGGGGTAAATATGTTTTGCCTATTGCAAGGATGTGATTTTGGGGGCGCCAAAAGGTGGAATTGGGATTTAATTGGAATTAAACTGATTGGGTTAAAGTCAGGAAAGGTGTGCGTCAGGGTTGTATTCTTTCACCATACCTATTCAATCTGTATGCTGAACAAATAATACGAGAAGCTGGACTATATGAAGAAGAACGGGGCATCAGGATTGGAGGAAGACTCATTAACAACCTGCGTTATGCAGATGACACAACCTTGCTTGCTGAAAGTGAAGAGGACTCGAAGCACTTACTAATGAAGATCAAAGACCACAGCCTCCAGTGTGGATTACACCTCAACATAAAGAAAACAAAAATCCTCACCACTGGACCAATGAGCAACATCATGATAAACGGAGAAAAGATTGAAGTTGTCAAGGATTTCATTTTACTTGCATCCACAATCAGCAGCCATGGAAGCAGCAGTCAAGAAATCAAAAGACGCATTGCATTGGGTAAATCTGCTGCAAAGGACCTCTTCAAAGTGTTGAAGAGCGAAGATGTCACCCTGAAGACTAAGGTGCGCCTGACCCAAGCCATGGTATTTTCAATCGCATCATATGCATGTGAAAGCTGGACAATGAATAAGGAAGACCGAAGAAGAGTTGACGCCTTTGAATTGTGGTGTTGGCGAAGAATATTGAATATACCATGGACTGCCGAAAGAATGAACAAATCTGTTTTGGAAGAAGTGCGGCCAGAATGCTCCTTAGAGGCAAGGATGGCGAGACTGCGTCTTACATACTTCGGACATGTTGTCAGGAGGGATGAGTCCCTAGAGAAAGATATCATGCTTGGCAGAGTACAGGGTCAGCGGAAAAGAAGAAGACCCTCAACAAGGTGGATTGACACAGTGGCTGCAACAATGAGCTCGAGCATAACAACGACTGTAAGGATGGCGCAGGACCAGGCAGTGTTTCGTTCTGTTGTGCATAGGGTCGCTATGAGTCAGAACAGACTCGATGGCACCTAACAACAACAACAACAAAAGGGTGGAATGTCATGGATTGAATTATATCTCCCCAAAAATCTGTGTATCAAATTGGTTAGGCTGTGATTCCCAGTATTGTGTGGTTGTCTTCCATTTTGTGATTGTAATCTTATGTAGAGAGGATAAGGGTGGAATTGTAATATCACCCTTACTCAGGTCACCTCCCTGATCCAAAGTAAAGAGTTTCCTGGGGTGTGGCCTGCACCACCTTTTATCTCTCAAGAGATAAAAGGAATGGGAAATAAACAAAGAGTTGGGGACCTCACACCAAAAAAAGCAGCATGAGGAGCAGAGCACGTCCTTTGGACACGGGGTCCCTGCACCTGAGAAGCTCCTCAACCAGGGGAAGATGGAGGAGAAGGACCTTCCTCCAGAGCTGACAGAGAGAGAAAGCCTTCACCTGGAGCTGATGCCCTGAATTTGGACTTGTAACCTATTAGACTGCGAAAGAATAAATTTCTCTTTGTTAAAGCCATCCACTTGGGTATTTGTTACAGCAGCAGTAGATAACTAACTCACTGCCCTAAATTACTAATTTATCACAGCTTTACACCATATGCTCAGAGTATGTTTTTCACATGCAAAAAGGTATAAGATTTTGTAATTATCTTTGAATTTACTGGAAACAGGTTGCCAAAATTTATTAAAGTAATATTCACAAAAAAATTAAACCCTCAAACGACAGAAAGAAGATATACCAGGCAAATCCCAAAAGAAAGCGAGGGTGGCTATCTTAAATCCAGACGTAATAGACTAATAGACTATAAGGCAAAAAAAAGTCTTATTAGTGATAAAGAAGGTCACTACATAATAAAAGGCTCAATTCACCAGGAAGCTATAACAATTATAAACTGTAACATTGAATAACATGCCTCAGAATATAAAGTAAAAATCAAAAGGTTTGCAGGAAGAAATTGATAAAGACTGTGAACACAGTGGAAGATTTTCACACACCTCTTTCAATTAAAAAAACTGACAGATGAGATAGAGGAAATAAATCAATAAGGATATAGAAGACTTAAACAGCCCAAGTGACAAGTTTTATCCACTGGAAGGACATGGAACACAGCAGCTAACAATTAAAGAACACACATTACTTTCAAGTTTAAAACAGAAAATTTATGAAAACTGACCACATGCTAGGCATAAAATTAATCTTAACAAATTTCAAAAGAATGGTATAATGTCTCAGCAATATAATTAAGTTTGAAATCAATAGCAAAAAGATTACCATAAAAATTCATATATCTGAAAAAGGGGAAACATACTTCTAAACATTTCATGAGTAAAATAAAAAATATTTAGAATAGAATAACAATGAAGATTCAGTACTGCATTTCAAAACTTATGAGAAGTATACAAAGCAGTACATGGAGGGAAATTTATAGCCTTAAATGAAGAAAGGCTCAAAGTTAAAGAGTTATGCACTTACATAATAAGTGATAAAAGATCAGCATAACAAACTCTCCAAATGCAGAAGGAATAAAATACAGAAAATAATAGAAAGCAATTGAAATAGAAAACAAACAAAAATAGAGAGGATCATGAGGCAAATATTGGCCCTTTGGAAAAACAAATCAAATATATTCTCTTGCAAGATTAATCAAGAAAAAACAAAAAGAAAGCACAAATACTAGAAATGTAAAATAAAACAATTACAGATGCTGTGGAGAAGAAATCAGATAAGGGAATATTAAGAACATCTTTACATCAAAAAAACTTGAAAATTTAGATGCAAATTCCTAAAATAATATAGCCTATGGAAACTGACCCAAGGAGAAGACAAGAACCAGAACAGTCCCATAACTATTAGAAAATTTGAATCCATAGTTTAAAATCTTCCCACAAAGAAAACAAGCCAGCACAACTTTTAGAATGAGTTCTATTGAAAATTCAAGGAACAGAGCATTTTGATCTTGCATGAACTATTTCAGAAAACAGAAAAGGCAATATTTCCCACTTCATTTTATCAGGCTTGATAACGAAATCAAAAAAGGGCAGTACAAGAAAGAAAAATTATATGCCAATCTCTCTCTTATACTTACACACACACACAAAATTAGCAAGCCAAATCCAGAATCATATTTAAACAATACGTCATAATCAATATGGATTTATCCCAGGAATGTCTGGCCCAATTTAAACTAGAAATTTCATAAATATCATTCATTTGGAGTTCTGGTGGCGCAGTGGTTAAAAGCTCAGGCTGCTAACCACAACGTCGGCAGTTCGAATCCACCAGGCACTCCTTGGAAACCCTGTAGGGCAGTTTTACTCTGTCCCATAGAGTTACTGTGAGTTGGAATCTACTCAATGGCAGGTTTTTTGTTTTTTTTTTTAACCATTCATTTACATTAACAGATTAAAGGAGAAAACCCTTAAAATCATCTTAAAAGATGAAGAAACAAATACACAATAAAATTCAATAATCATTTGGGATCAAAAACGTTTTGCAAACTAAGAATAACAGGAAACATTCTTAACTTGATAAAGGCTATCTAAAACAACCTGCAGCAAACACCATATTTAATGGTGAACCTTTGAAAGCATTTCCTTAAAGAACAAGACAGGGCTATGGAGAGCCTAGCTAGTGCAGCACGATGAGAGAAAAAAAGGATATAAAAAATCGGCAAATAAGAAACCAAACTGTCATCATTTGCAGTTACTACTGCCTATACAGAAAAATGAAAAGACTCCACCAAGTAGGTGAATACAGAATCAATATTAAAAAGTCGGCTGCATTTCTATATACCTGAACAAGCAGTTCGAATGTATTTTTCTTTTTTTTTAAGATACTACTTACAATAGCAACACAACACATAAAGGAATAAATCTAACAAAAGATGTGCAACTTCTTTATGGAAAATATCACAAAATTTTCTTGAAAAACATTAAAGAAAAGCTAAATATAGTCAAACTATGTTACCAGAAAAAGTGACTAATGTTTTAGTCTCTCCAAACTGATTAATAGATTCAAAGCAATTCAAAGCAATTCCAATCAAATGTTTTTCATAGAACTTGACAAGTTGATTCTAAGAAGATATAAAGCTATAGTAATTAAGGCAGTATGGTATTGGCAGATGATAGACAAGTAAATCAGTGGAACCGAATAAAGAGCCCAGAAACAGATCCACGTATCTTGTGAATTTGATTTCTGAAAGAGTGCGCACCGCAGGATCTGTGGGGAAAGGATGGACTATTTAATAAATGAAGCAAGGAAAAGGTTCTCCATATGGGAAAAAATGACACTGGATTCCCCATCTCATATCATATTCAAAAATCAGTTCTAGGTAGATTAAAGACTTAACTGCTAAAGGCAAAAGAATAAAACTTTTAAAAGATACTATAGAATATCTTTATGACAATCAAATCATAAAAACTTTCTGAAACAAGAAAGGAAAAGCACACCTGTCTTAGTTATCTAGTGCTACTGTAACAGAAATACCACAAGTGGACGGCTTTAATAAAGAGAAGTTTATTCTCTTACAGTCCAGTAAGCTAGAAGTCCGAATTCAGGGCGCCGGCTCCAGGGGAAGGCTTCTCTCTGCCGGCTCTGGAGGAAAGCCCTGGCATCAGTCTTCCCTTGGTCTGGGGGCATCTCACCGCAGGAACCTCGGGTCCAAAGGACAGGCTCCACTCCCGAAGCTGCTTTCTTGGTGGTGTGAGGTCCCCCTGTCTCTGCTCGATTCTCATTTTATATCTCAAAGAGATTGGCTTAAGACACTATCTAACCTTGTAGACCTCATCAATATAACTGCCACTAATCCATCTTATTACATCATAGTGGTAGGATTTACAACACATAGCAAAATCACATGAGAAGGTAAAATAGTAAACAATCATACAATCACACAAGCCAATCATGACCTGGCCAAGTTGACAGATACTTTAGGGGGACACAATTCAACCCATGACATCAAACCATAAAGGAACATACTGATAAGTTCTACAACATTAAATTCTAAAATTCTGCTTATAGCAACACTACAAGACTAAAAGGCAAACTACAAATGGGATGAAAATGTTCACAACATATTTAACCAATAACGTACTGTTACCAGAATACTAAAAGAATCCTACCAATTAAAAAGAAAAAGACAGCCCTATTAAAAAATGGGCAACAAACACCCATTTCACAGAAGAGGAAACACCAACGGCTCATAAATATATTAAAAGATGCTTGACTTCATTAGTAAACAGGAAAATGCAAATTAAAATAACAGGATGTATTTCACACCCCTTCAGACTGTCAAATCTTAAAATCTGAGTAACACAATGTGTTGGCATAAAGGTGAACAACAGAAATTACCACATAGTGCTGGTGGGAGGATACACTGAAATGAACTGGTACAACCACCTTGGCATACGGTCTGGCATTACTGAGGGAAGTTTAACCTACAACCATCCCCTAAACCCCAGCAATCCCACTCCTATGTTAAGTGCACCATGAAATGTGTACAGTAACATTCAGGACAGCATGTTCCTCACAGCCCAAACTGGAAATCATTCATCAACAGTACAATCTACAGAACAACAGATAAACGAATATTAGCATGTGCAGACAATGGAACGGTACACAGCAGAAAAAAAGAACAAACTATACCTCTATATGTCATTATAAATAAACCTAAAAAAAGGAGTAATGATATTAAGTGAAAGAAGCAAGTAACAGAAGGATGCATACGGTATGAGTCCAATTACATAAAGTTTAGAAGCAAGCAGAACTAAAAAGTAAACTTGGGATACATACACAGATGGGAAAGCCATAGGAAAAACAAGGTAATAGTTAGCACAAAATCCAGGATTGTGGTTACCAGAGAGAGGGGTGAAATAAAATTGGGGTTGGTCTCATTGGATGCTTCTAAGAAACAGGTAATATTCTACCTAAGATCAGTAGTGGGCACATACATGTTCAGTTTATTACCTTAAACTGTACATACATGTTTCTATATTCTTGAATGTATATTTCGTAAGATATTTTAAGAAAATAACTAAGCTGTATCAACATACGGAAAAAAAAAAAAGCACATCCGAAAGACAACCCTCAGTAGATAACCAAATTGTTCCATGAAATAATAAAGGAAACAGTAACAGAGGCAAAGAAAGAAAAGTAGCCATTACCTAGAACTATGAACTGAAGTGCAGAGCACCCAAACAGAGGCTAAGAGGCTAAGTAGACAGAAAATTTCTCTAAAAAAGAAGCGAACAGGCCTTAGAATAATTTTTCTAAAATTAGGTCTCATCATTCATCCAGCTGTTCAAGCCACAAACCCATGTATCATCTTCCATAGGGCCATCTCCCTTTCACCCTGTCTTAGTTTCTAAGCGCTATTTTAACAGAAATACCTCAAGTGGGTGGCTTTAACGAACAGAAACTTATGTTCTCAGAGTTCAGGAGGCTAGAAATGTGAATTCAGGGCGCCAGACCTAGAGGAAGGCTCTCTTTGTCTGGGCTGGGGGAAAATCCTTGCCTCAGCTTCTTCTTGGTGTTCTTGGAGATTTCCACTTGGCATCTATATTTCCCCCATTAATGCTTAATCTGCTCTTTTATATTTCAAAAGTAATTGGTTTAAAACATACCCTGTACTGATATGACCTCATTAGCATAACAAAGAAAACCCTATTCCCGAATGGGATTACATCCACAGGTATAGGGGTTAAAATTTACAACACAGTCTTTGCGGGCATAATTTAATCCCTAACACTTCCCAAATCCATTTTAGCTCCCAAATCCTTCCATCCAAGTCCAGGGTACACTCCTCCCTCAAGTAACAGTTTTACAAACTGGTCTACCAAGCTCATCCCACCACAGCCCCGGTGATCTTTTCAAAACGCAAATCTCATCATACGCTTACAGTCCTTTACTGGCTTCACATTGCTCTTAAAATTGAGATAAAAAAAATTTTTTTTTTAACTGTGCTTTAGATGAAGGTTTACAGAGCAAATTAGTTTCTAAAAATTCTTAACGTTACTTGTAAAGTATTGTACAGCCTGAAAAAAACCAATGCCGTCAGGTCAATTCTGACTCATAGCAACCCTACAGGACAGAGTAGAACTGCCCCATAGGGCTTCCAAGGCTATAAATCTTTACAGAAGCAGATACTACATCTTTCTCCCGCAGAGCAGCTGGTGGGTTCAAACCAACAACCTACTGGTTAGCAGCTGAGCACTTCAGCCACTGTACCACCAGAGCTCCCTTTGTATAGCCTGAGCGCTGCCTAAATCACCAGCTTCATCTTCACCCTTCCCCATCCCATCCCACACACACACACACACCCATTCTCTGTGTTTCAGCCAGCCTGGCTTTCTTTCAATTCCTTGAGCACATGCGAAATTCCCTCCTGCCACAGGGCCTTTGCACATGGTAACCCAGAAGGCCTGCTATATCCCTCTCCTAAGGTAATTCCTGCTTCACTACTCCAAGCTAACATTTCCTCAGGAAGCCTCCCCTGACACACTCCCCCTACCTTCCCTCACACCAGACTGGGTCAGCTGTCACATGCCCTCATAGCAGCATGAATCTTTTCTTTTACAGCACTTTCCATGGTTTAATTGTACTTTTTGTGTATGTGATTACTTGATTAATCTCTCTGTTCTATTAGACCCTAAGTTCCATGAGGGTAGGGGCCATTTCTAAGTTTTGTTTCCCATTGCAGGCCCCCACACCTTAGCACAGGACTTGTAGCAACCCTATAGGACAGAGTAGAACTGCTCCATAGGGTTTCCAAAGAGTGGCTGGTAGATTTGAACCAGTGACCTTTTGGTTAGCAGCCAAGCTCTTAACCACAGTGCCCTAGGCCTCCGTGCACATAGTAAGCACTCCTAAATCTTTGCTGAATAATGAATGCTCAAGGCTAAAGCAGTCACAATTTTAAAACTGTCACTACTACCACTTAGGATAACAAGACCTCGAAAGATATAAAATAAGTACCTTGTGTTCTCTCTCACGCACAGGCCTGAGAGAAGAGCCCATCTTATACTCTTGGGTGATCTTTGAAAAAGTGTTACTTGGATGAGCCACACAAATGATGGGAAGACCTGTGTGGTTTTTGTTTAAAAACAACAACAAAACTGTTCTCATACAAACCTGGAACAAGGTTAGATCTCTGATAAAAAGGTAAGATGAGTCTAGGATTTATCACGTGAAAATTTAGATTTGGGATTTCAACCTGAAATCATGGATTATAATAAAGCTTCCGAAAAGTAAGAATGTGTAGCTCTGCTGCCTTAGTCCTACAGTAAGAAAAGACACACAATTTCTTGAGTTTCGAAAGCTTGGTTTTAATGATTAATCCAGAATGTAATACAGTGCGGATCTTTTGCCAATATTTTTATTCAGGGAGCTTTGGCTAATACAGCGTAAGTGAAGTCCCTAGAAGTGTTGTGCCCATTAAAACAGGTAGACAGGACAGGTGCTGATAACTGTAATTCCAAGTAACAAGTTGAAACCGAAGTCAATTTTTTCCAGGAAGAACTAAACCCTTATTTTCCTGAAGCATTCTATTCTAAGGATAGAAATAAAATCTAAATTGGCTGGCAAGCTTTCCTTGCAATAGTACAAGAGTGCATAATACTGTATGTGAGCCGTTTCATTCTTTGCGCAAAAAAAAAATGTCTTTGAGCTCTAGTAGGGTATCAAAAATAACATTCCCAGAGGACAACTCTGAGTGTATACGTAGCCTGGGGTTACAGGCCAGGAAAGAGTCTGGAGAAAACAAGGTTGGCAGAACAAGGTTGTCCACACTTGACTTTGTCATTTAAAGTACACCTCAAAATTCTCAATCTGTGATGTAAAGTGATTATCTCATCCATCACAAGATACCAGCAGTTCAAAGAAACCAAAAAACCAAACCACTGCCTTCCAGTTGATCCTGACTCATACTGACCCTATAGGACAGAACAGAACTGCCCCATAGGGTTTCCAAGGAGCATCCGGTGGGTTCAAACAGTTGATCTTTTGCTTAGCAACTGAGCTCTTAACCACTGTGCCACCAGGACTTCAGGTCAATGAAAAGAGGGACAAATATACTACGATAGAAGAGGCGCATTCTATCTGTAGCTTGATGTGTTGTAAAACTCAGAGAACACACACACATTAGAGACTTACAGAAATAATAAAATGTGTACCAAAACAATGACAGGATTCACTGTTTATAGAAAAAATAAAATGATGCACCAACACAATGAGAGAAACTGCAAATCTGAACGAAATCGACTCGATGGTAGTGGGTTTGGTTTGTTGTTAGCTGCCGCCAAGTCAGCTTCCGGCTCATGTGACCCCATGCACAAGGTAATGAAGAGCTGCTCTGCCCTGCATCATCCCCATAATCAGTTACAGACCTAACCATTGCAATAGAAAGGATTTTCACTGGCTGATTTTCGGAAGTAGATCTCCAGACCTTTCTTCTTAGTACGTCTTAGTCTGGAAGCTCCACTGAAAGCTGTTTAGTATCATAGCAACGCACAAGCCTCCACCGACAGACGGGCGGTGACTACGCATGAGGTGCGCTGGCCTCCAGTCAAACCTCAGTCTTTCACATGGAAAGCAAGAACTCTACCACTCAACCTCCATTGGCCCTAGTGTCCCATTACTCCTTGATTTAAATGCTAAATTCATATCTGCACAAACTCAAATTAGTATTGATGAATTATCTAATTATTATGTTTATCTCATCTCATTTGGGGCTTTCTTTTTTCACTCATTTATTCATTTGGCTGGGCTGTGAGTGAGTGAACACCTTTTACTTTATTCACTTCTATGATATTCTGCTACACTTCAGAAAAAAATTATAACAGCATTTATATCACCCTTGTAATTTCTTAAAATGCGAATCTGGGGAAAAAATTAAAATATATGTATACTGTAAAAAGTACAAAAAAAAAGTAAAAAATAAAAAAGTTGCCCATGATTTCACAAACCAGAGAGAACCTTTATTAACACTCTTCCTTCTAGGATTTTTGTTCTATGAACATATATATTTTTAATGTGAATGAGCCAGTTCAGTATATACAGTTATATACATGTTTCTTTTCCATTTAGCTTTCCAGTTGTGATTTTTCACGACAGAACAGTATTGTTACCTCCTAAACAACAATTTCCAATTAGCCCCCTTTTTCTTTTTTTTAGAGAGTGGGCTCCTAGGTGGCTGAAATCTTGACCCTGACCTTACCTCCATAACTGAGTATGATACTCCCCCACTGCTCAATACATTTTGGATTCCATCAGAATCTAAAATCATTTTACAAACCAAACGACATGCAAAGGAAATGCTTTCAAGTATACATATTTCAGATAAACATGGTTTCATCTAAAAAACTCTGTTATTCATAGGTATCCATCAATAAGAAATGGAACTGAAACGAATGGCCACACATGGTATCCTTCAGATCACTTAATTAGCCTTCTGCTCAGGTATATAATTTGGAAAAGATGCTGGCCTGGGGAAACGGCCTACAATTGAAGGTTGGAGCACCTACTTCCTTCTCAACCAGCTCACGCTCTTTATCTCTAGACATGGCAACAGTACGTCCTAAGATGGTCAATTTTGAGTCCAACTTACCTGGGAAGCTGCTTGGCAGCCCCAACATCACACTCAGCACCAATACTACTCAGCACTCAGTAGGTGACATGCAAGTGATCTAAACATCTATCCATCCAACTATCCAAACTATGGAAAAAATGACCTCAGTGATAGAAACAATGCCGGAGATTACAGAACAGAATTCTGTAAGACCAACGGCTTCTTCACTGCAAATATCTTTTTTCACCAATATAAACGCTGACTATACAAGTGGACTTCACCAGATGGAATGCACAGGAATCAAAGTGGCTACATCTGTGGGAAGACAGGCTGGAAAAGCTCAATATCATCAGTTAGAACAAGGCCAGGGGCTGACTGCGGAACAGACCATCCATTGCTCATACGCAAGTTCAAGTTGAAACGGAAGAAAATTAGAACAAGTCCGCGAGAGCCAAAGTACGACCTTGAGTATATACCACCTGAATTTTAAGATCATCTCAAGAACAGATTTGATGCACTGAGCACTAATGACCGAAGACTAGATGAGTTGTAGAACAACATCAAGGACATCATACATGAAGAAAGCAAGTGGTCATTAAAAAGACAGGAAAGAAAGAAAAGACCAAAATGGATGCCAGAAGAGACTCTGAAGCTTGCTCTTGAATGACGAGTAGCTAAAGCAAAAGGAAGAAATGATGAAGTCAAAGAACTGAACAGAAGATTTCAAAGGGCGGCTCGAGAAGACAAAGTAAAGTATTATAATGACATGTACAAAGACCTGGAGACAGAAAACCAAAAGGGAAGAATAGGCACAGCATTTATCAAGCTGAACGAACTGAAGAGAAAATTCAAGCTTCGAGCTGCAATACTGAAGGATTCTACTGGGAAAATATTAAACGACACAGGAAGCATCAGAAGAAGATGGAAGGAATACACTGAGTCACTACTCCAAAAAGAACTGGTCAACTTTTAACCATTTCAGGAGGTAGTATATGATTAGGAACCAACGGTACTGAAGGAACAAGTAGAAGATGCACTGAAGACACTAGCAAAAAACAAGGCTCCAGGAACTGACAGAATATCAGATGAGATGTTTCTTGATTTAGGAAATAATATTGGACTCATTATTCTGTCCTTGAGCCTAGAGAATGTGACCCAGCTGGAGATGAGCTCACAAGGACTCACAAGGACACATCAACTGAGCCCTGAGATAAAGACAAGAGATAGAATAATCTTGGAAAATATCTTTTAGGGAACCTTTCACATAAGCCAGAACACAAAAGACTTTCCACTCTTACATTTTTCTATTAGCATTTAGTGAACAGAAAATTTGTGGGGCCCATGAAGACCCTCTTGGCTTTTGGCTACTGAAACCTGCACCAGTGATCACTAAAAAAGATGATCCAGAATGTAAGATCACCGTTTCTAGCCAATCTGTGAAAAGGTGAGGATTTCAACGGTTTTGCCCATTTTGTAGTGTTAATATATTCTGATGACTCTGTAACATTCTCTGGACTCGGGCAGATAAGGCTGTGGCAGGATGCTTGTCCATTTTCCCATTCTTGCCTATTCTGTAATATTCTCTGGACTTGGACAGACATGGCTGTGGCAGCATGCTTGTCCGTTTTCCCACTTTTGTCTGTTCTGTAATATTCCCTCAGATTCAGACAGACATCGCTCTAGCAGCATGCTTGTTTGCGTCCCACTTTTGCCTTTTTGAATATATGCCGAATAAAACTTCCTTTTTGCTTTACTAAACTTCGTGATGTTTTTCACCCTGTAACATTCTACAAAGGGGTACAGCACTGGAAGTACTCACTAATCTATGCCAAGAAATTTAGAAGACAGCTACCGGACCAACCAATTGGAAGAGATCCGTACTTATGCCTATTCCCAAGAAAGGTGACCCAACCAAATGAGGAAATTATCAAACAATATTATTAATATCACACACAAGTAAAATTATGCTGAATTTCATTCAAAAGCGGCTGCAGCAGTATTATCAACAAGGAACTGCCAGAAATTCAAGTCGGATTCAGAAGAGGACGTGGAACCAGGGGTATCATTGCTGGTGTCAGATGGATCCTGGCTGAAAGCAGGTAGTACCAGAAAGATGTTTATCTGTGTTTTACTAACTATGCAAAGGCATTCGACTGTGTGGATCATAACAAATTAAGGATAATACTATAAAGAATGGGAATTCCAGAATACTTAATTGTGCTCACGAGGAACCTGTACATAGATTAAGAGACAGTCGTCCGAACAGAATGAGAGGATACTGCATGGTTTAAAGTCAGGAAAGCTGTGTGTCAGGGTGTTATCCTTCTACCATACTTATTCAATCTGTATGCTGAGCAAATAATCAGAGAAGCTATATGAAGAAGAACAGGGCATCAGGATTGGAGGAAGTCTCATTAACAACCTGTGTTATACAGATGCCACAACCTCACTTGAAGAGGACTAAAGCACTTACTGATGAAGATCAAAGACCATAGCCTTCAATATGGATTACATCTCAACATAAAGAAAACAAAAATCCTCACAACTGCACTGATAGGCAACATCACGATACATACTAAAAAGATTAAAATTGTCAGGGATTTCATTTGGCTTGAAGCCACAATCAATGCCCATGCAAGCAGCAGTCAAGAAATCAAAAGACTCATTGCATTGGGCAATTCTGCTCAAAAGACCTCTTCAAAGTGTTGAAAAGCAAAGGCATCACCTTGAAGACTAAGGAGTGCCTGACCCAAGCCATGGTGTTTTCAATTGCCTCATATGCATGCGAAAGCTCAATGATGAATAAGGAAGACCGAGGCATAGACGCCTTAAAATCATGGCGTCGGCAAAGAATATTGAATACAGCACAGTCTGCCAGAAGGATGAACAAATCTGTCTGGGAAGAAGTACAATGAGAATGCTCCTTAGAAGCAAGGATGGTGAGATTATATCTCACACACTTTGCTTCTGCCAGAAGGATGAACAAATCTGTCTGGGAAGAAGTACAATGAGAATGCTCCTTAGAAGCAAGGATGGTGAGATTATATCTCACACACTTTGGACATGTTACCAGGAGGAACCAGCCCCTGGAGAAGGACATCATGCTTGGTAAAGTGGAATGTCAGTGAAAAAGAGGAAGACCCTCAGTGAAATGGATTGACACAGTAGCTGCAACAACGGGCTCAAGTGTAACAACGATTGTGAGGGTGGTGCAGGACTAGGCAGTGTTTAGTTCTGTTGTACATAGGGTGGTTATGAGTCAGAAGCGACTTGACAGCACCTAACAACTATCCAAATATCCATACACACCTCTCCCTCTGTCTCTTACACACCCCCAACCTGGTTTGACTTTCTCAGGTTCCATGTTTCCTTTGTTATTTATCTGGATACACAGCATGTGCATATATAAGCACACATACCCTTGTTCCGAGACTAGGAAATGAAGAGTAGGGCATACATCAAAAGTCCTATAAGGGATAGGGTTAGCATTGTGTAACGAGAGGGTAAAACCATTTCTTTCCACTGAAATTTTTTACTGAATTAAAAGGAAAATTTTCAGTTCAACAAGCATTTATTAGATGTTTTCATTTAGCATGGCCTTTTGTTTAAACCTAACTAAATTTTAGTTCACTCCTAAACTAAGGAAAATGTTGGCTGTTACATTTGCGGTGTCTTTTTCTCACAGGAGCTTTACGCTTCTGTTTAAACTTCAGATGACAAATTAGTACGTTCATAACTCAGATCACGTTTTCAGTTTTTATTTTATGTTTGTTTTGCCTCCTTTTTCCTGGCAAGTTTTGTAATATTCTAAAATTGTGATTTTTGAGTTGTACATTTATTCTCTAAATCTTCTACTGCGGTAGCCTGCACAGCAAGGTGCGCTCACCCCAGGGAGCACATAAAACCACCTTTTGGAGTGCGGAGTTGGAGCGCCTAATACACGGCAGGTACTTTATTAAGCACAGGGGTACCAAGTTGAATAAGACCTTCACCCTCTAGGACTTTCACAGTCCAGATTTCTTTAGGTCCTCTTTTTCGTGAAATCAGTAATTAACAATGAAATCGCAAAATCATTCCTCATGGGATCATACATCTTTAGATTCAACCTATACATACTCCGCCCCCAAACATATGTTGTGCATTTCAAATTTCATTCTTTTTTCCTCAATACGATAGTTCGCTTTTGTTCTTTAACACTGTAAATAAAAACCTAAGAATCACTCAAACAAAGAATAAAGCCAAGTCGACTGTACCAAAGAAATACGTACTGCCACCATGACAAAAGCCCTGCATTCAGAAGAAGGCTTCTTTCTTTTCCCTAGGCAGACGGGAGATACAACTGGAAGAAGGAAGTGAACATTTTACATCTGGCATAACATCTCAAGTTCCAGCACTTGAATTTCTATGTCCTTGACCTAGTT
Source organism: Elephas maximus indicus (assembly GCF_024166365.1). Taxonomy (NCBI): domain Eukaryota; kingdom Metazoa; phylum Chordata; class Mammalia; order Proboscidea; family Elephantidae; genus Elephas; species Elephas maximus. Next base: position 20,347,330 of record NC_064838.1, read on the forward strand.
TAGGCAGCCGGCAGAGACTGACTAGAGTCTCTGAACCCAAACCCAAATTTCCTCAGAGACAACCCTTCCGTGGCATAATTCAGGCCTTGGGAATAAATGTGCTTCTCTTGGGAGTTAAGGTTGGCTGCTCCATGAAGCTGTGTAGCCGCTAAACTTCCGATCACACATTCCATCACTGTAACATGTTTGATACACACTCACAAAATACGACTTTTCCCGTCAACCTATATGTTAAATATTAGCGAAGCTTAATTTCTTTGTTAAAAATTAACCATCGACAGAAGGTCTATTATAGTCTCTGCACTCCAAAAGGTGGTTTTATGTGCTCCCTGGGGTGGGTGCACCTTGCTGTGCAGGCTACCGCAGTAGAAGATTTAGAGAATAAATGTGTAATTCAAAAATCACAATTTTAGAATATTATAAAACTTTCCAGGAAAAGGAGGCAAAACAAACATAAAATAAACAATTGAAAACGTGATCTGAATTGTGAAAGCACTAATTTGTCATCTGAAGTTTAAACAAAAGCGTAAAGCTCCTCTGAGAAAAAGACCCAGCAAACGTAACAGCCAACATTTTCCCTAGTTTAGGTGTAAACTAAAATTTGGTTAGGTTTAAACAAAAGGTCACGCTAAATGAAAGCATCTAAAAATGGATCAGAAACTTGCTGATACGCGTTCATTAAAATACAAATCGTCAAATTCTGTCAACACACTGCTAATATCTGTATTTTCTGAAGCACAAACTATTTACTGGAAAGCTGAGAACAGTCAAAGAATAATCAATGATAAAATTATCTAAAATAAATATGATGTAAATCGCTTAAAATCTGGAAATATACCTCAAGGAGGTCCTTTCCAACACCATTCCCACCCCACGCCCAGTACAGCTCTGTAGCTCTATTTATTATTTTCACAGCTTCTATTTATTCAAGAAAGTAGTCAGAGCAGGAAATGAGACAAGTCAAATGATCACAATCAATTTCATCACCTTCGCAGCATGCCGCGAATGTAATTAATCCTCTGTTTATTTAGGGGACTTCACACCCCTTACATGAAGGCAGTGACTCCCTGCTGGCTTCAGTTGAGATAATTATGTTATAATAAGGATTGGGTTTCAATCATAACAGGCAGAAGAAAAGGAAAATTGTACTTGAAGTTGTCAGTTTAAAAGAAAAAAGCTTCATGACTCCATTCAAAGGGCGCTCTTGACAAAGCTCGCCTTAAACAGAGCACTTTCTAAGTACGATAACCACACACATGCCACATTTATCAACGTAAGCCTCTTCTCTGAATAAGATGTTCAGACAACCCAAGCACTGTGGAAATTCTATGTGAAGTAAGAGAACGCTGGCTTAAAAACCCTGACTAAATCCATCATCACCGGAACCCACTTGATCCTGGGGGTCTCCTCTAAAGAGAAGCAGAGCTCTGAGGTACAAAAAATACATTAGAACAAGGAGGTGCAGAGAAAATACCAATTTGCTGACATAGTAGCTAATACCACCCTGTAAAAAGCTATGACTCCAGAAAGCCAAAACCCAGGACCTAAGAAATCTAGGGCCACGTACCAGGGACCAAAACAAGAAAGAAGAGAGGCAAACGTAACCACCCAGCCACAGCTGTAAGATGGGCTGGATAAACACAATACTCTTCGATAAAAGCATGATCCTTTCTGTTTTTGAGCTACTTATTCACCTCAGAAAAAGTCTATCTTTTTAAAAGAATTGTTATTCGCACTTTTCTTCTAACCTCCTCCACTGTAAAAAAATTAGTATGAAAATATAAAGCCTTGCCCAATTTATTTTTATGAACCTTCTCCATTTTTATTAATATATCATAATCATGATGCCCACGGTATAAGTAAATGATAAGTGAATTATGTTTCCAAATTTCATAAAAACTCTCAAATATGCCAAACCTATTTTTTCACAGTCTAGCTTCATGATGTTTAGAATGTTTGTCTATATTATGCTCCTCAGAAAGGTATCTTCGTATCTCGATAATATTTCACTGCCTTTCAATAGCATTTAAGCTCTTGGATAATTAAAAGACTCAAGAAACTGAGGATTACTGATTTGGGTTCTTAGTAAAAAACAAAATGTGGTCTCCTGGATGGGATCCTGGAACGGAAAAAAGACACAAGTAAAAATTAAGGAAATGTGAAACTATGGACATTAGTTAATAAGAATAGGTCAATATTGATTCATTGTGACAAATGTACAATACAAATGCACCATACAAACGTAAGATGTCAATAAAAGAGGAAACTGGGTGTGGGGTATATGGGAACTCTGTACTCTCTTTGCAATTTTTCTGTAACTCTGAAAAAAAAAACTCTAAAACTATTATAAAATAAGAAGTTTAATTTTTAAAAAACCAAAGAAAAGTAGAATAGAAATTACAAATGAAACAAAGCAAACAAAAAAGAACAACTAGGAGGGGAGGAGTGGAGATGGAAAAAACACTAACTAGACAATAGATAAGTGGTAACTTTATGAAAGGTAAGACAGTACACAATACTGGGGAAGTCAGCACAACTTGTCCAAGGCAAGGTCATGGAAGCTTCACAGACACATCCAAACTCCCTGAGGGACCAAATAATTGGGCTGAGGGCTGTTGGCCACGGTCTCGGGGAACATCTAATTCAATTGTCGTTACATAGTTTATAAAGAAAATGTTCTACATCCTACTTTGGTGAGTAGAGTCTGGCGTCTTAAAAGCTTGCAAGTAGCCTGCCAGCCCCACCCCATCTGGAGCAAGGGAGAATGAAAAAAACCAAAGGCATATGGGAAAGATTAATCCAAAGGGCTAACATCACAAGTACCACCACCTCCACCAGAGTGAGTCCAGCACAACTAGACAGTGCCTGGCTGCCACCAGCACCTGCTCTCATAGAGATCACAGTAAAGAATCCCAGACAGCGCTAGAGAAAAATGTAGAACAAGATTCTAACTCACAAAAAAAAAAAACAAAACAGACTTACTGGTCTGACAGAGACTGGAAAAACCCTCAGAGTATGGCCCTTGAATACCCTTTTAACTCAGTACTGAAGTTATTTCTGAGGTTCACCCTTCAGCCCAAGATTAGAAAGGCCCATAAAACTAACAATTATCAATGTAGCTCTGCCACACATACAAGATTACGTGGGCACACCAGCTCAGGGGCAAGGATAAGAAGACAGGAGGAAACAGGAAAGCAGGACGAATGGAAATGGGGAACCCAAAGTCAAGAAAGGGACACTGTTGACACATGCAGGGTTGGCAACCAATGTCACAAAACAATATGTGTGTTAATTGTTTAATGAGAAACTAATTTGTTCTATAAACATTCATCTAAAGCACACACACAAAAAAACCCTGCGAAACTTTAACACTCAATTATATAATTCTTTGCCAGTTTTCTCAACAAGCGTAGTTACGGGAAGCATTCACATCTTTACAAAGGGTTATTTTCGTCCTCAATCAGTAGGAACATCTGTAATCCTATGATTTATTGGCACATTTCTTGTAAGAGAAGTCTAATGAAGAGCACCAGTCCCTAGTGGGCACCGCTGAACTACTGGTGATAAGGTAAAGAACCAGTAAGTAAATCCTTTCTATATGAAACCACACTGAAAGGACGCAAGTGAATGGATACTGGCATGTACTAATCTTTTCTTATGGAGATAAAACTCACTTCCATCCAGGGTGAATTTGTGGATTTAATTAAAAATAAACAGTGAAACTAAAGAGCAACTTGACATGCCAGAATAAGCACCTTACAAAGCATTTCAATTCAAGAGAGGCTTAACTTGCTTGAAATTATGCACAATTGTTTCTTGAAATTTCTATATGCTAATCATTAACAGCATAAGGTTTGACATTCACCGTTTGTCAGAGTAGTAACTTCTCATACAAAAGATACAAAAGTAAAATAAAATTAAAAAAACAAAACCACCTAGAGGGCCTGATTATCATTTACTTGTAGGCTGAATTTAACAGACGCCTGAAATCACCTTCAGTATTTAGATTTATTATGACTATTAGTGTTGACACAGGCGATGGGAGGTGTCATGAGCTCTCCCACAGCTGTAGAACTACAGAAGCGTTCTCCTGAGGTGTCTGCGTGGCCCATGTGCACTCTTCTCTGACATATGCCACTCACCCGCTTAACAAAGCAGGCCCTGGGGCCATGTGTGTTCCATTAGGGGGCACCCCCATCCTATGCTTAGCAAAGCCAACTAGACCAGAAAAGACAAAGGCCCAGGCTGGGCCAAGTGAGGGATGCTAGTCCATCTCTAAAGAAACTAAGGCTAGGTAAAGGCAGGAGCTGTGGGGCAGCCACCCTCCTGGACATGCACAGAGAGAAGAGTGGCGCTGACCTGCAGAAGCAACACGAGAGACCAGGGAGCAAGCTGACGGCCTCACTTGCTTGTGACTTGAGCTGGTGAATCCAGCTGTACTTCCAGGCTCTGGATTCCAGAGGTACCCTGAAGCCTCCTAAGACAGCCCTCCTTTTTACTGTAAAAGTCTGAGTGGGTTTCTCTTATGTAACCAACTGATCTCTAAGTCAAGAGTACTGACACAGTCTCCAGGATGCAGAATGGAGAAATGAGAAATTCGTATCTGGCCCCATTAATAAAATATCATGACCCCAGGCTAGCTGTAGATGCTTTTATTCAAACAGAGGAAACCCTGGTGGCGTAGTGGTTATCTTAAGCTGCTAACCAAAAGGTCGGCAGTTTGAATTCACCAGGTGCTCCTTGGAAACCCTATAGGGCAGTTCTGCTCTGCCCTATAAGGTCACTACAAGTAAAAATCGACTCGATGGCAATGGGTATAAGAATAGGAAAGGAGGCTTGGTGGCACAGTGGTTAAGCACTTGGCTGCTAACTGAAAGCTTGGCAGTTTGAACCCACCAGCCGCTCCCGGGAAAAAGATGTGGCTGTCTGCTTCCTTGGATATCCTATGGGGCAGTTCTGCTTTGTCCTACAGGGTCACCATGAGTAGGAATCGACTCAATGGCAATGGGTTTTTTTTATAAGGATAGGTAGTCTCTGGGTGGTACAACAGTTAATGCACTTAGCTGCTAACCAAAAAAGTTGGAGGCTTCAGTCCGCCTAGAGATGCCTCAGAAGAAAGGCCTAGGGATTGGCTCCTGAAAAATCAGCCACTGAAAACCCTATGGAGCACAGTTCTCTCTGATACACGCACGACTGCCATGAGTCGGCACTGACTTGAGGGAAACTTGTACTGAGAGGATAGGTAGGTGGCACAGGACCAAGCAACATTTTGTTCTGTTATATACAAGGTTGCCATGAGCTGAAGCAACTTGATGGCAACTAACAACAACAACTGCATAAGGATAGGTAAAGTGTGATCCAAATGTAAAAAAACCTCAAATTCATTCTTGCCCTTCCAACATATCAGAGTCACAACCAGGAAATCTGCTTACCATGTTGCATACAGGTTTTATTTGTCTACTTCTCTGCATGATGTTATTTTCCCGATACATCCACTTGTGATTACTATTATATTCATATGTGGAATGCAGCACATACGGTGATCCAAAAGAATGCAGAAATTATCAAATAATATCACTAATATCACATGCAAGTAACATTTTGCAGCTTGTTCAAAAGTAGTTGCAGCAGTACATTGACAGGGAACTGCCAGAAATTCAAGCCTGATTCAGAAGAGGACATGGAATGAGGGATATCACTGCTGTCAGATGGGTCTTAGCTGAAAGCAGGTAATACCAGAAAGATGTCTGCCTGTGTTTTATTGACTAGGCAAAGGCATTTGACTGTGGATCACATGAAAAAACAACCGGTAATACTTCGAAGAATGGGAATTTCAGAACACTTAATTTTGCTCCTGAGGAATCTATACCTAGATGCAGAGGCAGCCGTCCGAACAAAACTAGGCGATGCCGTGTGGTTTAAAATCAGGGAAGGTGTGCACCAGGGTTGTATCCTTTCACCATACTTATGTAATCTGTACGCTGAGCAAATAATCCAAGAAACTGGACTATATGAGGAAGAACACGGCATCAAGACTGGAGGAAGACTCATTAACAACCTGCAATATGCAGATGACACAATCTTGCTTGCTGAAAGGGAAAAGGGACTTGAAGCACTTACCAATGAAGATCAAAGACCACAGCCTTCAGTATGGGTTATACCCCAGCATAAAGAAAAATTCTCACAACTGGACCAATAAGCAATATCCTGATAAACAGAATATATTGAAATTGTCCAGGATTTCATTTTACTTGGATCCACAATCAACGCCCTTGGAAACTAGTCAAGAAATCAAAACAACATACTGCATCAGGCAAATGTGCTACAAAAGACCTCTTTAAAGTGCTGAAAAGCAATGGTGTCACTTTGAGAACTAAGGTGCGCCTGACCCAAGCCATGGTATTTTCAATCACTTCATATGCATGTGAAAGCTGGACAATGAATAAGGAAGGCTGAAGAAGAATTGATGCCTCTGAATTATGGTGGTGGTGAAGAATATCAAATACACCATAGACTGCCAGGAGACCAAACAAATCTGTCTTGGAAGAAGTACAGCCAGAATGCTCCTTAGAAGGGAGGATGGCAGGACTACATCTCACATTCTTTGGACGTGTTATCAGGAGGCACCAGTCCCTGGAGGAGGATATCATACTTGGTAGAGATCCAGCAAAAGAAAGGAAGACCCTCAATGAGATGGACTGACACAGTGGCTGCAACAATGGGCTCAAACATAACAACAATTGTGAGGATGGCGCAGGATGGGCAGTATTTCGTTCTGTTGTACATAGGGTCACTATGAGTTGGAACCAACTCAACAGCACCTAACAACTACAATCAGCACTATGCAGTTAGATAGCATGTTTTATGTTTTGCTATTAATTCATACAGCTTCTTTGTCCAAAGTCTTCTCCATACATCCTCCTCAGCTGTGATCCAAATGTCCCTGGCCACCTCTTTATGGATATTCCTTAGAGGCCTCGAATAAACATTGCTGAAACTGAACTCATCTTCTGTCCCTCTCCCTTCTCTCCCGAACTACATCCATTCGTTTTTAATCTCAGCAAATGCACCACCAAGGCCCAGGTAACTGTAAAGCCAAAACCTGGACCTCACCTTAGATTCTCCCCCTTCTCACTCTCCCCCTCATCCAATCAATTACTAAGTCCTATCCTAGTTCCGGAAACCCTGGTGGCGCAGTGGATAAGTGCTATCTATGACTGCTAACCAAGAGGTAGACAGTTCGAATCCGCCAGGCGCTCCTTGGAAACTCTACGGGGCAGTTCTACTCTGTCCTCTAGGGTCACTAAAGTCGGAATCGACTTGATGGCAGTGGGTTTGGTTTTGGTTTTATCCTAGTTCCGGCTATATACCACTCAAGTCTGACCTCTAGTCTCCTTCCCCACTCTCCATACCCTTGCTCAGGCTACAGTCCAATTGCCTTTCGCCTGGATCACCAAACAATAAACCAAACCCATTGCCGTCAAGTCGACTACAACTCATAGCGACCCTGCAGAACAGAGTAGAACTGCCCCATAGGGCTCCCAAGGCTATAATCTTTACAGAAGCAGACTGCCACATCTTTCTCCTATGGAGCGGCCGATAGGTTTGAACTGCTGACCTTTTGGTTAGCAGCTCAGTGCTTAACCACTGTGCCACCAGGGCTCCTCCCAAATAGCCCTTCAGTCTTGAGCTCTGCCCGCACCCCAATTCATTCCTTATAATGTGACCAGGTAGATCTTCCCAGAATGTAAATCTCATCACATCACTCACACAGCCACTCCACAGCTTCAAACTCTTCAGCTGCTCCACACTCTCCTAAGACAAAGTCCACACAGCTTTATACGGCCACAGATCTGCGAGGCCCGCCCCCACAAACCTCCTCGACCTCATTCTCTCCTCCCCAATCCCGTATTTTGACCATCCATCCTGAACTTTTGAGCTCTTCGAAAGGCCATTTTCTCTTGTCCCCACTGTCTGAAGTATTCCTCACCCTGGTTTTGCTACCTCCATGTGACCAACTCTTACTGATCTTGCAGTTCTCACCTTAAACCCTTTCTCCCGTACCCCAGACTAGGTTCTGGATCTTCCTAGGTACGTCCACTGCAGCCGCTGTCAGGCTACAGGCTACAGCGTAATACTGCACTTCCACCTGTACCCCCCTGCTAGAAGATCAGCTCTAAGAGGGTCGTGTCTCTCTGGTTCACCACTGTACCACCAAAACCCGCTTCAGGGCCTGGCCCATAGTAAAAACCCACTGCCTTCAAGTCGATTCCAACTCACAGCGACCCTATAAGACAGAGCAGAACTGGCCCAAAGTAGGGCTCAGTAATTACTGGTTGAAACAATGAATTATTCCACTTTTCTGTTCAATGCTGATGTTGCACCTCTGCACATGAACCACCCCCTACCCCTTTGACAGACGAACCAGGAACATGAGAGACCCAAAAAGAAGGGATGCACGTACCTATGCCGTTCTCAGGAGCATAACCTATCCCCCCATCAAAGCACATTCACACAGGCAGCAAGCGGAGCAGCATAAACCAATGACGAGGTCTAAAGTATTTGTTTTTTTTTAAGATTTCAGTGCTGAAACGGCTTGGGGTTCATGTACAAGGGAGAAAACTGAGATCCCGCGTTTGTCAAATGGCATGTAACTATTTAGTGATGGAGGTGTTTCTCTCTACACACAGTGGTTGTTCCAACAACGGGCTCAAGCGTAACAATTGTGAGGATGGGGCAGGACCGGGCAGTGTTTTGCCCTGTTGTACACGGAGTTCTATGAGTCAGAACCAACTCGACAGCAACTAACAGCAACAATGACATATATTTCCTACATTAGTGGTCAAAGGTCATAAAATAAGATTACATTTAGAGGAGAAAAGTATGCTTAAAAACAGTGAAAAATGAAAGTGCAAGAGTAGTAATCAGACTTAGCTATTTATCAGTTAAATGAACAAAGGTTCAGCATTTCAAAAGATACATATTTTCTTTTTCCCCATAACTACTACCTACCTCAAAAAACAGGAGAAAAGTGTGATTTAGTACCTTAACAAGCTCAGATTTTTTATCAAAAACAGCCATAGTTTTACATGTTAATTTTATTGTTTAGAAAGGGAAACATCAAGAAGGGAGATGAGAAGCCAGAAGGGGACAGAAGCTGGCTGAATGGACATGGGAATCCAGGGTGGAGAGGAGGAGAGCGCTGTCTCATTAGGGGGAGAGCAGCTAGGAGTACACAGCGAGATATGTATAAGATTTTATATGAAAGACTGACTTGATTTGTAAACTTTCACTTAAAGCACAATAAAAATTTAGAAAAATTAAAATAAAAAAAAAGAGAAACGTCAATTTTTTTCCATTTAGCAAAAACACAATTAATACCCTACTTGTTCCTTTGTTGTACATAAAAGAATACAAACGTCATTTAAAAATGTACCATGCCATTACCAAAAATGATGAAGAGAAACCAGATAACTGCGAGCTCCTAAAAATCAAACACCTATGCTCATCTAAAGACTTCACCAAAACAGTAAAAAGACCACCTACAGACTGGCAAAGAATTTTCAGCTATGACATCTCAGACCAGCGCCTGATCTCTAAAATCTATATGATTCTGTTAAAACTCAACCACAAAAAGACAAACAACTCAATCAAGAAGTGGGCAAAGGATATGAACACACACTTCACTAAAGAAGATATTCAGGCAGCTAACAGATACATGAGAAAATGCTCTCGATCATTAGCCATTAGAGAAATGCAAATTAAAACTACAATGAGATTCCATCTCACTCCAACAAGGCTGGCATTAATCCAAAAAACACAAAATAATAAAGGTTGGAGAGGCTGCGGAGAGATTGGAACTCTTATACACTGCTGGTGGGAATGTCAAATGGTACAACCACTTTGGAAATCTATCTGGCGTTATCTTAAACAGTTAGAAATAGAACTACCATACAACCCAGAAATCCCACTCCTCGGAATATACCCTAGAGATACAAGAGCCTTCATACAAACAGATATATGCACACCCATGTTTATTGCAGCTCTGTATACAATAGCAAAAAGTTGGAAGCAACCAAGGTGTCCATCAACGGATGAATGGGTAAATAAATTGTGGTATATTCACACAATGGAATACTACGCATCGATAAAGAACAGTGACGAATTGGTGAAACATTTCATAACATGGAGGAACCTGGAAGGCATTATGCTCAGCGAAATTAGTCAGAGGCAAAAGGACAAATATTGTATAAGACCACTATTATAAGATTTGAGAAACAGCAAACCTGAGAAGAACACATACTTTTGTGGTTACGAGGCGGGGAGGGAGGGAGGGTGGGAGAGGGTTTTTTATTGATTAATCAGTAGATAAGAACTGCTTTAGGTGAAGGGAAAGACAACACTCAATACATGGAAGGTCCGCTCAATTGGACTGGACCAAAAGCAAAGAAGTTTCCGGGATAAAATGAATGCTTCAAAGGTCAGCGGAGCAAGGGCGGGGGTCTGGGGAACATGGTTTGCAGGGACTTCTAAGTCAATTGGCAAAATAATTCTATTATGAAATCATTCTGCATCCCACTTTGAAATGTGGCGTCTGGGGTCTTAAATGCTAACAAGCGGCCATCTAAGATGCATCAATTGGTCTCAACCCACCTGGAGCAAAGGAAAATGAAGAACACCAAGGCCACACGACAACTAAGAGCCCAAGAGGCAGAAAGGGCCACATGAACCAGAGACCTACATCATCCTGAGACCAGAAGAACTAGTTGGTGCCCGGCCACAATCGATGACTGCCCTGACAGGGAGTACAGCAGAGGACCCCTGAGAGAGCAGGAGATCAGTGGGATACAGACCCCAAATTCTCATAAAAAGACCAAACTTAATGGTCTGACTGAGACTGGAGGAATCCCGGCGGCCATGCTCCCCAGACCTTCTGTTGGCACAGGACAGGAACCATCCCCAAAGACAACTCATCAGACATGAAAGGGACTGGTCAGCGGGTGAGAGAGAGACGCTGATGAAGAGTGAGCTAATTTATATCAGGTAGACACTTGAGATTGTGTTGGCAACTCTTGTCTGGAGGGGGGATGGGAGGATAGAGAGGGAAGCCGGCAAAATTGTCACGAAAGGAGAGACTGAAAGGGCTGACTCAAGAGGGGGAGAGCAAGTGGGAGTAGGGAGTGAGATGTATGTAAACTTATATGTGACAGACTGGATTTGTAAACGTTCACTTGAGGCTTAATAAAAGTTAATAAAAAAAAAAAAATGTACCATGCATTTAAACTATATAGTACCAAATTTTCTTCAGTAGGCATGTACTCCTTTTATAAATAAATCAGTTGTCAAAAAATACTATGCTATGGATATTCTGTTACAAAGGGAAATGATTTATAGGGAACTATGTTTTTTACTCTAAGTATACGGAGCCCTGGTAGCGAAGTGGTTAAGAGTTCGGCTCCTAACCAAAAGGTCGGCAGTTCAAATCCACCAGCCTTTCCTTGGAAACCCTATGGGGCAATTCTACTCTGTCCTATAGAGTCGCGATGAGTGGGAACCCACTCTACAGCAATGGGTTTGGTTTTTAGGTATTATAAGTATAATGAATACACCACGGACTGCCAAAAAAAACCCCAACCAAATTAGTTAAAAGAAATACAACCTGAATGTGCCTTACAAGCAAGGATGGTGAGACTTCAACTCATTTACTTTGGACACGTCATTAGGAAAGGCCGATTGCAAGGAAAGGCCAATTGCAAGAAAAGGACATCATGTTTGGTAAAGGCGAGAGCCAATGAAAACTCTCAGTAAGATGGATTGATACGACAGCCACAACAATAGACTCAAACGTACCAACCACCATGAAGAGGGTGCGGGACCAGGAAATCTTTGCCTCTGTTACACATAAGGTCACCGTGAATCACAGCCAACTCGATAGCAACTACCGACAGCAACATTTCAAGAATAATGTGGGTTACAAAATAGCACGTGCAGTATTATTTCGGTTGGTTTAAAAGTACATTGGAATCACTGAATTGTACATGTGAAGAATGTTGAAAAGGCAAAGGATTTGTGACATATATATTTACCACAATAAAAATAAACAAACGCATTGGAAAATAAAGAAAATACTAGTTGTATTAGATGAAGTGATGAACCGACTTGCTGAGGTCCTGTGGTTAAGGGGCAGAGCTAAAACCAGCTGCAGTTCATTCTTTTCCATCCCAGCTTAGATAAAGGGGTGTGCACTGCTGACCCTTCAGGGGATCAGACCTATCACTGCTACTGACAATGGCAGCCCACCAAGAGGAAATTAGGAAAAGAAAGCAATCTTATGGTGAATGTAGCTGACCATTTCAATAAAAATTAACTTACAGCCTATTCATACATTTCAAAGTGCTATACACACACAAACACAATTTCCTCTATTTTTTAATGAAATGAGAAAGGCACCTTTAATTGGCTCTAATAAATACCATTCAATTCAGCTAACATTTATTGTGCTCGGAAGGAACTTTAATGGGCACAAATTGGCGCTCATTCTTATGGATCTTAAAATTTCAGAGGGGGTAAAGAGATGCATACCTAAATCACTACAATATGAGGCAGGGGATGAGCAAGCCCAAATGATCTCTAAACCAAGTGCTATGGGAGCATCCAGGGGGAAGACAAATGATTCATTAAATCCTGTTCCTACAGGAAAAGCTCTCTGATGGGAGGGCTTTGCTTTTCTGCTTTTCTTCCACATACCATGGATGAAGACAACTGGTTGTCTAGGTCTAGGTGGCGCATGTAGAAAAACATGACATCTGAAACCAGAAGACTTGAGGCTCCCGCAGACACACCTCATATGACCTCAAGCCACTCGCTTCCTCATGCTGCACCCCAGCGAACATCCGCTACCATACTCCAAATATCCAGTGAGGCTCACGGTGAGGGAAGGAAGAGAGAACACTCTTTCAGAAAAGTAACTCAGAGTCTATAACTCAGAATAGAATTCAGGAGCTTCAGATTATTACGGTTTGCAAATGCACTCTATGAGACACAATTATCACGAGGAAAATGACTCTCTGGTTCCAAGGCAAAATTTATGTTAACTGTTGCCCTAACTTCATTAATTCCATATAAGAATGACTTTCTATCCACATTCCAGTAAGTTTTTGCCAAAGGAACTATCTGTTCTTTGTGCTAGTCAGAATGTAGTGCCTGTCTGGTATTTTAAATAGAATTTTACGCAGTCTTCATTGAAGCTCTGAAATAAAACGTTTGTTCATTTATCTAATTTTTATTAAATTTTCTAATTTCACCTTTATTTTTTCAGGCATGACTGAGCTTACTATTATTTTTACCGTGAACCTTCTTGGTTATGCTTTGATTGTACTGCCGCGTATGTCCGTGATTTTCATAACTAATTTCTTATTCCTTACTCTCTGGTTCATTTCTTCCCCATATGATGTTTTTAATTATAAAAAAAAAAGTAAGGGAAAAAATAGCTGGGCTAGACAAGAGTTAAATTTAAGATATAAAGTGAAAACATCACCACTACTTAGGAAAAGGAACGATATATTCAAACTGGTAAAGTTGAAAAACAACTTTTCCAGAGTAATGCAAAGATAGTTCCTGCAGGTTTCTTTCTCTTACCTTACTGCCCAATACATTATCCCTATTAAAAAATTACTATTATCACAATTATTAAGAACCTATGAATTTCATTTCATTTCTCACAACTTAAAACCAAGGGAAAATTTTTTTTTGAAAGAGAAAGTTTGATAATCCCACATCAACTTGAGGGCACATACCCATCTCCTTTAATGAAATCTGATCTTCTCCTTGGGGGACATCTAGCTCAACTGGCATAACACAGTTTATAAAGAAAATGTCTATACCGTACTTTGGTGAGTAGCGTCTGGGGTCTTAAAAGCCTGTGAACAGCCATTTAGTGATAATTCACTGGTCTAACCCCGTCTGGAGCACAGGAGAATGAAGAAAACCAAAGACATAAGAGAAAGATTAGTCCAAAGGACTAACGGATCACAACTACCACAGCCTCCACCAGACTGAGTCCAGCACAACTAGACGGTGCCCAGCTGCCACCACGGACGGCTCTGACAGGGATCACAATAGAAGGTCCCAGACAGAGATGGAGAAAAACGCAGAACAAAATTCTAACTCACAAAAAAAGACCAGACTTACTGGTCTGACAGAGACTGGAGAAATCCCAAAAGTATGGCCTCTGGACACCCTTTTAAGTCAGTACTGAAGTCACTCCTGAGGTTCATTCTTCAGCCGAAGATTACACAGGCCCATAAAACAATAATAAACATAGCTCAACCATGTATATGAGACCAAATGGGCACACCAGCCTAGGGGCAAGGACAAGAAGGCAGGAGGAGACAGGAAAGCTGAATGAATAGAAATGGAGATTCCAAGGTTGAGAAGTGGGGAGTGTCGACATGTCATAGGGTTGGCAATCAATGTCACAAAACAGTATGTGCATTGTTTAATGAGAAACTAATTTGCTCTGTAAACCTTCATCTAAAGTACAATTTTTTAAAACTCCAAAAAAAATTACATTCATTAATATTTCACAGCAAAAAAAAAAAGAATTCTGATCTCCTCGGTAGTTAATAAAGAATGTCACAATTAGAGAATCAAAACACTCATGGAAATGGGATCCTAGTACAAACCTCAATGCTCACTACATGTTTATAAAAACCTTTGCCCTTAAAAAAGAAAAACCTAAACCCACACAAATAGACTATTTCAATTTAATTTTATTATGAAAATGAAAGTAACAACAGAGAATGGCACCAGGGTATTTGATAAACTCAATTAGCAGGAGGATCAAATGAAGTGAGGACATGCCATTATGACTTCAGGGGTTAAAGAGGCAATTTTCCATCTGGCTGAGTCTAGATTTCCAATACAAATGCTGACACCACCTGCTGTATGTTATTATCAATTATCTTTAACAGTCCCTAAGAATTTGCCATACAACAGGTATATCCTTAAGTTTTTCCTTATTTTGCTCTGCAGTATAATTGCTTCTCCATGAACAGAAATAAAAAATAAATTCTCTTACGTGGTTCACTCAAAACAGGCATTAAAAGCCGTCCCAAAGTATCAATTTACCAATCATGGTAACAGTAAAAATGTCATGAGTATTTTTCTTCGATTGATACTACGCCACCACCATTTTCTACCACAGCAGCTAAGAATCATTCCAGTAAAGAACTGTGTTTCTGTGTTCTCAATTCCTAGTCTCTTGTTACTGAAAGGGATCATTTGGCCATGTCTACTAAGACTCAGGTCGATAGAACTCCTCCACGAAGTAAAAATTCACTGCATTTTTAAACTTGATAGTTAATCTACTGTTTCCCTGAGTAAGACAATGATAAATCATTTTTTTAAATTTACATACTAAATGCAAAGAGCTCATCTGTGAGCTGGGTCACAGGCTCCTGGATCTATGTGTCACCAAAAATCATGCTAGCATGCTCTGAAGATTCTGCTTTTGATACTTTGAATAATGGACTCTGAGCCAGTGGTTAGCCAACAAATGCTCAGCTCTTGTTCTGATTCGGTTTGTGTCCTATGATGTTCATACACATAGAGACACTCATGCCCACACTATAAATAAATTACAAACACAAGTGCAGATACCCAGTCTTGAGACGCCACATCGGACAGGCAGAGCACTGGCAAAGAATACTCACGACTGTTTGTTTCAATACCAATTTTTTATAGCAATTGGTATAAAAAATTATACCAATTTTTTCTAGTAAAATTAATTTTCCCCATCTGCACCTCCCTCCCAAAGCAAATACAGCATGCTCCTCATGTTGATCAAGTTACTTCTTAGTGTTTGGTAGCTATGTGGGTTTCCTTCTCATTGAAATTTATTCCCCAGGTTATTTTATTTTCTTTCTGCTGGGTGAGTAAGTGTTCCAGAAATATGATGTGTAAAAATTCGTAAGTAACTCAAAACTTACTTGGCTTTCTGAATCCACACACAGTAGTCTGAGATGTAGAGATCATTTAGAATGTAAGCTGGGTCGTTTTCCTGAAAAATTTTGTGAATATCCAGGAGACATTTTAAAACTGCACTTTTACCTGAAGGAAATTTAAAAACATCAAGTTATCATCAAGAAAAGAGAATCTGATTTTTCTAAACTGAGAAATTCATACACTTGAGTGGTAATATATTTAAAGCAGCTCAAAGTTTTAATCTTTGTTTTAGGGTTTTTTAAATAATCCTTTATTACATGAAAACATATCGGTTCTACTGGGTCCAAAACCCTTTACTGTTTCCCTGAAGAACTCTGAAAAATCCTTATACTCTAAACTAATACTATAGCTGATTAATTGTGGTTACCACAAAAACTCTATGAAACACAAGCAGTCACATTAAACATAAGGGAGGGAAGGTTTGCAAACTAAAAGGATTTTAAGAATATTTAAATGCATAATTTTAATTAGATAATGTTTTGGTAATTCAAGCTTTTAAAATACCGTGAGAGAAACCAGTTTAGTTTGATGCTTCCTCAGAAAGTTAAACAGATTATCACATGACCCAGCAATTTCACTCCTGGGTATACACCCAAAATGCTTGAAAGCAGAGGCTTAAATAGAGACTTGTACACCAGTGTTTACTGCAGCACTATTTACATCACCAAAAGGTGGAAACAGCCCAAGCATCCATAAACAGGTGAATGGATAAACACAACGTGGTGTGTCCACACAATGGAAAATTATGCAGCCAGAAATGAAGTTCTGATAGACGCTATGACAGTGATGAGCCTTGAATACATGCTGAGTGAAATAAGCCAGACACAAAAGGACGAATATTATATAATCTCACTTAAATATCTAGAATAGGCAAATGCATAGAGACCAAAGTGGTTACCAGGGGCTGCGGGGAGGTACAATGAGACATTACTGCTTAAAGGGTGTGAGTTTGTGATCGACGTGATGGGAAACTTTTGAAAACAGTAATGACGGTAGCACAACATGGTGAATGTGATTTATGTCACTGAATTGTACACTTAAAAATGGTTAAAATGGCAAATTTTGTGTTATATATATTTTACCACAATAAAAAAAAAACAAAAAATTAGATGTTTTAGTTTTCCAACTTCCTTATTTCTATGTCAACATTGTTCATTAGAAATTATCTAGTGCTAACAAATTTTTACACCTTAAAAAAATGAAGAAAATTCAGATTGAAAACTTTAAAATATCAGACCATTACTTCAAAAATAAGCCAACAAATACAGTCACTTGAAAAAAAAAAAAAAACACCAAGTAGTAACATCTTGTTTAACCAAATTACTTCTTCCTGGCTGTTAAATAAACCTAATTTTAATCTCAACCAAAGTCTACAGAAGGAACCTTTCACAACTCTACAAACATCATGACATGCCTTGAAATTTATTAACTATGAGGCAAATGACCACATCTAGAGTAGTGCTACTTCCTTGGATCTGTGAAATACAGCATTTTCAGTTTAACAGTTTCATTCTAATCTTTACAGCCCTGAAACATGAAAATACTGTACACTGGCTTCAAGAAGATGCTGGATACGCTTTCATTGACACTTCTCACTTGACTTTGAGATGATACGATAAAAGAATCATAAACTAGATAATGACGTCTCAAGATCCCAAAATTGCTCCACTAAATTGACACTATTAACACTAGAAAGTAAGCTTCAGAAAGAGCAAGAATTCTTCTGTTTCATTGGGTGGTTGGAGCCTTGGTGGCACAGTGGTTAAGAGCTCGGCTGTTAAGGAAAATCTCAGCAGTTCGAATCCACAGCTGTTCCTTGGAAACCCTATGGGGGGAGTTCTTTTCTGTCCTATAGGGTCACTATCTGTCGGAATTGACTTGATGGGGACAGGTTTGGTTTTTGGTTTATTTGGTGGTTAACCACCAGTACCCAGACCGGAACCTTAACAGCAGCAGATTTTCAATTTAAGTATTTTAAGAACGAATGGATGACATGGTAATCACCCAGCATAAAGCCTTGCAATGCCTTTCATCTCACAGCCTCATAGCCTCAAACACCAAGTTCTGATGACTGCTCCTTGAAAATGCCCCTTGTATCTGCCCTTTCTGTACCACTACCTGAGTGTCTACCCTCACTCAGACTTCTGTCATCTCATGCTAGAGTATGAGAATCTTCTTGCTTGTCTGACTCAACCCTCTCCCCTCTAACCCTTCTGACACACAAGTACCAGCCTCAGTTTCTATGCATTGCTTTGTCAAGCTCCACTCTGCTTAAGCTCTTAGGGCTCCCTACGGGCTTGTTTCCATGCCTTTGTGCAACTGGTCCCCTTCACCTGAAATACCTTTTCTTCTCCGCTCCACCTAATGAAATCTTAGCCAGCCTTCAAGGCCCAACTCAAGTCTGCATCCCTTCAGGGAACCCTGGGCTGAGTTCCCTAGTCCTGGAAGTCCTTCTTTAAACCTGGCAAACGAAGGAAGTGGGCAGGAAACTCTGCTGATCCTCCTCATAACCCCCTGCTCATTTCACAGGAGAGCCTGAGGCTCAAGGAACCTGCTCACAATGCCACAGAGTTGAGGGGCTAGAACCTAAATTCCAGTCTTACTGGCTCCAGCGGCTACCCACTGTGCGTGCCCGTATCACAACACTTAGTGTTCAAGAGCTAAGTAGGCAGTAAGTCCAAGAAAACAGGGGCCATGCCTTTTTAAAAATTTTTAACTATTTATGTTGCTTCCTCATATGCGGTTGGGAATAGCTGACAATAAAAGTTCTACTACTATATTGGTCATTATAAATTGGTTAAAGAGAAAAAAATAATACTTAGAATGTCTAAAAACTATAAGATGTGACTACATTTGCTTAAGTTAAGGTCAGAACTGTGACTTAACAAAGTGGCCCAGATGAAACTATGTCAAATGATTACTGCTGGTGCTCTCACCCACAGGCATATTTTAATTACAACATAAGTGATATTGAAGGCCAGAGTCCCTGCGTGGTACCAACCATTAATGCTCTCGGCTGCTAACAGAAAGACAGAGGTTTGAGTCTACCCAGAGACACCTCAGAAGAAAGCCCAGACGATCTACTTCTGAAAAACCAGCCACTGAAAACTCTATGGAGCACAGTCTTACTCTGACATACACAGGGTGGCCATGAGTCAGAATCGACTCAACAGCCACCGGTTTTGGTTAAGGTTGAAGGCAGAGTTTGACGACAGGAGGAGGAAATAAAATGAAAACTCACAAAACTGATGAAACCAAGTTAGCCAGGTTATCCAAAAACAGAAAATCAGGGGAGAACTAACACTAACCTGCAAGAGTTTTCTGAACAATTCTAATTGCAACAGCAAGGATGGCAAGGCTAACATCTCACATACCCTGGATGTGTTATAAAGAGGGATCAGTCCCTGGAGAAGGACATCGTCCTTGGTAAAGTAGAAGGTGAGCGAAAAAGAGGAAGCCCCTCAACGAGATGGACTGACACAGCGGCTGCAACAGTGGGCTCGAGCATAGAAACAATTGTGAGGATGGTGCAGGGCCAGGCAGTGTTTCGTTCTACAGTGCACAGGGTCGCTATGAGTCAGAACTGACTCAACGGCACCTAACAACAACAACAATTGCAACAGAGCAGAAAATTGTCAGGGCAAACATATGCCAATTTATTTTTTCTCCCTCTCGCCATGTTTTTGTAGAAGGAGAAGGAGTGTAGTTGTATGACAACTATCAACTTAAAGTTTTAACAGTCAACCACAGGTCTTTACAAGAAAAACAGTCTATTCATGTGTAACTACCTATAAGCTTCTCCACAGGGTGATGCCCCAGAACACTGTCTCCCATGACCACGTACCTTATTAATATAAGCAGGTCAGGCTAATAGAAAATGCAGGATTTGGAGCTGCGCCTCAAAGCAAATAAATCAGTGAGTGAACAAGGTACGTATGTCAGACAGGAGAACAGTATGAAAAGGTGCAGAGGTGGGCCTTAAAAATGGTAGGTTTGGGAACAACGGCAAAGCCCCATGGCTGGAGCGGATGGTTCATGTGGGGAAGGTGGGAGAGGGAGCAGGTGAGCTTGGTAAGAGTCAGATTGCAACGACGAGGAGGCTATGCAATCAGCCAGAACCGAGGGGAAGGCCTACACTCAGACGTGGACAGTAGGGACAGAAGACCCTACCCCAGAGATTTTTATGAAGAACTGCATAGAGTTAATTAAGGTCACATTCATATGTGAGGGTCCAGAGCAACTACTTCCTAATGAATTTATATACAGTCATTTAACAGGCATGCCTAAAAGTGAGGTTGCCCTGTCGCTAAGGGCCATAGGCAAATTCAACACTTTCAGCTATCACAAAAGAATCATCATAATAGTAATAAAAATGCCAAAAGGTAAATAAATTTTTTAAATTAAAAGGAATTATATTGTATTTGCATGTTTTGATTCATTTTCTTAAAAAAAGACAAATACACGATTAAAAAAATTAAACATTATACACCTGAATGATATTAATGGTATTTGTCTCTACACTGATTGAACACACATGTGCGTGTACGACATATGCCAGGCATTACATGTGGGATTACAACTGGTTATTCTTCTTTGCGATTTTCTCCATTTTCAAAACAGTCTACCATAAACATTGTTTTTGTTTGACAAAAAGTAGACATGCTCGTCTACACAGCCAGCCCTTAAATTTTGACAACTGAATGTAACAAATTTTAGTTCACATATAAAACTGTATTTTTTGAACAACTGAGAAGCAATCTTTATATCAATTAATCCTAAAAACCACATGCAAGACAGTTTTGAAAGGAAAAGCTATGAGCTCTCTTCAAAAGCTATGATTTAATTATACATCTTATTCCAACTGTTTTCACCGTATGCTGTGTGACCAATAAGGAAAACGATAACCAGGTTACTCGCAGCTAAGAAGCTACAACAAAAAGTACATTAAAACTATCCCTCCCCAACAATATGTATTGTTACCCTGAGGTCGTATCTGATCTCTTTTGTTCTGAGTGAACCACCATAGATGACTACAACATCACAGCCAAGACACTCATGAAGCATGAATTTTTTTCCCCAGTCTCTTTTGAACTGACTGCTCTTTCTATCAGGTTGTCAACCACTCATCTGCAGCCATCAGTGAAGGAGAAAGCTGGCCCTCTTCCAGGCTGGTACACGGCCAGTGGCCGGAAGCCTCTGAGCACTCAACGGACCCAGCTCCTGTGAGGCTGCATCCAGCTGAGGGCTCTTCACACATCATAGGGGCATAAAACACTACTACAGTCTAAATCCAAGAAAATTATTTCTGCTCAAAGGCACTGCAGGAAAATGACCAATTTCAAGCATTTCACTGCCTGGTCCAAAGTAGGGGAAAAAAGAAGGCACCTTCCACAGTAACCACGGTAACTATTTCACTGCAAGAATGCACTAACAGGTTAGAGCCTCTCCAAGACATTCAGCCCTCAAAGAGTTAGGGATTCTCTATGATCTACTTGGTCCTCACTTAGCCAACCCTATCCGTGGAGGAAAGGCTTCTGAGACCAAGCTCTCTCATTCACTCATGAAGGCAGTATAAGTATCCTGGCATTCTAAATGACAAGTGCCATGAATACTTCACCTCAGGGAAAATGACTGTCTAATGACAACATAAAGAAAATATAAATGACAGGAACAAGTAAGTGGACAGTAAACAATATTTAACACAACCTCTGGTTGCTCAGATACCTACTCATTCTCCAGCTTCCCTTTAATTCTGCTGCCACTGAGTTGATTCCAACTCGCGGCGACCCCGTGTGTTAAAGAGTAGAACTGCTCCACGGTTTTCTTGGCTATAATCTTTATGGAAGCGGATCACCAGGGCTTTCTTGTGCTGTGCTGCTGGGTGGGTTCAAACCACTAACTTTTAAGGTTAGCATCTGATCATAAACCACTTGCACCAACCAGGGACCTAGCTTTCCTTTAAAGGGAAGGTAAACTAAGAACAATGTGCTTTCCTCTTCTGGACAGATGTGTCATCGTGGGTTAATATATCCTAAAACAAAGACAAGATTGAGCTGTTCTAAATTAGCATCAACTGGCTACAGGGAGTCCCCAGGTTAGGAATAAGATCTGTTCCTAAGTATGCCTTTAAGTTGAATTTGTAGGTAAATCGGAACAGGTGCATATGGTTCATTATTTAGGCTTACTTTAGTGCAAGAGAAGCCCTGGTGGTACAGTGGTTAAAGCACTCGGCTGCTAACCGAAAGGTCAATGGTTTGAACACACCAGCCCACTCCGTGGAAGAAAGATGTAGCAGTCTGCTTCTGTCAAGATTTGCAGCCTTGGAAACTCTATGGAGGCAGTCCTGCTCTATCCTATAGAGTCACTCTGAGTCAGAATTGACTTGATGGCAGTGGGTTCTGTTTAGCACAAGAAAAGGCTGGAAGCATTTTCGATCATTTAAAACCTGCATGTTCAGCAAGTGAAGGTGATTGAGATGAAGAGTATGTTGCAAGTAGGGGCTGGTTCGATCGTTTGAAAGTGAGCGCAAATTTATGTAACATTAAAGAGCAAGTGCGAATTGTCTGTAAGTGTGACGTCCATAACCTGGTGACTTGCTGTATTTGAAATTTTCCTATTAGCAAGCCAAGTTTGGCAACAATCTCTCACTGACAGACCAAATCATGGTTGGAAGAACTTAAGAAATGGCTCCCATCTCTAGGAGATTATCAGGATATTGGAAGTTTTTGCTGGCTAAAAGCCAGTATAGGAAAATAATATAAGTTGCTAATTCTATACTACAGGAGCTAAATTCCTATTCAACTACTGGTTCATTATAGCTGCTACATCGCTGTGGTTCTCTGGGTGTCTAGTTCTGCCCTTTAGAGTTCTGAGCTACACAAGAGAAGTCAAAAACAGGTAAAGTGAAAAGAGGCTGTTTTTCAAAATACCTGAAAGACAGCACTACTTGCCCTTGTAAAATCATCTCAAAATATAAGCCAACACTGCTATCTTAAAATACACAATTTAGCAGATATCTGGCTAGAATTCTAGAACTTTGATGAGATCATATTATCAGGAGGGATAGCTTATGAATTATTTTAACATTAATTTTCCACAGATCATTTGTCCATAAAAGAGGATAAGATAGAAAAACTGTGTCAAATTAACCAAAATTTAGAGAATCAAAGTGTGGTAGTTTGCATCAATACAAGGGCCGGTTAAGAAGTAGCATAAAGACAAGCCCCTAACAATCAGCACAAACATATACATTAAATTTATCATCATGGAAGTTTCTCAATCCATGTAATTTTCTCACTCTCACATTTCTCAGATGCCATTTAACCTTTTACATTTCTGAGCTGTAATAAGAAACACACACTTGAAGCAGTAAGAGTTACTATTTTGAGCCCAAATTTATAGCACTATACCAATTTTTAAAATATTCTTTCTTGTTTTTCCATATATGTAATTATCTACATAGTCAAAATAAAATTAACACAAAGCAAACATATTTTGTAGATGTTCCCACTGCCTGCAATGCACGACCCTCAATCCAACCCCTAATTGACCATCCAAATCTCAAATCAGGCATTACTTCCTCTAGCGGCCAGACCCCAACTTTCCCCCAAGCTGGTTTAGGGTTCCTTCATCTGCCTGCCACACCCTTCCATTATGGCAGTTAGTAGCTGCCCTCTTACTCTGCACCAAGGGCTTTATGTACATTACATAATTTAACCCGATGCATTACTTATTCTATTCCTCACTTCATAAATGAAGAAACTAAGGGAAACTGAGGGATATGAAGAACATGGCCAAGATCACAGCTAGTAAGCAACAGTCAGGACCTGAAAGCAAGCATGTCTGACTCTTAGTCACTACGCAATAAATACAGTGTCAGTATTTATCACCTGTGTGGTGAACGTGGAGGGGAAGGACATGACTTTTCATCTTTTTTCTCTGGTCTAGAACAATGTCTAGCAAATCGTGTGGTCCCATTCAATAAAGTCTGGCTGTTAATGTACAATCCGGAGTACACAGAACCTAACTTTAAAAACACCCAGTCAGGACCAAAAGCAAAGAGTTTCCTGGATAAACTGAATGCTTCAAAGGTCAGCGGAGCAAGGGTAGGGGCTTGGGGACTATGGCTTCAGGGGACATCTACGTCAATTGGCAAAATAAATTCTATTAAGAAAACATTCTGCATCCCACTTTGAAGGGTGGCGTCCGGGGTCTTAAATGTTAACAAGCGGCCATCTAAGATGCATCAATTGGTCTCAACCCACCTGGAGCAAAGGAGAATGAAGAACACCAAGGTCACACGATAATTATGAGCCCAAGAGACAGAAAGGGCCACATGAACTAGAGACTTACATCATCCTGAGACCAGAAGAACTAGATGGTGCCCGGCCACAACCGATGACTGTCCTGACAGGGAGCACAACAGAGAACCCCTGAGGGAGCAGGAGAACAGTGGGATGCACACCCCAAATTCTCATAAGACCAGAAGACTTAATGGTCTGACTGAGACTAGAGGAATCCCGGCAGTCATGGTCCCCAAACCTTCTGTTGGCCCAGGACAGGAACCATGCCCAAAGACAACTCATCAGACATGGAAGGGACTGGACAGTGGGTTGGAGAGAGATGCTGATGAGGAGTGAGCTACTTGTATCAGGTGGACACTTGAGACTGTGTTGGCATCTCCTGTCTGGAGGGGAGATGGGAGGGTAGAGAGAGTTAGAAACTGGCAAAACGGTCACAAAAGGAGAGACTGGAAGGCGGGAGCGGGCTGACTCATTAGGGGGAGAGTAAGTGGGAGTATGGAGTAAGGTGTATATGAGTTTATATGTGACAGACTGACTTGATTTGTAAACTTTCACTTAAAGCACAATAAAAATTATTTTAAAAAACACCCAAATTGCACAGTTAATATGTACTAGTTATAATACTGTGATCTGCAGATTTACCTGAAGCTATTGTGTCGTGACAAACATGGAATACACAGTTTATTCGCTCCTTCCCTCATTACATCCCTTCCCTGACAAGAACACAGCTGTACCAACTTTCTTACATCATCGTTCATCAAAAGGTCAAATAATAAGTTTAACCCAAGGCTGCTTTTTGCCTCTTCTGCCCTAACAATCCCTGTAAGATATGCTGGTTTGGAAGGACATCCTTGACATTAACTGTCTCCTCCTCAAGTCACTTGTCAAAACAGTAGTTGTTTCAGTTTAGAAACACATGGCCGGATGTCATCAAAATTACTTAATGGCAGCATGACTAATTTCGATTTCTTTAGACAGTTCAGAAGTGAGGCATCCAAGGTCAAGGCAGAACATAAAAATCATTCATCTATACAGTAAGTACAAAAGTAGAAAGGTTAAGAAGCTGAAGGTGCCTGGGAAAAGCTCTTGAAAACAACTGCAGTCTAAATCTGAGGGACTTTTTAACATCTGTAAGCATCTAAAAGTCTCAATTCTGTGGGTAAAATTTTAATTCAAATAGTCCGCCTTAAGAATACACATGTGTCTCAGTGTCAGGCAGTTCAATTTCAAATAAAGCTTTTTTATTTTGTTTTGATTAAGACCCTTCCTTTGTTTTCCAGTAACCAAAACCAAATCTAACTGGCTGCCGCCCAGTCGATTCCAACTCATAGAGCAGAACTGTCCCACAGGGTTTCCAAGGAGCACATGGTGGGTTCGAACTGCCGACCTTTTGGTCGGCAGCTGAGCTCTTAGCCTCTGCACCACCAGGGCTCCAACAGATAACACTTAATATTGAGTGCCGATGGATTCTTTGGAATTAGTTTAGTTTCTGATTGGGAAGGCTGAAGCTGTGTATGAAGTCAGAAAGAAGAAATACAAGTAGGTAGTGGATACCTCAAATGACTCATAAAAGGATAAAACAGTCCTACCTGACTTATGAGTCCCTTTTGGTGATTGGAAATACCGATTAAGTATGTCAAGGCAGAAGGAAAGAAACCAAACCCGTTTGAAATTCTCACTGTATTACACTGAAAGAGTTTGCTTACTGCTAAAGGATTTGCATACTGACAGAACTGAACGTGCTTCTTTACATTTTAGCCAATGTACACTCACTGCCGTCAAGTCATTTCCGACTCACAGTGACCCCATGTGTTACAGAGTAGAACTGTTCCCTAGGATTTTCTTGGCTGTCATCTTTAGGGAAGCAGATTGCCAAGCCTTTCTTCCATGGAACTGCTGGGTAAGTTGGAACCACCGATCTTTTGGGTAGTGTTCTTGTTGCCGTTGTTAGTTGCCATCAAGTTGATTCCTACTCATGGCAACCCTATGTGTGCAGAGTAGAACTGTTCCACACGGTTTTCAAGCCTGTGACCTTTTAGAAGCAGATCGCCAGGCCTGTCTTTCAAGGCATCTCTGGGTGGCTTTGAACCATCAACCTTTTGGCTAGTAATCAATTGGTTAGCCATTTGTGCCACCCAGGGACTTAATCAATACACAGTAAATACAATTTAATAAAAATGATTAGCTATCTTTATCTGAATACAAGTTTGAATTCTATAAACAGCTACATGAAAATTTTTACTATGAAATTAAGATATTGGGATTCTGGTCCCAAATTCTAAACGATCGAGGAAAGATCACTATAAAAACTACACATAAATAATCTTCTGCTGTCCTACGCCAATTTCTCCACAAAGCAAAAACTGTAACAATTATCAGTGTTCCACTGTGGACCAGTCATGCAGCCCAGAGCCCACCTGCTCCTCCAGTCATTTCTTAGTCCGTCAGAACTTAATCTGAATCTGTCCACACATGTAAAATGAGAGGCAGTTCTTCAGTTGCTGTGGGAGTTAAATGAGACAATGAACCTGTAAGCACTTGATAAACTCTAAAATGTTCCTGACGATCTGATTCTCGTTCTCGTTATAAGGAAAGAGGACAAGAGGGCCTAACAGCATTAAAGGCACCAGGACTCCCTTACTTGCTCCTGCTCCACTGCCTGGCAAGTTCTGCCACCCACAGCTACTGGTCTCCTTCACACTATTACCCGTCCCCTCACTTGGCTCCAGGCAAGAATAACTTCTCTCTTCTCCCAGCCTCTCATCTCATCCTCTTCGATGAATCTATCCTATTGGCTACTGTCAGGGTAATCTGATTTCATGAGCCTATCACTGACCTCAACACCAGCCCTTAAGTGGTTCCTAACTGAATAAGACTCAATTTTTGTAACAAGCCACCGCAGGTTCTCCACAGTTCGGCATCCCCACATGGCTTCCTACGATTCTCCTTCACATACCCAGCCTCCAGAAAAACCAGAGTATTTACCATTTCTTAGACATATGGCCCTTTTATTTTCCTCTGTGATTTTTTCTACCTTCTACTTCCTCAGGGAATACCCTTCCTCCATACCTTTTCTAACTCCTACACATTCTTTACATGGTAACTACTACTGCCTCACTCATTAGGCTACCCTCACCGCCCCCCAGAAGCACCCTACTGGGGTCAGAGTAAGGTGGGTGCTAGAATCCTATGGCTCGTCTCCCTCCTCCCGGATCAGGGTCTGGCCGAGAAGAGCAACAACACAAATTCAAAACATAGTCAAAGCTTTCTGCTCACAGCTACATTAGAGATCGAGAGCCATCTCCTACCTCCTTTCTCAACTGAATCTTAGAATCTGCACAGGGTTGAGACCCGTGGTCTCAGGCTGGGACAGAAGGAACAGAGTCTGGGGCAAATCCTCACTGCAGCTAGAAACTGGCAGGTCCAACAGGGTGTGCGAAAGACAGGCACTTACTTGTTACAGAATGGAGACTGAGAACTGGTGGCCCACACAGGCTGACTTGGGCTCTCACATGCTGTGGCTCTTGCTGTATTAGTTACAACCTTTTACTGCATTGTTCATGTTTTAACTTTTGAAAAATTTTACATTAAAGATCATTATTTTAAAAAGGCCTTTAAATCAGCAATTTTGCATATACACACGGCAGTGACAAGCTACTTGTGCTCTCAGTTCACGTAGGCCTTACTACTCCCTAGCTCCTTAAACCCTGCCATCTGCATTCATTTACCTGCTTGGCCAGGTCAGCATTTCAGTTTGCTCCTCCTGGTGGCACAGGGGCTAAAAGCTCAACTGCTAACCAGAAGGTCAGCAGTTCAAATCCACCAGCCTCTCCTTGGAAACCCTATGGGGCAGCTCTACTCTGTCCTACTGGGTCGCTATGAGTCGGAATCGACTCGCCGGCAAAGGTTTGGTTTTTGTTTTTTTCCTCCTAATGCAGAGGAGCCTACTGTAATGTGAATCAACTAGATTAGCAACATCTCATCCTGAAGGGAGGAGGGAGAAAAGAGCTGAAATTACCCACTTCAACACTGGCCACTATTTGGGATGAAAGGCAGCTAAACACCTTGGCCCACTATGAAAGCGGGCCTCCAACCCTTGCGCATATACCTAAGGCCGTTGTTGTTCGCTGTCATCAAGTTGGCCCCCAACCCATAAAGACCACACACACACACACGCCATCCTCATGGTCAATTGTGGGTCAGACCATCATGACCCATACGGTTTTCACTGGCTGATTTTTGGAAGTAGACTGCCAGGCCTTTCTTCCTAGTCCATCTTAGTCTGGAGGCTCCTCTGAAACCTGTCTGGCACCACGGCAACACGCAAGCCTCCACTGACAGATGGGTGGTGGCTGTGCACGAGATGCCCTGGCCAGGAGTCAAACCTGAGTCTCCTACACGGAAGGCGAGAATTCTACCACTGAACCACCGCTGCCTTCACATCTAAGGCAAGGGTCAGCAGATTTCTTTTGTAAAGAGCAAAACAGTAAATGTTTTCAGCTTTGCAGGCCATATGATCTCTGTTAGAACCACCCAACTCTGCCATTACAGCACAGAAGTAGCCACAGACAGTAAGACGTGAGCGAGCATGACTGTGTTCTAATATCACTTATGGACACTAAAAGTCAAATTTCATATGATTTTCATGTGACACCAAATATTTTTGATTTCTTTTTCTAGCCATTTAAAAAAACAAAA
The DNA here is from genome assembly GCF_024166365.1 of Elephas maximus indicus. NCBI lineage: Eukaryota > Metazoa > Chordata > Mammalia > Proboscidea > Elephantidae > Elephas > Elephas maximus. The sequence goes on from NC_064838.1 coordinate 20,376,336, forward strand.
AGCATTCTTAGCTCCTGGGCCATCCACACAGAAGGGATCTGGCACAGGAGCAGAAGGTAAGGTATTTCCTCTTTTGTCCCTTCTTTTTGTATTTTGTCTTTTGTCTCATCTTCCCTGTTACATAATAAACACCTTGAGAGCTAAGACCAAGTCATGTTTATCCTTACAACTCTCACTAGTTCTGTTATAATGCCTTGGAGAAAAGGGATCTGATTCATGTCTGTTGAATAAATGCTTGCCACTTGTTATTTTTCAATATGAATTTCCTCAGCTCTAAATTGCATAAATGTAATAAATATCCACATAAGTTTCTAGACAACATATAAGTTATTACTCAATGTACTTCACCCAGGTCTCATTATTAATATGCAACAAGACCTTGGTTCACTGGGGTCAAATAAATATTCAGATTCATAAAAATAACCTCAAAACTAACTCTAAATTCACTGAAAGAGGCACTAGCTATAGAAGTTTTTCTGCTTTTGTTTCTGTTTTTCTCTTAAAGCTATAATACAAACTATGTAACTAACCTTCTGGGTTTTCTACGTTGTTCAGCTCAGAAACAGCAGAAATTTACAAAACCTCTCTAAAACAAATAGTACGGAAAATGCAATGCAGACGTAAACTACATATGCATGTAGTTACTTCAAAGGCCCACTGATGCTGAGATATCACCTACAGGTAAGCTTGTTATATAACTCAAATCTTCCAAGAACACTAACTTTCAAAAACATTTTAAGCGATTTTTTTTTTTTCTGGCAGCAGTAGCTGTTAATCATTTGTGGTATTAAAAGGCAATTTATTCTTTGTAACCATATAGGAAATGCTGCCCCCTACAGTGTAATTTCAAGAACACAAATTGTTTACATAAATGCAACCTAAAATTGGAGTGCCTGGGTGGTGCAAATGGTTAACGCACTCAGCTGCTAACCCAAAGGTTGGAAGTTCAAGTCAACCCACAGGTGCCTCAGAAGAAAGGCCTGGCAACCTACTTCTGAAAAATCAGTATTGAAAACCCTGTGGAGCACAGTTCTGCTCTGACACTCACGGGGTTGCCGTGAGTCGGGATCAATTCGATGTAAACTGGTTACTGGTAACCTAGAGATTACCATGACAGCAACCGGAAAGTTTTAATGAATGACAATATTTAATGATTACCAGGATTACCAGGAGGAAAGGGGACTCTATACAGATGATTAGAACTTGATTTTTTCCCCTTTAATGTTTAAAAAAAAAAAAAAAATTTTTTTTTTTTTAATGTTTATACTCATATACAATATCCTTCCCTATGGAGTGATATGTATAAATCTCAAATGCTCAGGGGATAAATAAAACACATAAATGGGAAGAATGTGCCAATTTAAGACGTTAAGAACACAGACTTGGGCTCTAGAGAACAGGCAAGAATTTGCTTTGCCTCGTAGAAGGAGAAGCTGGAAAAGGGCAGCCGAGGCCTGGCTCAGCAGTGTCTGACTCTCCCTACCCAGTCTGGCTGCCGCACGAGCTCTCCAGGAGCAGCTCCTGCTATCTCTGATGCCCTCTCCTTTCCTGGATTGGTTGGAATGTAAGTGATCAGCTAAAACAGGTACAAACAGCACTTCAAAAGTCGACCTGAAACAAGCGGCCATCTAAGATGCATTAATTGGTCTCAACCCACCTGGATCAAAGGAGAATGAAGAACACCAAGGTCACACGATAACTAAGAGCCCAAGAGACAGAAAGGGCCACATGAACCAGAGACCTACATCATCCTGAGACCAGAAGAACTAGTTGGTGCCCAGCCACAATCGATGACTGCCCTGCCAGGGAGCACAACAGAGAACTCCTGAGGGAGCAGGAGATCAGTGGGATGCAGACCCCAAATTCTCATAAAAAGGCCAGACTTAATGGCCTGACTGAGACTAGAGGAATCCCGGCGGTCATGGTCCCCAAACCTTCTGTTGGCACAGGACAAGAACCATTCCCGAAGACAACCCATCAGACATGAAAGGGACTGGACAGTGGGTAGGAGAGAGATGCTGATGAAGAGTGAGCTAATTATATCAGGTGGACACTTGAGACTGTGTTGGCATCTCCTGTCTGGAGGGAAGATGGGAGGATAGAGAGAGTTGGAAGCTGGCAAAATTGTCACGAAAGGAGAGACTGGAAGGGCTGACTCATTAGGGGGAGAGCAAGTGGCAGTATGGAGTAAGGTGTATATAAACTTATATGTGACAGGCTGATTGGATTTGTAAACGTTCACTTGAAGCTCAATGAAAGTTAATAAAAAAAAAAAAAAAAGTCGACCTGAATTCCTGAAAGCACTACGATTGTTCAATTCTTAGAAACATTTTAACTGCTATGGGGAATTAACTAGGAAATAAAGAATTCAAGAACAACTTAGAATATAAGGAAGGAAATGGAATGTAAGAACTTTCATCTCCTGGGTAGAGAGCAGGGAATTCATTGATAATATTAAAGAAAAGCTGATGGCCGTTGAGTCGCTTCCAATTCATAGTGACACTATAGGACAGAGTAGAACGGCCCCATATGGTTTCCACGTAGCACCTGGTGGATTCGAACTGCTGACCTTTTTGTTAGCAGCCATAGCTCTCCACCCATCTTTGAACGCCAAATTCAAATCACATCCTTCACGAAGCTTTCCCTGAACCTCTTCTAGTGAAGCATCATCTCTCCCTTTTTTGAACTACCCAATGTACATTCTTGCACCAAAAAAAGGAAAAATACCCGTTGCCGTTGAGTTGATTCTGACTTATAGCGACCCTATAGGACAGAGCAGAACTGCCCCATATGGTTTCCAAGGAGTGGCTGGTGAATTCGAACTGCCAACCCTTTTGGTTAGCAGCTGAACGCTTAACCACAGCACTACCAGGGCTCCATCATTCTTGCACAGTACTTACAATATCTACGTATTTTGTGTTACTGATGGACATCTTGGCTCCCCTTCAAGTGTATACGCTCCCCAAGTAGAGTACACAGGTCTAATTCTTTCTACTGCTCTTGATAGCTACAGAGTGCTTTGCACATAATAGCTTTTTAGTAGGTACTGAAAAAAATACCTGTTGACTGACTAAATTAATAGTGAACTTTAGAGCTCTGGGAGCTGTAGTAGGAGCGGAGAAGGGGAAGTCAAATACGGCAGAACCTCTCCTCTGTAAGAGGTTACAGACCTCAAATGACTTAAGCATAAGTTTCTCTCGTTCCATATTTTCACTCTCTATATTTCTCCTTTGAGAGGCTTATTACAAAAGCAACAACAACAAAAATAACCTGGATAGAAAGGTTAATGGTGATGATTAACCAACACGGTAAACGTATCTATTATCACTGAACTGTCCATGTGAGGACTGCTGAACTGGCAATGTTTTGTTACCTATTTGCCACAATTTAAACGTAAAATAACACTGGGTAACCGTGTAACACTCGTGGCCCCCGTTAAAATTGTAAGCTCCCTGATAGCATGAGTCACAGTTCCCCTATCCACTATGGTGCCTCCAGGGCCCAGCTCAGCTTTGACATAGCAGGTGCTTGACAGATGCTTCTTGAATAAATCTCAAAATAGTTTATATAATGTACTTAAGGAGTAGAAATTAAAAAGCCTAACATTTTTTTAAAATGTCCAGAATCAGGAACACACAAAAACTACTACAAAACCGTATGCCCCTGAGTTGATTCCGAATCACAGCAACCCTGCAGGACAGAGCAGAAGTGCCCCCATAGGGTTTCCAAGGCTGTAACCTTTACGGAAACAGGCTGCCACATCTTTCTCCCGCAGAGTGGCTGGTGGATTTGAACTGTCAACCTTTCAGTTAGCACCACCAGGGCTCCTTATATAAAAATTAGTTTGTCAACACTGGAAAATCCTAGTGATTTCGCTTTTCAAGTTTTGGATACTCTCCTCTATGATCCAATAAGACGACGCAATTGCCGAACAGACTCTGCAATAAAAAGAATGCAAACGCTAAAAACAAATTCATCTTCACGGTTTCCCCAGAACTGAGAGCTCACACTATACACTTGCCATGCCTCAGATTCCTGAACAGCCATTTTTCTTAAAGAAAAAGACCAGCCCAAGCCCTGCACTTGGCTCTCTTCTGTCCCATCGATCGTGTCATATCTACGGAAGAGGTTGGTGAAGCAGTCATTTCTGAAATATTGATTATTGAGTCAGCTAATGCCTGATATGTAGGGCTATTAATTACCTAAAGTAAAACTAGCTTTTAACTGGTGACAATAACTAGTCTCCAGAAGGCTGTTTCTTGGGTTACAGGCTTCGAATGTTCATAGACAGGTAGGTTCCCATTAGCCTTAACGGGAAAACAAAAAAACTAACTTCAAACGTCTGTGCTTTTATTCCCCCATAAAAAAATGCTTTATACAATTGTCAGAATAAAAATTACAATGTTTTCCCCAAGATGGTGAGTAAATTGAAATTTAAAACAGAGATATAGCACAGTTGTGACAAGCCCAGACTTTAAAAACATTTTTTTAAGTAAAACTTTTTACAGTGTTTTTACAACATGTACAAAAACAGAACAGTATGGTTCTCCCACGTTTTCATTACTCAGCTTCCGCAGCTATCACCTCATGGCCAACCTTGTTTCATCTGAACCCTATGCACTTTCCCCCAGCCTACTCTAGGTTATTTTCAAGCAAATCACAGGCTTCCTATAATTCCATTTGCAACTATTTCTATAGCTATAAATGGCACAGGCTTTAAGTCAGAAAGACTTGCAGTCAAATCCAGGCTCCATGAACTACCTAACTGTGTGACCCTGGGCAAGAGAATTAGCTTCTTTGAGCCTACCTGCTATCTGTAAAATCAGGTAATAACACCGACTTCTCTGGATTGCAGTAAGGATGAAATGAGGCGGTATGCCTGAAGAACTGAGCCTAGTGCTGACACACACAAAGTGGTCAGTCCAGGACAGCTGTGTGTGACTAGATAGCCTATTATAATAGGACTCTCTCTGACCCATTTCCAGTGAGGTCCACAAAGAACAAAATACGTATCAAGTATCCCATCTTCTAAGAAGTGACGCTAAGCTCCCCACACCGAACTTCAAGAGAGAGTAACTAAAAATTCCTTAGCCCAGGAGCTTGAGGGTCAAGAGGTCTAGAGAAATCTCTTTAGATAAAGTGGTTGGAGTGCTGTGGGGTTTCCTACCACCCTCCACGGGGAGGGCGAGGCACTCTCCTGTCACCTTACCAAGAGAAAGCAGGTTTTAGAGGCCCTCAGAGAGTGTACCCTGCACACCCGGGGGTACAGAGACTGATGTCTGGCCCACACCTGTTAAAAGTCCCCCCTTGCAGAAGCTGGAGGGAGCCGTCTGTGGTGGCTAAATGGAGGGAGTTCTCTGGAAGCAAGCGGTACTTACTACAACAGCAAAAAGGGCCCTCTCTCCAACCCACTGCTGCCTTCCCTACCTGAGGTACGCCCTAGCTAGAGAATGGAAGTTGTTTTTTTTTTTTTTAATGATGTACAAAGGGGACACAAAGTACTGAAATTAGAGTTCGCTTGTAACTAAAAGTGGTGAGATAACTTTTTGTAATCTGAAAAAATAAATAAAATTATAGAAACCTGGCTACTACCCCTTTCCAGAAGCAGTTAAAGAAAGCATCCACGGAATGAGCTCAAAGGGGGAACTGGGAGAAAAATTAACTTTTTTCCCTTCCACTTCATCATGCTTAGCCCTTTCATTATAATAGTTACATTATTACAATACAGTCAGCAGTAGAGCAAGAATATGTTAGTAGAGTAAGAATATGTTAGTAGAGTGTGGAGTGCCTTTATAAAGATTAACGTGGTGTAGCTATTAGTACAAATAAAGACTTGGTACATCATATAAATAACGTATAATCAAGTATTAAACTATGTCACCTCTAAATAGAATAAAACTTCTGAAGACATACTAGAAAAGCTGCTCTCTCTTTATCCCTTTTTCATTAATTAATTAACTACCCAATTAATGAGTATCAGCTAAGGGACGCTTCCATGAAGGATTCTACCCACTGTTCCCAGGAGAGCAGAACAAGGAGAGACTGGGGAAAAAGGGGGGGACAATCACGTGCCCCAAGATTCCTGACCCAGGGACTGCAGCTCCCTGCACAAGGCCCTGGTTAAAAGCATGAAAACAGTACTTAAGGAGGCCAAGCAGGGTTTCCTGGCCTTGAAGGAGTTTGGATATACCAACAGTGAGAGATAAATGCACAGTCTTTGGAAGAAGGGAGAGAGTGGGAGAAGGAATACAAAATTTAAAATAGCCAAAAGCCTACTAAACAATCCTTGTAAAGGCTACTGTAAAGCAAATTCATGGTTTTTTGAAAATTCAAGTCTTAGTCAATCAGTAATAATAAAATAGTTCATAGGTTCAGAAGCGTTCCTACATTGGTTTGGAAGCTGATTCCATGTAAGATCAATTCTTTCTTTTGGGGAAAGAGCTATTCATGGCTTTCAACTATGGAAGCGCTATACCGACCTTTAAAATAAAAAGTGCGACCGCTGCAGTTGCATTTTGAATTATAAGAAGGCACAACTCATTCTTGGAAAACATTAAATGCCAAATCAGAGTTATCCCCACTAAAACTATGGGGTGCCCAAGCAAACGTGACTTTTCAGTGGCACAAATGGCATCCCTGTACCACCCAGCAGCACAAACACAGGTTACAAGCCTCATCCAGAGCTTGTCATCCCCATAGCTCATGGCATGAATTCCAGCCCTCTGTTTCAGCACCTACTCGCCACAACCCAAATTAGCCACAGAACATACTGCATACGCCTGACAGAGCACTCAGGTTCATCTTCAGCAGAGAGGTCTCCAGTGTGTAATTCAAGGTTTCTGTTGCTATCACAGCACAGCTGATAAGACTATTTCTTGTAAGACTGATAATGATGAAAAAATAAGTTTAAATTCATTTCTGACCTACTAAATAAAACTGAGTAACTGATTACAGTGTAAATCAAGGCAATCCAATTTACTTTTGCAATCACAGAAGTGATTACTCTTCAAATAAAAATCTAGGGGACTAGATTACTTCCCAAAATAAAACGTAACAAGTAGTGGTATGTACACGCATGCGCACGCATGTATGTGTGTGCATGTGTGTACACATGCCCGTGCCTGCACGTGTGCTCTGTCACAGTTTTCCTTCTGGAAGCCATGATGTAACAGGACAATAGCAAACTACGGTCTCACTCTTTAAATCTGTGAATAATGCCCAGATAATCCAGCATGACTTCAACAAGAAATTAATTGTAATGTGTAACTGATTACTCTTCAAGCTCAACAATCAGTCATTTACAGTAGATTGATTTTTCAAGGTAATTTTAGCAATCCAAGAAACATCTTGGTGGAAGGCAAGAAGAAATAACACGGGAAGAAACAGAGCAGTTTGCTTCCCACTGTTAAAGACAACAGATTTCTCAATAGCTGACGTTCCGCTACCCCATAATCAACACTCCTTCGAAATAAAACAGAGCTAGTCCAGCCAGCTTGATGAATAAAATAGTATCATTCATTTAACTATGATTCATTTTCATAACTAATGTTTACTTTAATAGAACCTACTTCAAACATGACTTTTCACCCAGGGCAAGAAGGCTGTACAGGTTACAGAGAGGACAAAATTAGGTGTACCTCTTAGGTAGGACAAAACATTAGAGATGTGATTCTCTACTTTGAACCAAAGGAGTCACCTGGATGCAGAAGGAGGAAGAACTTCCTTTTTTTCCCATTCTTACCCTGCAATCTAAAAACTAAGCCCCAGCAGCACATTTATCTAAGGACAAAACAATGATGAGACTCTCCCACGGGAGAATATAAGAAATGACCAGAAAGTATTGCAAGTGACTTTTAAATAAATGTGCCGGAACTAATTCATACAAATGGATGTTGTCCCCATCAAAGCCATCATCTTGGAAATTATATACTTACTCCAGTAACATTGTTATGTGCACTTTGGAGTTTTTCTCAGAGCCTGGAATTTTCCACATCTTTAAAGTTAGCAAGTTTTTGCAATTCCAGGTTGGATTTAGCAAGAGTCAAAAGTTCTGAGCGTAGCTGCACTTTTCTTTGGAAAGCCTTTCCCGACATCCCAAGCCTAGGTTAGGTGTCTCCTCCTGAATGATCCCTGAGAAATCTCTTAATTCCGGCATTCCACTTTTCAATCTATGTTGGAATTGCTTACTTATTATCTGTCCCCCACCCCATAAAACTGTAACTTCATAGGGGCATGGAGTTTATTATCTCATTTATTATTATACCCACAGTCCTAGTATACCAACAAAAAAGCAAACCAAACCCTTTGCCATGGAGTCAATTCCAACCCATGGGACCCTATAGGACAGAGGAGAACTCCACCATAGGGTCTCCAGGGACTGCCTGGTGGATTCGAACTGCTGGCCTTTTGTTAGAAGCCATAGCCGTAACCATTATGCCACCAGACAGTCCTAGTATAGCACGTAGAAAACTATAGGCATTCAAGAAATACTGAATGATACAATACACCACACTACAAAATGGTTACAGATACTCTGTGTACCATCACCACATATCCTTCCCACTCCTCTCAGAAAAGAAAACCACGCCTCTCTAGGTGATCATATATCTACACAGAGGGATTATTATATATCTGAAGGTCAAGGTGGAGCTTGGATTTTGGAAAATTTTCACTTATATATAAAGAAAAGCAAAAATCATCATTACATTTTCACAGCCTAAAAACTTACGACTTTTTCACTCTCAAGTTTGTAAGCACAGCATTCTCTTACCTAGTTGTAGTATCTTTACAGTATCTCTGTGGGCTTTCAACACCAGCTTGAAATGGCGATAAAGTGGGTAGCACACAACTCTTCTTCCAAAGGACACCAGGATTTCGTGAATGTTAGTACAAGCCTGTGAAGTACCATTTGAAAACATAATCATTTCCACAAAATGTATCATACAACCAAAAAACACACAAGGAAATATGAAACTATTTTCAATTAAAAATGATCAATTTGGGTCATCAGGAAGCCACGGAGAAGATAAAACCACGAAATGAGACACTTCTTGTACACCTTACCGTAATATATTCATTGTAGTCTTTGTAATTTCTCAAACTACAGCAGCATATTACAAATGCTTCTTAAAATATCACATATGTAGCAAGAAAGTTTTAAAAAGTCTTTTAAGAACCACAAATGGGAACCTAAAACACGGCATTAACAAAATACAGATGAACATAAAGGACATTTTCAGGTGATATATGTTTCATGTTTGTATCGTTTAGGAATATTCAAGACACTGCAGATGAAGGATGTACAGCTCTTTCCTCAAGTACAGTCACCGCCTTTTTTGTTACGGACATGAGTAATACATGATATTTACTTGAGTAATTTACTTTCATTTATCAAAAAGACTCTTTTTTTTGCCCTACTGATTTCCTTAGGAAAAAAAAAAAGTATTTTATCTTGACTGGTACACCAAACTGATAGCCAATTCAAAACTTACTGAAAATCCTAGAGAAAGGCAATCTTCTACAAAATTGTTTTTAATTGGCGTTTTGATAAGCAAAGTATGAAAAATATAACTGATACATAAACCTTGAAAATAAAATTAAAACTAAAGGAACAGCATAATTCCCATGTATATTCATCCTTAACATAATGAGAGATCTGATTAAGAATATTGCATATTTAGCCAAAAACAGTTTATATCCAAAAAGAATTACAAACTTTTTTTAAAAAAATATTTACCCAAGTATAACATGAGCTATTAACGTGTCTGGTAATTCTAAATTATCTCAAAGGCGATACAAATTTTTCAAAGTAAAATCATAAATACTGATCTATGGTTCAGCCTCAGTAATTGATGCGATTATTACAAAAACCTGTTCACATATTATGTGCTCATCACAGCAATCTGAAGAACCCAAATGAGGCCCAGAGAACAGGCTTCTCCACCTCTATGTCCCTCCCGGGGGGTCTCCACTGACTCTGACTCTGACTCTGACTCAGTGCGTCTGGGGTGGGACCCAGAACCTGTCTTTCTAACAAGCCCTCAGCCAAGGCTGCTGGACAGGCTGTTGGGTCCGTGGACCATTTTCAGTGCAGCAAGATTCTTACTGATGAAGTAATTCTTTCAGTTCCTTTACATTTTACTATTATTTGGACAAAGTGATGCCATGAAACAACCTCGATTTCACAACGTAAAACGTACCGTATACAAAATTTAAATTGGAAAGAAAAAGTAGTTGTCTTAGTTGATGACACAATTAGTAACTGTTTAAATTGGGTTTTTTTTTCCTAAGTTTTTATGTTGTATGATTTCAAATAGATTTCAGTGGAACTTCCAGACTAAGATGGACTAGGAAGAAAGGCCTGGTGATCTACGTTCAAAAATGAAAGCCAGTGAAAACCCAATGGATCACAATGGTCTAATCCGCAATCGATCGTGGGGATGGCGCTAGACTGGGGAGCACTTTGCTCCACTGTGCGTGGGGTCACCATGAGTTGGAAGCTAAGTTGATAGCAGCTAATAACAACAACTTTCAATTACTGTTTTGATGTGCAAGCTTGTTCAAACCTAGTAAATTTAAAGACACCATCCTTTGATATTTTTGGTGAGATCTGCACAGCTGTATTCCAGAAAACAGATATAAAAACAACTACATGAAGAGCATCATCAGATCTAACCATACTAACCACAGGATGTAGGACAAGTTATTTAAGCTATGTGATCTAACATATAAAATACCAATAATGCCTCAAGAATGTATCAAAGGTAACAGATGAGGCAATATATGCAAAATGTTTTGCACGGTCCTTGGAGACAAATAAGTGGCAGCAAGTAGTAGTATTGCTTGGGTTTGATTCCCATCTTTGAGCTCTGAGACCCAATATATGGCCAACTTACAAACAGGCCTCACACTCCATCCCCCACTCCTCCCCAACAAACCACGCCCCCATTCTTTCTACAAACTGTGTCCCTCTCCTCACCTTCCAAAATACCCAGCCTGGCTTCATCAGCACACTATGATTAGGGTAACAAATGGAATCAGAATTTCATTAAAAAGACGAAAAACAAACTTACATAATAAAACAAACTTACATAATAAAGCTTCTACATAAAAAATTAAAAAGTCAAGGAATTGCTTGAACTACCCAAAATGAACTAACAATGACGGAAGAATAACTGGGTGAACAAAATCTAAACAATTGCAACTGAAAAGCATACCTCGAACCAGCACAGTGTTGGACTCAATTTTCTGATATTCCATGCAGATTCAACCTTTGTTTTGGAGAAAAGAGTACCGCCACATTAGAGGTAATGCCACTTAAAAAGAAAACAAATATATCTATTTACTCCAACAGTGTCTGAGTGGTACTGACATATGTAAGGACTAAGAGGAGTTCACGACTGCAGAAAAATAATCGCTTCACCAATGGAGAGGCTAGCAGAAGCAAGTTGCAGCCTACTCTCCTTGGAATTTCATAAAATACAGCTTTTTCGCTGATAAGAGTGCCAGAACAAAAGAGCAAATAACTAGGGGCTGTGGAACTTTTAAAGCAAAGTGAAGATTATTCAATTTCTGTCCTTCTCAGATAAGTTACGTGTCTCCCAAACATTCCGTAAGCAACCTACCAAAAGAATCAAAGATAGTATGGAAGTGCGTCTCTGGCACTTAAGTCGTTGCTCAAAAATTTGGTCTTGCAGAAAATGCTTGTAAGAATAAGCAAATTCTAGAGATGGTCTCAAAGCTGCAAGACTTCTTGATCTCAAATATGCAAATACAAGAATCAAATGGTAAGTTTTATCAAGTATAATTGAACACCCATTTTCTCCAAGCAATAATATGAAGCATCTTATTTGTGAAAAAAAATTTTTCTCCAATTGTAGCATCTTTAAAAGATGAGTGGAAAAAAGCATTTTCAGTTATATTATGCCCTTGATAATATTAGATATTAATATTCATTTTGGAGTCAAATGCAAACCTCAAGAATCACCTTAGAAATTTTCAGAATCGTGACAACAAGAAATATGGCACATATCGAATTCTAATTCTAATGATATGCTAATGTTATGATGTTGAGTGAGGAAAGCAAATTATCTAATATATATATATATATGTGTCCTGCTCCAATGTAAATACACATATACACATACATATGTCCATTAAAAGAAGACTGGAAAGAGATACATCACCTTATAATAGGTGTCATTTCTGATGGCTGACATTTCAAAGAATTTTAATTGTTTTCTTCATGTGTGCATTTTCCTTTACAACATTAATTATTTGTATAATTTTAAAAAGAGGAAAAATATGCTCAGGTAAAAAATAATTTCTTGAGCAAGGACAATTATAAACAAGTATGGGCACACATGAACTAGAAAGACTGCCATATTTTTCCACAAATAATGTGTGCCTTCTACGTTTGTCAACCATGCCCTCCTCCCACGAGGTATTTTCTAAGCACACTAAGCTAATTTTTCATAGCAACAAGTTAAAAAAAAATGGCATAGCGGCACTTATGAAAATACTTAGTGAGGGGAGGGCAGGGCTGGCAAACAAATGTAGTAGGCACATGTTATTTGCACAAAAATACAGTACTTGGTTTCCCAGCCTTTTTATATACAATCAAGGAGCCCTGGTGGCTCGGTGGTTAAGAACTCAGCTGCGAACTGAAAGTTTGGTAGTTCAAATCCACCAACCACTCCATTGAAGAAAGATGGGGTTGTCTGCTTCTGTAAAGATTACAGCCTTAGAAACCCTATGGAGCAGTCCTACTCTTTACTACTGGGTGGCTATGAGTAGGAATTGACTCAACAGCAATGGACTTGGTTTTTAGTTTATATATGATCCGTGATATAGGTGAGAAAGAAATTTAGCTCTTGGTTTATAAAATCAAGTGTGGTTTAAGAAGGGATATTACAAAATCTGTATTATTTAAAAAATGATAATTTACAGATGATTTATATAAGAATCCTTTAGAAAGCAAAAAAATGTGATTCAGTAGTTTTAAAAATATGATTTACATACAATTTTTCAGAAGCACACACACTATGTGAATAGCAGCTCACTTGAAGATAAACGCGAAGATTTCTTTTTTTGTAAGACGCTAGTATATCTCGAATTTGCTAACTGACAGCTTGAAGAAAGAGTACAGATGGGTATGGTAAAATTTACGGTCTTGCCAATGACAGGGGTCATGTAACAACAGCCCTCCTCTTTGGCTAGTCAGCTCCTAAAAGACATGAAAATCACCGCCATCGAGTCAACTCGACCCCTAATGACCTCATAGGACAGGGCAGAACTATCCCCGAAGGGTTTCCAATCTTTACAGAAACAGACCACCATGCCTCTCTCCCTCGGAGAAGCTGGTGGGTTCAATCCGCCAACCTTTTGGTTAGCAGCCAAATGCTTAGCCAGTGCCCCACAAACAGAGATAAGAGTTCAGGATCTTGGTTCTCTACCCTCAGCCTTAATTTCTTAAACTTCCCCACTCTGCTACTTGGTACAGACTAATGTCAAGAGAGAAAAGAAGACGACCAAATAAGCACTATCCTTTCATGGTCCTGTCCACCACCAACACACACCCACCCTTCTGCCTGCAGCATCTCCTAAATGACTAATCCTAACAGGTTGGACTCTCAGGAAGACAGCGGGTGCTCTAACAGAGTTTCCTTAGCACTGTAACGCATGCCAACATGCACAGACACAGATGTACTTACATTCTTCTCCCCTTCGGTGACACGAGTTTCGTAGCAATAGGCCAGAAGGATATCAATCAAACTGTAGTACACTTGACGCTGGGCTCTCTTATCCAGCAGGTAAGATTTATTGACAAATTTTCGTAGCTGGTATTTCTCATCTTCAGAAAAAGACACTAGAAGAAAATGCTTATAAACATTAGATGTTTCATTCAGTTTTGTAAAACCCCAGTGTGGAAAAGCTTGTCAAAAATTGAACTTTGATTATAGAAACTGAAATAAGAGTTATTTCTATTTAACTCTACATATGTAAACTACTTTTTAACTAGACTTCACGCTTAGTTATGTTAAGGACTATGTACTCGCTGTACAAAGGAAAAATTTCTAAACAACATTTTTTCCTTATTTCCCAACTGCCTTTTTTTTTTTGCTAGCGTTTTATATTTAAGACATCTAAATACCAGTTATTGACTTTAAAATTAAGATGATACATTTTGACAACAAAAAAAGTATAAGAGCTAAGTAGAGAACTCTGAAAACACTCATCATCCATTTAAAAATTTCCATACAAAGAAACAGGAATGTCCTGATATACTGATCAATTTTAAGGGCATGTTCTTTATTCTTTTAACATTACATACATGTACACAAAGTTGCACATAAATGCATGAAGTAGCTACATTGTGCGTATTAGACTAGTGGGAAGAAGATGCGTCTTTTCAATACAGTCTGCTTTTCCTTGGTACCCTCTCCCCACCTTCATCTTCATCAGCAGCCTCCCCCACATTTCAGTACAGCCTGCTTTTCCTTGGCACCCTCTCCCCACCTTCATCTTCATCAACAGCCTCCCCCACGTTAAAAACTTAGTATACGTCATTCCGCACTTTTGCCACATTCATGTAATCAAATATAGACACACGAATGTACACATAAGGGAGTTGATACCTTTTCTCCCGTAAGAATTAGGTCACTTTTCTGCATCTAGCCTATTTCACTCAGTAATACCTCTTGCCAATCCCTCCAAGTCAATTAGTACTTAGCTAATTTTTCTAAGGGAGTATAATATTCCACGGTGTACCTTGTTCTATCCAACCATTCCCCCACTGATGAGCATTCACCTTGCTTACAGTTTTCTGCCACTGCTAATAATGCTGCAATAAATGTCTTTGTCTTATACCCTTGGATATTATAGGCTTGATTTCCATAAAACAGATTCTCAAGAGTAGACTCATTGTATCAAAAAGTCTATGTGTTTTTAAAAGATACTTTACTTACAAGCTGGGGTCCTGGTGGCGCAGTGTAACCAGAGCTCGGCTGCTAACCAATAGGTCGGCAGTTCAAATCTACCACCCGCTCCTTGGAAACCATATGGGACAGTTCTACTCTGTCCTATAGGGTCACTATGAGCCAGAATCGACTCAACAGCAGTGGGTTTGGTTTCGGGTTACTTAAAGGCAGCAGTAACTCTCCCTTCTAACAGTCATGCATAAAAAACCAAAACCAAACTCACAGCATAGACCTTCCCCTTCTTACACATACCTTCCACCCCCTCCAGCAATAAATGTAACAGGTTTTTTTTTTTTTTCCAATCGTTTCCCAGTGCAATGGATGTAACATGGCTGTAGCAGGCAGAATTCTAAGACGGCCCCCGTTACATTATGTCATTGTGTTGGGTGGAACCTGTGACTTGCTTCTAACAGAATAGGGCAAAGGTGACAGAATCATCACTCCCACAATTACGTTACGTTATTAGCTGACTAGAGCCAGAGACTGGCCTGTTGGTTTTGAAGAAATAAGCTGTCCTACTATAACAGGGCCTGTGAGAAGGCCATTGTAGGGAACTGTGGGGCCCCTAAGATCTAAGCACCCCCAGCTGACTAAGGAAGAAAGCACAGACCTTAGTTCTATAGCCACAACGAACAGAATTCTGCCTACAATCATGGGAGCTTGGAAGAGGACCCAGAAACCTAGAAGAGAACACAGCTGCCAACACCTAGATTAGATGAGACCCTGAACAGAGGACCCAGCTAAGCCATGCCTAGACTCCTGGCCCACAAAAACTGTCAGAACATAACTGTATGTTGTGTTAAGGTGCTAAATTTAAGGGAATTTGTTATGAAACAACAGAAAACTAACACAGTGACACATCATTGTTATTTCAATTCATATTTTTCTAACTGCTAAATCTTCAGCATTATTTCATATGCTTCCTGGCCATGGGGATTTGCTCTCCTGTGAATTGCCATTTTCATTTTGTTTTGCCCATTCTTTTTTATTGGGTGGCTATCTTGTCAAATTTGTAAGAACTCTTTGTATATTAGAGATAGGAACCCAAGTTGTCTCTACGCATCTACCACTTTTCTATTGACTTCGTTTACAGCATTTTTTGCCATTGAAGTATTTACTTTTTACGCAGCCAAACATGTCCATCTTTTCTTTTTTACTTTTCTTCCTCCACCGTCTCCTTGGCCTTTTTTTTTTTTTGGTGGCAATATATACAACAAACATACAACAATTCTACAGAGTCTGGCTTTATAGCCATGGTTAAGGTTGCCCCTATCCTTGGATTGTACATGAAGTCTGTTAGGTTCTCTTTAAGATTTACTGTTTCATTTCTTACATGAGGTTTTTAATCCATCTGGAAGTAATTTTGTCATATGTTTTAAGATTTCGGTTTATTCCAGATGAATAGTTAATTGTGCCGGCACAGTTTATTAAGTAATCCATCTTTTTCCACTGGACTGTACCACCACCTTTGTCAAACAGATCTGGTGCTTTTTGTTATTAAACATTATTTCGATGTATTTTCAGTTTTTGTCACTCTTGCAAATATAGTATTTTCCCCATTTCCATTTTTCAAGTACTTACTGATATAAAAGAGAAAAGCTATTTTTTCCTCCTATCAACCATCTTATCAAATGTTGGCTACTCAGACTAAAACACAAGCTGAAATACTTAATAAATGCCAGTGATAAAACAGAACACTTTAGGTCATCACTGGTAAGGCGAGCAAGTATAGAACTGCAGTTCCCTCTAGGTTTCCACGGATGCCTACGATTTACACACCATCACGAACTGCTCTCTCCACATAAAGTCTTAGAGTTATAGATGATAAAGGACCATGGGATATGTTTTTCTATTCAAGTCTGTGCGTGGTCCAAACGGTTAACGTGCTCAGCTGTTTGCTGAAAGGCTGGTGGTTCAAGTTCCCCCAGGGACGCCTCAGAACAAAGGCCTGATGATCTATTTCCGAAAAATCAGCCACTGGAAAACCCCATAGAGCACAGCTCTACTCTGACACGTGGAGCTGTCACGAGTGGGAATCAACTTGATGGCAACTGGCTTTATTCAATTATGTATTATCTTAGTTAACAAAGCATAATCATTATTATCGCAGTGGTTAAGAGCTCGGCTGCTAACCAAGAGGTGGGCAGTTCGAATCCACCAGCCACTCCTTGGAAACCCTATGGAGTGGTTCTACGCTCTCCTATAGCGTCACTATGAATCGGAATTGACGGCAATGGGTTTTGTACATACGAAGTTAAATACATCTTGTCTTAGGGGAAGATTTACAGAAAGTAACAGCTAAAAACATAAATATGCTTAGTTCTTAGCTATTATAAGTAAACATGGCCCACTACCTAGCACAATTTTTAAAGGAACAAACATCTAGATATATAAAGTTACCTCTAAGTCAAAGTGTTTTCAATCCATTACCTCTCAAACTAACGATCTTCCTTCCATGCCCCGTGAGAGAAGTACTTTCAAATTCACTTAAAAAAATGTTTAAGCACAGTATGAGGAACATTCAGCTTCCAGTTTTGGTGCTTCAGATCAAAGTAAAGTCAAAATACCTTTCAACTCTTTCTCTCTAGCTTTTAGAACTGCTGATCACATATAGGTAATGACAGGCTAAGCTGCTATCACAAAGAGCCCAAAATACAGTGACTTAAGTAAGACATGAGTCTCTCTCTCATACTACCATCCTGACCCTGGAATGACCCAGTGCTGGTAGGGCACCAGCATCCCCATCACATGACCACCATCTCTGGCTCCAAGAGAGCTGCAGCAAGGGGTTTACCATTTTCCAACTAAATGGAAAGCAGAAAATAAGAAGAGGATAACAAGCACCTTCTTTCTTAAAGAACTGATTCAGAAATTGTACGTATCACTGCCCATCAGCCAGGACTTAGTCACATGACCACACCCAGTTACAAGCAAGGGAAGGAACTGGGGTCACTAGCAGAGTGGTCACATACCCAGCTATAATGCAGGAAGGCCTCTTACTAAAAGGAAAGGAGACAACAGGCTGTCTCTGCCACCTTTTCAGAGACCAAAAAGTATCCTACTGCCTTTTGAACATTCCCAGACCACTCTTCATAGCTAGCTACCCAGTTCCTTCCCGTCTCTGCCCTTCTGCTCATCAAAAAAATAAAAACCAAACCCAGTGCCGTCAAGTCGATTCTGACTCATAGCGACCCTACAGAACAGCGTAGAACTGCCCCATAGAGTTTCCAAGGAGCACCTGGTGGATTCGAACTGCCGACCCTTTGGTTAGCAGATATAGCACTTAACCACTATGCCACCAGGGTTTCCTTCTGCTCATCACAACCTGGCAAAAGCCAGAAGGAAGCGAGTATGATTACTCACACATGATGGATCCCTTTCCAAACTCATTTCTGTCCTCTCTTACAAGCCTTGAATTTAACGTGGCTTCTGTTTGTTTTAAGGCTTCCAGCAGTTTTGTTGCCTGTCCTCAGGGAAAAAGCCTCAAATACACTTATTTTAAATTACTAGAAGCAATGTTCCTTACTTCATTAGAATATATTAGTGTAAAACACAGGTTTTTGAAATATATTTATATAACCATTTTTCATTAGAAATCCCATGTAAAAAAAATGTATTTGTACAAACAATATTTATGTAAACCACAAATAGCTATAAGAATGCATTTAATAGGGTTGCTATGAGTCAGAATCAACTCGACAGCAATGGGTCTGGGTTTTTTTGGGGGGTTTTTGTTCAAGAACCTATTCATTGCATGAAGAAAGTACACCTGGCAAAGTATTCTAAGACCCTCTTGTATTTAGCAAGAAGGTTTAGAGACAGACTGTTCCCTCAGGTATAGTTTTTGAGATGTTCATTAATTTAGCTAAT
Organism: Elephas maximus indicus; assembly: GCF_024166365.1. Lineage (NCBI taxonomy): Eukaryota > Metazoa > Chordata > Mammalia > Proboscidea > Elephantidae > Elephas > Elephas maximus. Next base: position 20,395,184 of record NC_064838.1, read on the forward strand.
AGGATAGCGCCAGGTGTTCACGATGATATTATCTCACAAGAGAAAAAGCTTTACATCCTAGTTGACTAATAAAGATCTCTGCTTCCACATAACTGTGAGTCGTCAAGTAAGTGTGCCTATAACCATTTAACAACACTTCAACTCATGTTTACGCCTCCATTCCTGAGTAATCATACCTGTGTAAGTTTAATGATTTGTAAAGGTTGATCTGAGAACTGCAGGTCCTGATGCTACATTACCGCCTGGTAAGTGACACCACCTATTACAGGTAACGTTCAGTGACTGTGGACATCAGGAAAGCCTCCCTGAATGTACTCTTCTGCATTCATGCAGGCAAGGTGCCCCCAGCCTGTCCTTAACGTACCACCACCTTTTTCTGAGGGTTTTTAAGCACTATTTTGGCCTACCTCATTCATTCATAATACACAAACATATTTAAAATCTGTATTCAAGCAAAGAAACCAGGGAATGACAAACAACAACCATCCAGGAAAACACTAGAGAAACCAAATGCCGGAGTTCTCCATGGCCTTTTTTATTAGAGTCGTAAATCACAGCACCCAAAGGGTGACTTGGGAAGGTCTGCATACAATCCAGGTCTCACCGAGCAGCAGTACTGGAAAAAGCTACAGATGCAGTGCCAGTAATACTTGGGTGATTGCCACCATAAGTAACATTTGTCAACCATTTGTATGACTTAGCTACACTACAAAGCAGCTTTGCTATGTAATTCACAACATTTCAGTTAATTATACTTCTAAAAATAATCTACAGTGAAACAAAAGCCAGCTGAACACTCAATTCATTTGGGAAAGAAACCGTTGCCCTCAGGTTGAAGCAATTGGCCCAGGACCATGGCCCAACATTAAAAACCCTGTCAATACCTTTGAGAACTGCAAAGGGGCCCCCATCAGAATGCAAAGATGTCAGTCAGAGGTCTCTTTCTCTCCTGACTATTTTCTAGTTTTGCTACTTTTAAATCCTCCCATCAGCCTGAGACCAGAAGAACTAGATGGTACCCAGCTGCCAGCAATGACTGTCCTGACAGAGAACACGACAGAGAGTCCCTGATGGAGCAGGAGAAAAGTAGGGTGCAGAACTCAAATTCTAGTAAAAAGACCAGATGTAATGATCTGACTCAGAGTAGAGGGACCCCAGAGGACATGGCCCCCGGACTCTCTGTTAGCTCAAAACTATAAGCATTCCTGAAGCTAACACTTCAGACAAAGATTAGACTGGACTATGAGACATAAAATGATATTGGGGAGGAGTGTGCTTTGTAGCTTACGTAGATACATGAGACTAAGTGGGCAGCTCCTGTTTGGTGGCAAGGTGAGAAGGCAGAGGGGGACAGGAGCTGATTGAATGGACACGGGAAATACAGGGTGGAGAGGAGGAACGTGCTGTCACGTTACAGGGAGAACAATAGGGTCACATAACAATGTGTGTATAAGTTTTTGTATGAGAAACTGATGTGAACTGTAAACTTTCACTTAAAGCACAACTAAAAAAAAATTCAAACAAATAAATAAATTCTCCCTTCCTCTCTAAATTCCACTCCCAAACATCCCTGCCTTCTCTAGGGCAAAAACTAAATCATTCACAACCTGGCTCCTCTCAGAATAATGCAAAGCTGTCTATTCCACTGTACCCTTACTGGATGCACATCAAAGGAACCCGACGAAAGCACGGGGCACTCAAGCCTTTAGTCTGAATGGGCAGCCCTGCAGTGCTACAACTTCCAAAGCTGACACAGACAGCTATCTCTACAAACACGGAGGGGCTCATTGGTGCTGAACAGGATGCCCCTGCTTGCAAGTTCACTGACTATAAACGCTATGTGGTGTCAGAGCAAGTAGTAATGTGCCAAGACTCTTGGGCTGAGATTAACCACTGAAAGACAATATGGGAAATGTGGTGAGCCCATCCTTGTGAAGATAGGGCTCAGTGGGAACAGAGCATTTAGCACTTCCATTTACAAGCCTCTGGGGAGGAAAGTTGGGATCATTATAAAGCTGAAGATGTTAATAAAAGTCTTAGTGTTATAACTCAGGGCTACAATGAAAATGACAAGAATCATATCCAAGGCAAAGATAGGGACAAAAGTTCACCACCTAAGAAGTATCTGGAATTCAAAGTAAACCAGGCTAATAGTTTATGACAGAAGAGGAATCAAAATCCACCCTTCACCTGCACTCCTGTATCTGGCTAGCCACATCTGACTGAAGGAGTATTAATGAGCGAACGCCCGGCTGCTATGAAACAGATGAGAAGGGGGCCCGGGAGGCAAGGAAAAACAAAGAAAAATAGGAGTATCCTGCTCCTGGGCTAAATGGCCAACTTCAAGGTTTATTTCTTTTCTCTCATATTTTATCCTGGAAACACATATTTTATCCTTCAACATACTTTAATTTATTCCTCCAATTCTTACCGTCTCAAATATTTGAACAAGAAAAGAAAAAAAAAAAAGGAAAGAAAAATCTCATTCAAAACTTTCACTTAGAAACTTTGGTAAATATGTAAAAATTGTAATTTCACAGGGAAGTCATTTGATGCCTGGCTCTCCTACCGCTGATTTTACAATCTGCTAAGGATTTTAAGTACATTGTCTCATTCAATCCTCACAACTCCATAAGACAGGTATTATAGGACTTCTACAGCAACCCAGAGGACTTTCAAGATCACACACTAGTCTGTGGTGGAGCAGGAAGTTAAACTCGGAGCCCCATTTTTAGCTAGTATCCTATAAACCAAAAAAAACCCAAACCCACTGCCGTCAAGTCGATTCCAACTCATAGCGACCCTATAGGACAGAGCAGAACTACCCCATAGAGTTTCCAAGGAGCTCCTGGCAGATTCGAACTGCTGACCTTTTGGTTAGCAGCCATAGCTCTTAACTACTACGCCAAAAGGGTTTCCAGTATCCTATAACCAAAACAAACCTGTTGCCACTGAGTCGATTCCAACTCATAGCGACCCTATAGGACACAGCAGAACTGCCTCATAGAGTTCCCAAGGAGCACCTGGTGAATTCGAACTGCCAGCTTCTGCTTAGCGGCTGTAGCTCTAAACCACTATGCCACCAGTGTTTTCCAAGTATCCTATACTTACCCCTATATTTGGCATATTTCGAAGAGTTTCTATTCTACCTCAGATCACACACCCCTGCTATTTTTAAAGCTGGTTTTTAGAATGAATCACTAAAATAGCTCAGCAGACTACGACTGCTCCTGAAGCATCAGTCTGGATACATGCCACAGGTCAGATGAAAGGTCAGGAGGGCCAGTGCTTAAAACGACAGACTGGCTCTATTTCCTGTTAACAGGGATGTATGAAGAACTAACGGAAAGCGCTGCTAACACAAAAAAAAACAGGAATAAGAACCACCTACAATTTATCCAAGTAGAGCAAGGTAGAATTTAAATTAAAGGTAATGCCTTCTCTTGATTTGTAGGGCAACTAGCTCACCCTTGTGGATGGAAAACTCAACTATGCAACCACCAATTTCCTCCCACACCACCGTGTTAAGATACTGTCCTAAAATTCGGGAAACTCACTCAGACCAGTTGATATCCTTGATGACTTAAGTTTGAACAAATTTTTAAGCAGATCCACATGGCATAAACAGGCAGCTCTCTAAGTTGTGTTAACAATCCTCCTACACCTGAAAATTTCTCTATATAATGTGTGAAGTCTCTGAAAGATTCTTGAACACAAATCAAATATGAAATCCACATTCTGGTGAGAACCATAAATGTAAGAAGAGTCATCATAAATGATTTTCTGCTGTCCATTAGAGTTGATTTATCTATTTATTCATTTTGGATGATCTAGACTACTCAAAAGTAACCACAAAAATGTGTACTACAGTATCTGGTCTACAAATATTTATTGAGCACCTATTATGTAACAGGCACTATGTTAGACACTGAAAATATGGCAGATAACAAGCTAAATTCTCTGCCTTTAAGATGTTTTCCCTCTTACACAACGGAGAATCCCTGATGGAGCAGGAGAAAAGTGGGATGCAGACCTCATATTCTAGTAAAAAGACCAGACTTAATGGTCTGACTGAAACTGGAGGGACCCCAGAGGTCGTGGCCCCCCGACTCTCTGTTAGCCCCATACTAAAACCATTCTGTAAGCCAACTCTTCAGACAAAGATTCAACTGGACTATAAGACATAAAATGATACTGGTGAGGGGTGCACTTCTTAGCTCACGTAGATACATGCAACTATGTGGGCAGCTCCTGTTTGGAGGCAAGATGAGAAGGCAGAGGGGGACAGGAGCTGGTTGAATGGACAAGGGAAATACAGGGTGGAGAGAAGGAATGTGTGATCAGGTTGTAGGGAGACCAACTAGGGTCATGTAACAATGTGTGTGTAAGTTTTTCTATGAGAAACTGACTTGAATTATAGACTTTCACTTAAAGCACAAGAAAAAAAATATGTTTTCCCTCTTATGGTGAGAAATAACAAAAATTAATAAATAAACAAGAAAAATTTGAAAGAGTGATTACTTGCTATGCAGAGAATCAAAATAGTATGATGTGATAGAGTCCCTGCAGTTACTTCAGACTGAGTGGTCAAAGGCCACGACATTACCTGTAACAGAGAACTGTAAGCAATCCAAATGTCCACCAATAGTAAACAGCCCAAATATCCATCGGCTATGATGCAGATATCCAACAAAATATTAGACAGCCATGAAAGACTTGGGGAGGTCTGTAAGTGCTGATATGGAAGCTCTGAAAGATATACTACAAACTGAAAAAAGGTAACGGCAAAACATATATGAGCTTATGTGTATAAATTTCTTAAGCAAATATTTAGATGTGGGTATCTTACTTCCAAAAATCAGCCAACAAAAATCCTACAAATCACAATGGTCCCATTTGTAACCAATCATGGGGATGACACAGGACCAGGCAGCGTTTTGTTCTGTTGTCCATGGGATTCCCACGAGTCAGGGGCCACCTCAACGGCTGCTAACAACAACAGGCATTAAAAAGTACGTCCAATTTGTTAACACTGGTTGTCAACAGTGGTGAGGAGATCCTATATTCTGCATAATATCCCTCAGAAAGTATGTATATGTGTATATGTACAGATGTGTGCATGAGTGTGTGTGTATTTCTTTCACTTAAACATTAAAGTTTTATTAGTATATAAAGCTAAATCGGTGTGACAGAAAATGTAGGTCTTCTATTCTTCATCTATCTGAAACTGTTATGTTTTTAATTTATAGACTTAATACATCAGCCATCCACTCAGAGAAGGTGGTAATAAAACGACCATCTAAGAAAGGACTCTTTGTGGATAACATTTGGTTTAACGTTAAACAGGGCTCAGCCATCTCTTGTGGCTCATAAAAGTCCCAGCTCAGCTTTCATTGGTAAAAGTTGGTCCACCTGTTCTCTCTAAGGTAAGTAAGGCTCTGAAGATTCCTGCTTCCTCATAAAACCGTTTGTGGGGAAGACAAATCAAATTCATTCAACAGGCAAATTCATTTAACAGACAAAGAGAACTGGACCTTTTCCCACATTACTAATACTTAAACACCCTTACCACAGAGGAACGTTCAGATCTTCCAAGAAGATGACTCAATAACTACAAATGTCTATGTGTTAATTTCCCTAAATTTACTAAAAAATTAAAAAGGACCCCAATGATTCAAAAGGAAAAAGTACTTCAAAAGAATTTTCCAGGAAAAATCCGTCTATTATTGAGTGGCAATTTCCAATCAGGAGTGAAGACCCCATTTCCAAAATTAGCAAACCACTTTATGAGGCAATTACAACTATATGCTTACTAAATACCTGTTGCTGTCAAGTCGGTTTTGACTCATTGTGATGAAGCATGTAAGTATGCTTACAAAATAGGGAGGGGTAAGCTTGGTAACCGTGTCCGTGAGATTTTAGAATTAAACAAATGAGCCTAATTTTTAATTTCTTACCTAGTGCAGCATGATTTTCTTGCTCCTGGCTCTTTCCCAAAGAAGCCACCATTTTTGAATATGTATCAGTCCACCAAGGTTTATACTTCAAAACCTGTTCAATTGCCTCATCTTCAAAAAAGTCAGCTCTGGGGGGGAAAAAAATGGAATGGGCTTCTTATATAGGACTAGGCTGGTTTTCATTTTTTAAAATTTCACCTCAACTCATCACAGTAACACTACAAATAAGGCTCTTAATTCAAAGTACATTTCAAGGAAAGGCTGAGCACTGAATTTACTTTCTTCATGGTTACTAATCATAATAAAACAAAAACTAAGCATCTGACTAGAGGAATATTTGGCATGTCTGATCTCTTTAAATAGAAGATACATAAGAGAGTAGAGTACCTAAAGTGAATGGAAGCAATGATGAAGTATAGGAGCTAAAGAGAAGATTTCAAAGGGCAGCTCGAGAAGACAAAGTAAAACATTATAATGAAATGTGTAAAGACCTGGAGTCAGACAGCCAAAAGGGAAGAACACACTTGGCATTTAAGTTGAAAGAATTGAAAAAATTCAAGCCTTGTCAAAGCACAATGAAAAACGCCAAAAATACAAGGAAACTATTAGCTCAAGAGACAAAAGGGGCCACATAAACCAGAGACTCCATCAGCCTGAAACCAGAAGAACTAGATTGTGCCCAGCTGCCACCAATGATCACCCTGACAGGGAACACAACAGAGAATCCCTGGCACAGGTGAAAAGTGGGGTGCAGAACTCTAATTCTAGGAAAAGAACCAGACTTAATGGTCTGACTGAGACTAGAGGAACCCCAGAAGATATGGCCCCCTAACTCTCTGTTAACCCACAGTTAAAATCATTCCCGAAGCGAACTCTTCAGACTATAAAACATAAAACAATAGTCATGAAGAGTGTGCTTCTTAGTTCAAACAGATACGTGAGACTAAATGGGCAGCTCCTGTCCAGAGGCAAGATGAGAAGGCAGAGGAGGATAGGAGCTGTTTGAATGGACACGGGAAAGCCAGGGTGGAAAGGAGAAATGTTTGGTCACATTATAGGGATAAGAACTAGGGTCACATAACAATGTGTGTATAAATTTTTGTATGAGAAACTAACTTGAGCTGTAAACGTTCACCTAAAGCACAATAAAAAAATAAGTAAATTAAAAATAAAATGTACGCAGAGACTGAAAGAAGAGTGTTGACAGAGGCAAGCAGGGTCCAGATCACAGAAAACGTTCAATGCTATGCTAAGGAGTTAGGAGCTACGCTGTAAGTAAAAGGAGAACCAAGTAAGGATGTACGCAAATTTTCATTTTCCATACGTAAGACATCACAGCAGGAGTTTTATGGCTGATGGGTTGAAGAAGCCCCGGCTGGAGGTAGAGATACCAATTAGGCAATTAGGTGACAGCTGCAATATGCCAAACAAAGATAAGGAAGAGAAACAGAGTGAAGGAAATAATAAAGAGAGAAACGGTACAACTTCAGGATCGATGGGATGCTGTCTTAGTTATCTCGTGCTGCTACAACAGAAATTCCACAAGTGGATGGCTATAACAAACGTTTATTTTCTCACAGTCTAGGAAGCTAGAAGTCTGAATTCAGGACACCAGCTCCCAGAGAATGCTTTCTTTGTCAGCTCTGGAGGAAGGTCCTTATCATCAATCTTCCCTTGGTCTAGGAGCTTCTCAGTGCAGAGACCTTGGGTCCAAAGGACGTGCTCCGCTCCAGGCACTTCTTTCTTGATGGCATGAAGTCCCTCTCCTCTCTGCTCACTTCTCTTTTATATCTCAAAAGAGATTGACTCAAGATACAACCTAATCCTGCCTCATTAACATAACTTCCTCTAATCCTGCCTCATTAACATCACAGAGGCTAGGATTTATAATAGGACTTATAACACATATGTAATCAGATCACAAAACAGATGACAACCACACTGGGAATCATGGCCTAGTCGACACACATTTTGGGGGACACAATTCAATCCATAACATATGTGTGGGATAAGAAAGCAGAAGTCAAAGACAAACCCCCAGCTTCTAACCTGGGTGACTGTAGTGAAAAATAGCCATTCAACCGAATTAGAAAATTCAGGAAGACTGTACAGGAAAGATGACTCAGTTCAATTCTGGACATGGCAAAACAGAGGAGTCAGCGGGATGCCCAGTCACTCTCTACATCCTTCGCCTGCTCTTTCTTCATAGCAATCATCACAGTAGAAATACGGTCTATTTCCCCCACTAGAACATAAGCTCCATAAGTGAAGAGACCTTATTGTTTTCACCACAGTATCCTTGGTGCCTGCAACGCAACACTGCCTGGCACACAATTCATTCAAAGAAATACTTATTGAACAAATAAATTGCATAAATGAAAGTTTATCTATTGCCTTTTCCTAAGCTTGGTGTTTTGAATAGAGAGTCACCTTGGATGTAAGTATATGATCCTCTTCCTATCTCCCTAATTACTACTTGCATTCCTGAGATGATCACCTCGGTAAATCCAAAGGCTTTATCAGTATACCACCTTCTTTTACGAATTTATAGAAACGCAAAATCACATTTTAAAATGGTACCCTCAATGTTATATTATCATTTTTGTCACTTTTCTTACTTCACAGATAATTTAGAACATTGACTAAATTCTTCTCCTATTTCCTCCCAAAGAAATACGTGAGATTTTATGAAATGGCTGGGGTTAAAAAAAAAAAAAAACACAACAACCATTTAAAAAAACAATTTGCTTGGAAAGGAAAAAAAAAAAAAAACCCTCAGTAAGAGAAATATGAAATCTTGGTTATCATAAGCAAAAGAGGAATGATTATTACGGGATGTTTCAAGATCCCTTCAACATATTCTGGTGTAAAAAATAATGCCCAAAAGGAATTATAAATAGCCAAGAAATGGACAATCAAAAAATAACAAAAGCTTATGAATCATCTATTATATGCGCAGCACTCTGCTGGGCTGCAGAATATATTGCCGCCGCCCCCCCCAACAAAAATAATTTATTTTACATTAGAGGATTTTAAACATAATAATAACAATCCTTGAGGGCAGACTGTGATGTTTCTCATTGGCCATTTGAAATGTATAAATTTTCTATATAATTTACCTCCCTAACTGTGTCCTGCTTAGGCTAACATTCATATTAGTTTTTTTTTAAGTCCAAAAAAAAAAAATAAAAACCTGACAGTATGAGGAGACATCCTGACTAGTAAGAAATTAAATAACTTAAAAATATGTCATATATTGCATTAATGTAATACATCATGTATTATGTATTACATATAGCTATTCCACTTATATATGTACATATATCACACATACAATTTATCACATGCATTGTAGATTACAGAGAATTTAACATAAGCCTTTTTCCTCCACTGTATTAGCCATTAACAACAAAAAAGCTTTGAGCTAAAAAAAATTTTTTCATTGAAAATTCAGAAGAACTTTACTGGCACTTCATTTAATATTAACACATTTGGGTGAGTCAGTCAGCTAATATAAATAATGAGTAACACGAAAATTACAAATAGCCAAAGTCTTCGGCTACCAGAAAAAGTCACTCAGAACCTGCACCTCATGACTCCGCTTTCCCGATGGAGCCCATGACTAAATGTAAACCCCTCACGTAAGAAAAACCAATCCTTCAGAAATGGAAAGAACATGTCATACATACCATTAAAGAAAATGAGTTCTAGATAACGAAACAAAGAAGATGGAAAAAAATAAGGCTACTTCTAATATCACACTTCTGACTATAAATTCCAATTTCCTAATTCTCTCAGGCCATACAGATATTCTTCTGGTTTTAAAAGAGAAGAGATAGGTAGTTCTCCTAATTAAGCTCCCTCCCACTTGAAATTTCACTCTTGTAAAGCTCCTTTTGTTTTTATGCTTGCCTGAGAAATCTGCTGACAAGGAAATTTCCACTTTAAGTATTCAGCGTGATTTTAAATGGGTTTCTTCAAATTACTCTTCAGTGGACCTTTAAAACCACAATTGGAGAGATAAAGCTAATTAGAAATGGCAATATAAATGGAGTTGAATCTCTCAGATGTCCTCCGAAGTATAACATACCCTGCTCTTAGCCAGCTTCCCTTAGGATGTTCAACAGTCCCACCATTTATCACCACAATCACTCAAGGCAACTGCACATCACAGGACATGTTGCTGACATTCCAATTAGTATCCTACTGTGTCACAGAAGACGGCATGTTAATCACAAGAGCAACTGCAGTTAAACAGTACTAGTGGAAAGGACACAGACGATAACAGATGAGGAAAATTTTCAAAGTCCTGGCCAAGCCCCTCAGTAGTGGTGTGAAGTTGGGCAAGTCCCTTAGCTTCCTTTTCTCCTCTGCTGTGGAAACGAAATTAAATAATCACATGAGAGCGCTTGATAAGCAGAAAGCACCGTACAAATATGAAGCGATATGACTGTTATGGCTGCACCTAACAGAGGAGAAATGGTTGGCCCAGAGCTTGGAAAGAACAATAATTGAGATCCTACATCAACATGTGATCATGGCCCATGAGAGACATCACAGTCTCTCCTCAAGTGATTATTTACCTGTTCGTTAATTAGTTAAGCCTCTTAAGCAAATATAAGCCTAGCAGAGATATATTCCACACCACCCATCTGTCAGTTTGTCGTACTGTGGTGGCTTGAGTGTTGCTGTGATACTGGAAGCTATGCCACCAGTGTTTCAAGTACCAGCAGGGTCACCCATGGTGGACAGGTTTCAGCAGAGCTTCCAGACTAAGGAAGACTAGGAAGAAAGGCCTGGTGATCTACGTCAGATATTTAGCCAGTGGGAACCTTATGGATCACAACAGAACACTGTCCGACTTGCTGGCTTTGGACACATCATCAAGCAGGATCGGTCTCTGGAGAAGGACATCACGTCTGTGAAGCAGAGGGCCAGTGAGGGTGAGGGAAAGCCTTGGTGAGATAGACTGGCGCAACAGCCAGCAAAATGGACTCGAACACGTCGGTAATCGTAAGGATGATACAGGACCAGACAGTGTTTTGTTCTGTTGTATGTAAGGTCGCCATGAGTCGGAGTCAACTTGACAGCAGTTACTAATCTCTCTCTATGTAGAGACGCATCACCGCTAGTGACACAATTAATGCAGGAACATATAGAAAATACAACAGAACTTAAACTTAGATTTTATTGAAACTCTACCACGTTTGAAACAAATCCTTGATTACAGGTGCTAGTGTTAATTCTACGTGTCAGGAAGACCCAGGACCAGCCAGGAAACACAGTACACACAGATTTAAATTCTTGAAGAAACTGAAACATTTTCATTTAATCGTTAATCAGGACAGAAAGTCTACTAAAGAAAAGTGCGAACACTCTCATGAGCTTAGTGTTCTGTTTTTCAGCCTAGCAAGTATAAATTCAAAGAAATATGCTTAAAGAGTTCTGTTGCTCGGAAGGGCAACTGTGAAGCGACAGTTCGCAATATCACACAGATACAATGGCTATGGGCTCATCAGAATGTCAGGTGAGCTTTGAGCCATCATTAATTCCTAGAGTTCAAAAAGCACATACATAGAATAGTTAAAACGACACTTAATTTTTTAAAAAAGAAAGTTCAAGCCAATTATTTAATCCTGAAAACACTCAATACTCACAGGTAATGGTCAGGATCAAATTTGGCCAGCTCAGCAGCCTGGCGTTTCTGCCTTCGTTCAGTTGCAGGAGTAGAGTCTGGGTCCCCAATATCAATAACTTCACTCAATTCATCCTGAGAAGACCCAGAAAAAAAAAGGGAATCATCATTAGCTCCTACTTTAGTATTTAAAAAACAAATTTTGTCCAAAACGCCAAAAAGACAGGGAGAATCTAATTGATCAGTAAGCCATGATACTAGCTAGGACATTTAGATTCAAATCCAGCCAATGTTTGGTAAGCACCTATTACTTGCCAGGCCCTGCTGGAAACTTTCAGATAAATCACCTCATTTAATCTGTATAACAAGCAAACCGATTAGCACATATTAAGGCTCTAAAAGTTTAACATCAAAGACAAACTAGAATAAACCCCTACAAGCAGGCCCACCCAAACCCAAAACCCAGCAGGCAGGGGCATCTAATTCTCCATCTACTTCCCACTTACCCCCGGATATTTGAAAGTTATTAAAGACAGAATGGTTTGAATATCAGACATCCATATATAGGCTTTCCTTTTGTTTCTTCTTTCTATCCAAAAAAAAAACAAAAAGCCAAACTCCTTGCAGTCAAGTTGATTCTGACTCATAGAGACCCCACGGGACAGAGAACTGTCCCAGAGGGTTTCCAAGGAGCAGCTGGTGGATTTGAACTGTAAACCTTTTGGTTAGCAGCCAAGCTCTTAACCACTGCACCACCAGGGCTCCTCAAATAAGAATTACCGTATAAGACTACATATATGAAACCATGTACATTTTACTTTATGAGCAGATTTAAGGATTTTCAAGGGCAATTTTGATGTATATGACTTCCCATTTGAAAATTATAAAACAATCTATTTAATATTCGGAAACTCTGGTGGCATAGTGGTTAAGTGCTACGACTGCTGACCAAAAGGTTGGCAGTTCAAATCCACCAGGCGCTCCTCGGAAACTCTAGGAGGCAGTTCTACTCTGTCCTATAGGGTCGCTATGAGTCGGAATCAACTCGATGGCAATGGGCTTGGTTTTTTGGTTTTGGCATTTAATACTCAACTCTACTGAAACTGTGTTCACCAAGGGATATGCATTTTGATATGTACCATGTTTCCTAAGCCAAATCATATACAATATACCTGTTAGGAAAACTGCCTAGAAAACTACATAATCTTTTTTTAATCAGAATTATGAAGTAAAGAAGCCTTACACAATGTAAAAAAATTCCTAAAACTATACCTTTTATTTTTTCTTTTCTTTCGTCAGCTCCAGCTTCTACCATCAACACCCAAGCAAGGCAAGTAAAAAACTAGAAGAAGCTTAAAGGATATTAACTGAAAAGAAATCAAGGGGAATAACTTGGTTGAGTTTTGGAGACAAACTGGTAGGACAGATCTGTAAAAGAATTCAAGCTCATGTCTAACTGCTGATAACTGCCATCAGAGTAGGCCCTGACTCATGACAACTTCATTTCCATAGGGTTTTCACTGGCTGATTTTTGGACGTAGATTGCCAGGCCTTTCTTCCTAGTCTATCTTGAAGCACCAGTGGAATCCGCTCAGCATCTAGCAACATAAACTACCACTGACAGACGAGTGGTGGCTGCGCATGAGATGCACGGCCAGGAACTGAATCCAGGTCTCTGGCAAGGAAGGCGAGAATTCTACGACTGAACCACCGCTGCCTCGTTTCACGCCTAGTAACAGCAACAACAACAACAAAAAAAAAAAAAACGACTGCCATCAAGTCGATTCTGACTCATACTGACCCTACAGGACAGAGCAGGACTGCCCTAGGACTGCCCCATGGGGTTCGAGCTGGTGAATTCAAACTGCCGACCTCTTGGTTAGCAGATGAGCTCTTAACCACTATGCCAGCAGGGCTGCTGAAGGCAAGGCCGCTACAAGTGAGCTATGCTGAGTTAGGAAGGGAGACACTGGGGTACAGATGCTCCTCCACATAATCAAAATTCCTGCATCATGAAAAAAATCCTCTCATCCCAACCAGGATCAATACAGTTCACGTGTCTTCGGCATCCAGTGAGGCTGTAACAGAAATACCACAAGTGGATGGCTTTAACAAAGAGAAAGTAGGCTAAAAGTCCAAATTCAGGGGGTCAGCTCCAGGGGAAGCCTTTCTTTCTCTGTCGGCCTTCTCATCGGTCTTGCCCTGGACTAGGAGCTTCTCTGCACAGGGGCCCTGAGTCCAAAGGACACGCTCTGCTCCCGGCACTGCTTTCTTGGTGATCTGAGCTCCCCTGTCTCTCTGCTGGCTTCTCTCTTTTCTATCTCAAGAGATTGCCTCAAGACACAATCCAATCTTGTAGGTTGAGAACTGCCTCACTAGCACAACCGCTGCCCATCCTCCCTCATTAACATCAGAGAGGCAGGATTCACAACACACAGGAAAATCACACAATACCGGGAATCATGGCCCAGGCAAACTGAGACACTGATACACACATTTTTGGCGGGGTGAGAGGGAAGCAGAATTCATTCCATGACATCAAGTAACACAGTGAAACCTACGAGAGCCAAAATCGATGGGACTGTCTTTGTCTTCCCAGGTTTCACAAGTTTCTCATCTTTGACAGGTGCAGTCTTACCACTTTTGCATCACTCATTTCAGAGGAAAATATTTTGGTTTTCCTTTCTGACAGGTTTCCACCTTACATGGGTTCCAGCTTTTGCAGGTTTTACTGTATTGGCAATATTTCATCTAAGCGCATTCTAATACAGTGAAAGCATCCAGAGGCCTTTTTGGACGTCACTGAAACATTCAAAACATCTTAACACTTCTAAGAACAAACATTCTGGGCAAAAACTAGATTACTGTCTGTTCCCAGATGCATAAAAATTTGCATTCCAAAAGTTCCTTTGCAATTTACTTTTTAGAGACTTAGAATGTATTTTCCTATTGAAATACAACCATTGATAGTAGTTAAGAGTCTCAGGGCAATCCACAAGGTATTCAATCCATAACACACTTGAAATGGGCTATCGATGATACAAAGAGCTTAACAAGCAGGCAGCATGTTTCCATGGGGAAATACTTCCAGAGTTCCCGTACAGTCCACCAGCAGCATCCCCTCCCTGTGCAATGCAAACTGGACTCTTCCCTTCTTGCCCCACTTCCTCACCTGCTCATGGTGACGTCTGAACATGATGAACATATTTAATGTCACTGAACTATACATGTGAAGATTATTGAAATGGCAAATGTCTTGTTACCTAAATATTTACCACAATTAAAAAAAAAAAAAAAAAAAAACCTTTATGCTAATAAAAAGGAGCTCTGGTCTTCTTCCCTAAAGATTACAGCCTTGAAAACCCTATGGGGCAGTTCTACTCTGTCCTAGAGGGTCGCCATGAGTCAGCATTGACTCAACGGCAATAGGTTTGGTACAGGTTGCAGATGGTGAAGGACTCCTGGTGACACAGTGGTTAAGCGCTCAGCTGCCAGCCAAAAGGCTGGCAATTCAAACCCACCAGCCACGCCACAGGAGAAATATGGCAGTCTGGAAACCTTATGGGGCAGTTCTACTCTGTCCTAGAGGGTCGCTATGAGTTGGAATCAACTCGATGACAAGGGGTTTGGTTTGGGGTTTATGCTAATAAAACCAATCAGACACACAAACACACACACACAAAATAAAAGCCCTGCATGAACTAGTCCTTGTCCTTCTCCTTCTGGCTCAAATACACTCGCACCACATACCAGACTTCTTTCCATTTCTTGAACATGCCAATTCAGTCCCAACTCTGAGCCTCTGCACTGGCAGTACCCTCTCATCGCTTAGGATTCAGTGCAAATACCACCTCCTCTAAGAACCTTCTCTGGGCCTCCCAGCCAAAGGGGTACCCCTGGTCTCTCACATCACCCCCGTTTTCCTTCACTTGTCACTGTCTCAATTATTTTGTTTACACGATTACCACCTGTCTGTCTCCGCAACAGAACATGGTTTCCATGAGGGCAGGGGTCTCCGCCATCTTCTTCCCCATTGCATCCCCAGCACTGTGCCCGGCCTTCAGTATTAAATCATTCACTCAGCAAATAATGGCTGAGGGCCTACTATGTGCTAGGCACTATTCTGGGAGCTGCAGATCCAATACTAAACACATAGACAATGCTGCTGCTCTACAGGAATGAGAAATAAAACAGTAAGAACGCAGCTATCCTTCCTTTCTGCCTCCTCTCCCTCCCTGCCTCCACACTCAGAGCCTTCATGTAGAGTTGTGCAACTTGTACAAAGCAGAATGGGAGTACCGCCTCACCCTCCAGGCTTGTACTAGGCACAGCCATATAAAACACCCTGTTCAAAGTGGACCCTAAAGTGAAACTGGAACAAACTGAAAAGCAAAGCTAGCCTGGGGTGTAGAACTCTGTCTAAGGCATCAACTAACTAAAGGGAAGGAAGAGAAATGCTAAACTTCCATAGCAAGAAGAGAGTGATTTCTTTTTAAAGCACTGCTTCGGCTACTAGTTATTAGAGCTGTTTGAAGATGGGCATCCTCAAGTAAAAGTCAGGCAGGATTTCAATCAGGTTTACGCAAGTTTAGGCAGGCAACGGTGGTTTGGTAGCAGAATTTTCACCTCCCACGCAGAAGAGAAGAAGCCTTGGTGGCAAAATGGTTAAGTGCTGAGCTGCTAACTAGAAAGTTGGTGGTTCGAACCCACCAGCCGCTCCACAGGAGAAAAGACCTGGCAATCTGTTCCTATAAAGACTACAGCCAAGGAAACCCCATGAGGCAGTCCTACTCTGTCCTATAGGCTCACTGTGAGTCAGAATCAACTCACTGGCACCCAACAACAACACGCAGGAGACCCAAGTTCGATTCCTGGACAAGGCACCGCATACACAGCCACCATCTGTCTGTCAGTGGAGGCTTGTGTGTTGCTCTGCTGCTGAACAGGTTTCGGCGGAGCTTTCCGACTAAGACGGACCAGGAAGAAAGGCCTGGGGATCGACTTCTGAAAACCAGCCAGTGAAACCGTATGAATTACAACAGTCCAATCCACAACCAATCATGGGGACTGCACAGGACCAGGCAGCATTATGTTCTGTTGTGCATGGCGTTGCCAGGAGACAAGGCTGACTTCGCGGCAGCTAGCAACAGCAGCAACAACAACAAGAAGGCCCAGATAAGGCAGTGACTGTCCAGAGAGAAGATGAAGAACCCTGTGTGTATCTGGTCAGTGGGTCTCCCGGAAACAACAGCCTCCTGGTGCAATGAAGGGAGCAGAGGGCCAGCAAGCCAGACGTCCTGTGGCTGCTGGCGGCAGTGGTCCCAGGAGCCTGCTGGCTGGGCTCCCAGATGCTCCAGGACTGTTGCTGCTGGCTGCCATGGCCACCAGGACTCTGCTGGAAAGCCCTGCTCTGCGCAGCCACGGCAGGGTTCCAGAGGCACCCTGGCAGCAATTTCAGAAAGGAAAGGAGGAGAGTGTGCGGGGGGGGGGGGGGGGGGGAGGGAAGAAGGGGGCTGAAAGGGAATTTGTTTCCGCAAAAATACTTTCATTTTCTCCTCATCATCAGTATAAAATACTAAAGTTACTGAAGCAAATCCTGCATAAAAGGTTGAAAAAGGTATGAAAGGCCACAAAGAGTTAAATTATTTAATTAAGATAACTATGAATTAGAATTATGAAAGAGTTTTACCTTCTTTTTTCTATATATTTTTATAATGACTATGTATTGCTTTTATCATCAGATAATTTAAAGCTATTTTTCATTTGGGGGAAAAAAGAGGCTACAAAAATACTAATGAAGTATGAGTAGTCAAAGAAACGTTATGGATATTATCTTGTCCAAAGGCAGAGCTACAGAAACCCTATATCTGTGGAAAAACATCAGTTTGAGAAAATGTTGATGCTTTTTAAACACATTATTTTAAATTAGAAGAGCAGTTCCCAAAGCTCTTACTTATACAGTAATTGTTACAATTTCTTCTTACTAGTTGCCTTTGAGTCAACTCATGGCAACCCCATGCGTGTCAAAGCGGAACTGTGCTCCATAAGGTTTTCAGTGGCTGAATTTTTCTAAATAGATCACCAAGGCTTTCTTCCAAGGCACCTGTGGGTGGCTCCAAACCTCCAGCCTTTCAGTTAGCAGTCACGGGCGTTAACCGTCTGCACTACCCAGGGGCACAGGAGAATGGTATTGTTAATCTTGTCATGTTAATGGCCAGTTTCTAGTCACATGGTATAACTGTCACAATACAGTAGTTGTAACGAACTCTACAAGTAATATCAATTATGCAAGTTTTTTTTGTGGCGATATCTCATACCCCAAAGAGGGCACCCTTTCATTCTCAGCATCTTGGTTTACACATGAGTTTCGTAAGTCCTGATAATTTCCTAGCTGTCACGAAGGACACTGTAGTCCTCAAATTTAATTCATCCCAAAAAAATGCAATTTTCTTCAAAGACTAGACATGGGTACTGGTTCGTCTCCTGGGAAAATGTGCAGTGGTAACGGTAACGATGCCATAAGGAAATAGGCAGGCCGAGCTGATGCACGCACAGTGCCCGGCACGGTGTTATACTCGGGAACTGTTAGCTGCTGTTGCTGCAAACCCTGCAGGGCCACATCACTAACCAAACCCCTTAGAGCCAAAGGAGCTTCACAATCCAGACCTTGGAGAGTTTAGGAAAGTAATGTGGTACCCATATTTTATTTAACCTCTCAGAAGCCTGGGGCAATGCCCCATATTCAAACATATTAATATTTCCACAGCACAATTTTTTAATATGCAAGCTAAGTGGGATTAAAAAAAAAAAAGACCCATATCAGTTTAGATCAGGTTTGGCCAGCAAATTAATATGAAAAAAACTTTTCATTTTCAGAACGTTTTGTGATCCCGGAATTACACATGGGGTTGGGAACCGGCACTACTTACTACCGGTATTACTAGTTGCACGACCCCTTAGAGTTTCTCAGAGATACAGCTTTACTTTTTTCTACATTAAGGGCAATATGCGTTCAGATTGTTTTAGAAAGGCAAACCTCATTCGTTTAAATTTTAAAGAACAGTTTAATGATTTTAGACAATCCAGCTCAATGCTCAGGAATAACAAACATTAAATTCAGTGGTTCGTTTCTGATGGGGAAAGAGACAGAAGCAATCAGGAAAGGACACACGGGGGCTTCGACTATACTGGTAACGTTTTAGGTTTTAAGCCAACTGACAGCTATCTAGGTATTTGGTGTATTAGTTAAGATATGCAAAAAGATACAGAGAATATTTCATAATAACCTTTTTAAAAAGCTATATTACATATTTAGTGAGCACTTTCCATAGAAATACAAGAACTTTCCACCTAACAGGAACTTGGCTTGGCTCACCTTATGGCACTGTGCATCTTATCAGTAACCAGTCAGAAACCCTCAAAAGGAACTTCCCCCCAAACCAGCAGCAATTAAGAAACCAAATTCCCTTGCCTCAGGAAACACTTTTAATCTGAATGTACAATCTATACTTAGCCTGTGTGACATTTACTGTCCTGTGTTTACAGCTTTAGACCCGGCAAGCCCAAAACGAACTGACCACAAACGAGCTCTTGGCCAAACAACTGAGGTCCGTTCACTAAAGTGGCTGCTGTAGACAAAGCTGACTCCATTCTAACTACCTCAGAGATCACCAGGGACTGTGATTCGGGAGAGAATATGGGGAGACCATAATTCAGCAGAAAAACATCTAAGGCTTTTGAGGGAAGTATTTCATCAGCATTATCTGCTCCTACGGAATCCCAATTTTGTTCCCTTTGAAGAATTTTGAGAGCACTTTGTATTTTTCCAGGGCAGGGGTCTTTATAGCATCTTATACTTTTCCAGGAGTTTTTACATGCAGTATCTCATTAAATTTTCAAAACCATCTTAAGAAGTAGATGAGTAAATTTATCCCCATTATAAAGATGAGAAGAAACTTAATAGTGGTGAAATAATTGACCTGGCATCACAAATCTAAACAGGGGCAGAAGTTGGACCAGGCTTTGGGACCTTTATTTTTCCTTGGTGGAGTCACAAATGTCTTACTATACCACATTCTGAATTGGAGCCCTGGTAGCACAGTGGTTAAGAGTTCAGCTGCTAACCAAAAGGTCGGCAGTTCAAATCCACCAGCTGCTCCTTCAAAACCATGGTGGGGCCGTTCTACTCTGTCCTTTAGGGTTGCTGTGGGTAGGAATAGACTCAATGGCAACAGGTCTTTTGGAAACAAGTTTAATATTCTCTATTCAGTTAAACTAAAACCGACTGCACCACCAGGGCTCCCTACCCAGTTAAGGATGAAGTGAAAGGAGCTGTTTATCGCTGTTTCTGAAGGGAAAAACGGTAAGGCTCCAAGTCAGCAGCTGAGCAAACACTTTGCTCATACAACATTTCAAGGGATGTGTCTTCGATGAAATGACATATGTACAAAATAATGTAAAATCTCTCCTATCCATTTCATTCATTTCGATCTCCCTACATAGCCTAAAATGTACTGTAATTTCCTAAGCTGTCTGAAGAACAGAGAAAAGGCAACGTCATTCATTTTTAGCCCAACTGAGAATTAAGCAGGTTTTAACAGGAGATGCTACTCAACCTCCACCAAGAGCAAATAGTCACAACAATTAGAGGTGTCTAGCATTATTTTCACTGTAGAGGAAAGGACGTTCAGAGATAAACGTTAAAAACAAAAGATCAGAGTAACAAACCTCGAAGTGTAAGCAGAACTGAAATTAAAATAGCCAGAGACCGAGGTCTTTTAGAAAGACAACGTACCTGTAACCGCTGAAACACTCCTGATCGTAAGTTGCCAAATCCATAGCAGCACTGTGGATTCAAAGCACCTTCTGATACCTCCTCATAGGGGGACTGTTCAATCTCCCAGTCAAATTCTTCATCATCATCTTCTACGCCTTCCTCAGAAATCTCAGAAGCACCTAAACATGTTCAATACTAATTTTTTTTTAATAGTATTAGATTTCCTAGCTACTACTTAAGAAGTAGTGTAGAAAAAAAATGCAGGCACATGAGCACCAAAGGTCAAGAACAAGAAGATTCACAGCACCACTATCTGTAACAGCCCAACAATGGAAAAAACCCAAATGTCTATCAGCTGTAGGATGTATAAATAAAAGTGGTATATTCGAACAATGGAATACTCTATAACAATGAAAGCAACTAGACCTCAGCAACCATATGGATAAATCTCAGAGAAATAAGACAAAAAAGAACACATATGTAAAAATTATACATACAATTCAAAAGCAGGCAAAGCTGAGGAAAGTGATGCCCTTGGAGAGGAGGAAGGAAGAAATAACTGGGAGAAGACACAGGGCAAAATTCCAGTGTGTTGGAAACATTGCATTTCTTGATCTAGGTGGTGGTCACTTTATTTAACTCATCGGACGTTATATTTCTGATCTTAGCTAGAGAGATTAATATTTTGCCAAAGGCAGAGATGCTGTTCCAATTGGTCAAAAAATGTGATTGACCTGCTGGTTCAATAGGATTCTTTATGCCTTTAAGTTATGTATCACCAAATGAAATATTTTCACGCGTCTACCACCTGATTTTGTCACATTAAGAATTTTCTCCAATTTCCAATTTACTGTATTCCTTTTCCCTACAAACACATAGCTTTCCAAATATTTCTTTTTACCTTTATTTCCCCCCAACTGCAATGAACATACCAATTTCTTCCACAAGTGGTTTCGCAGTCCTAGATTTTCTGGGCGCGAGAAGAGCAGTCAGCATGTTCAGCCCCTCAAAATGCTGACCAGGAGTTTCTTTGGGCAATTGAATGGTAAAAATTCCTTAAAGATAAGTTTGTTTTATGTTCAGATAGATTAAAATAGTCAAAGGTTTCACAAATATATCTAAGAAATACATGTTTTGGTAAAACATAATTGTAATTCATAAAGCTCCAAAATTATCGGTTTATTACAGATTTAGTAAATAAAAATTAAGATAGAAAAAAGTTCAAACTGGGTTTTTCAGAAACACTGATCCAGCTCCCACCTCTATAAGAAATTAATCTGTTCAGGCTGCGGAATGATTTATGTTGTATCACCGTAACCAATTGGTAATATTAAGAGTCCAAGTCAAAACTTCTAAAAATCAATGGCTTGAAAGGTAATAGCTTAGAACTAACAACTACTAATAAAATATATTTCTGGACTCCAAAAAAAAAAACTAATCAGGATACCTAACCCAATAGAGAGGACGTTTGGTGGCACAGCGGTTAGGCTGCTATCCAAAAGGTAGGTGGTCCGAATCTACCAGCCACTCCCTGAAAAGATTACAGCCTAGGAAACCTTATGGGGCAGTTCTACTCTGTCATATAGGGTCACTATGAATTGGAATCAACTAGACAGCACACAGCAACAACACAATAATCCAACAGAGAATAACAGCCAATTTGAAAAATATACAAAATCTTAAGCAAAGCAATCACGGCTTAGTAAAATTTCTTCGGTATCTCAAGCGATATATTCCCAAAGTCTGTCTAAGGCAGATTCAAAACCAATTCTACCTATGCTTGTCTTTTCCTTCCTTGACTAGGTTTATCCACCTCACCTAGGCTCCCCTCTGGACATACTGCATTATTTACTACTCTTACATTTTAAAACATTTTCTCTCACTCAGTGTACTGAAGTGCATTCTAATATATCAAACACAAATCGACCTAAGTATTTCCACATATTCAATCTTCCTAAGCCCCTGTGTACTTTTAAAATTTAATAACTTTCAGTATGCAACCTACCTGAATGAAAAGCATATTTACTACCCAGCAAGACAGTTTCATTCTACTTCACTATCACATTAACTACATTGCATTACAGGTTAGAACTTTGTCATTTAACTCCTCCCACCCTCCCTCCCTTACCCTAGTTCACTGAGGTCAATAAACGTTCACTGAATAAATTCCAGAAAGAGTACGCAAGGTATTCTTATTCTGGATCTAGCGGCAATGGAAAATCCAGGGCTTCCATAAAGGCAAAATAAACTTCTCCATGGCCAGGAAAAATGAGGGGCTTATCAATCATGAGAAGAAAATTCAATCAGCCTTTAAGTGCCATCTACGGACAGTTCCTCTCGCAGGTTATGAAAATTTAAGTTTGAAATTATAAAAGGAAAATTCCTTTCAATAGTTTATAAATCAACCACAAATTTTATAATCAATTGCCTTTCACATTCCAACTTTTACTTTTAAACATCTACTAAACGTAGGGGAAGTAGGAAATAAAACATCTGGAAAAAACAGAACCAGAGTATTTAACTAATTTAACTTTGCTTTGAAGGATACTGTGAAATATTTTAAAAGCCTGAGGAAATAATAACTGTTAAGAAATCCACAGATAACAGACACTCAACATTAAAAAACAGAAAAATGCGACAGGGACAGATTGTACTTGAAATACATCTAAAGGTCCCCATCATTTCCTGAAATATTATGATATAGTTCATCCAACATGAAGAATTCAAAGAAAAAAACATAAAACATTCCAAACACAATACCTTTGTCTGCATCATAGGATCCTTGCTCACTTCCATTTTCTACAACTCTTCCAGGAAGGGTTAATCTGCAGATGTAAAGGAAGGTCTTATGATGTCCTTAAATTACAAAGCAGCATAAGTGATCATCAATGACAGCATACATTTACCTACGCGAATCTATCAACCATTTTAAGAAAATTCCTCAGTATTCCTTCCACATTTTACAAACTAAACAACTCCGATTCCTTTCCCAGGCCAAGGAAATCAGAGACGGCGCCATCTTTCTCTCTGAATACTCCCATGCTGTTGTTAGTTGACGATGAGTCAATTCCAACTCACAGTGACCCCACCTGTTACAGAGTAGAACTGCTCCACAGGGTTTTCTTGGCTATAATCTTAATGGAAGCAGATCACCACACCTTTTCCTCTGCGGAACCACTGGGTAGGTGCAAAGTGCCACCTTTTAAGCTAGCAGCCGATCACAAACCGTTTTTGCCACCTAGCAACCTTGAATACTCCCTAGTCACCAATAAAACAGATAGTTAAAAAGAAAAGACACGATAAATGTTAGTTATCGGTATTGTTATAGTACTTTACCCCTTCTAATGAACAAGAGGTTTACTTGTACACCTGGCACCTAACACAGCAAATACTCAAACAAAAGTTTACTAACTGGCTTCAAAAATAGAAAAATAAAATAAAAAGTGAAAAAATGGGAAACAAAGAAGAAATAAAACCAATTGCCTGTATCAGGCAAATTATTAGTTTAAAAAAGAAAAAAAAAAAAACAGAAACAAAAGTTTTTTTTTTCTCAATTCTCATTATTACTCATATGGGATTTTTCCCTTTCATACAAAAGGAAATGAACTGATTCTACTGCTTTCGGTCTTCCACTGAGGCCCCAAAAAGCTTCTATGGCTGCCTGACGTGGACTAGATAACTTAAACTCACCAGCACGGCAGATCAGGTCCACTCCATTCCATTCCAAACTTTGAATTTTAGCCTGCTTTCTTCCTGTTCCTCTCCTGCTTGCTTTCTACCCCAACAATTCAAAACATGGCGGACCCCAAAAGGCCCAGTGCTTCCCAACTTAACCGCCTTTGATTCTAACAGTTCCTTGAATGACAATGTATGTTCTAAACCAAGATCCATTTGGGAGCATTTTATGGATAAATGAGTTTGGGATGATGGCTCCAAGCAGGAACTCTGAGTCAGAATCTGAACTGAGGCCCAGTTCTGCCATTTATCAGCTGTGTAACCTTCTCTAGGCAAGTTAATTCACTTCGTCAAGATTCACATTCCTTGTATGTAAAAACACTCCTTAAGTCCTACTTTACAGATTAAGAAATTGTGGCTAAATGACTTGCCCAAAAGGAACCCTAGTAGTGCAACAGTTAAGCACTCGGCTGCTAACCAACGGTTGGTGGTTCGAATCCACCCAGCGGCTCTGAGGGAGAAAGATGTGACCATCCATTTCGGTAAAGATTTACAGCCTTGGAAACCCTATGAAGCAGTTCTACTCTGTCACAGCCGTAGCTCTTAACCACTGCACCACCAGGGCTCTGTGGGGTTGCTAAAAAAAAAAAACGCAGTGCCATCAAGTCGATTCCGACTCATAGTGACCCTATAGGACAGGGTAGCACTGCCCCATAGAGTTTCCAAGTAGCGCCTGGTGGATTCGAACTGCCAACCCTTTGGTTAGCAGCTGTAGGATTTAACCACTACACCACTGGGGTTTCCCGTGGGGTTGCTAGGAGTGGAAAATCAACTGGACAGCACCCAACAATGACAACAACTTGGTCAAAGTCACAGAACTGCTAAGTGTGCTCAGGCCCAGGTGTGCCCACCTCCAAGCCTCTGCTACCCAAGGGATGGATGAATCCGCACAAAGAATGCTCTTTGAATTGTTTCACATGTATCTTTGTCTTTATCAAAACTCACAGATTTAAGCCAGGTGGATTTATTCTTAAATTTTTATCTAACTTTACAATCCTATTTCATTTTACAATTCTATTTTACAGAAAGAAGGAATCCAGTCTCTATGATACCAAGGACTATGCTTAAGAACTCTCTAAGCCTCTGATCCCTCATCTGTAGCACAAATAACAGAACCGACTTTGTACAACTGTCCTAAAATCAAATGCGATAATCCACATAAAGTACTAGCCTAGAGTAAAATATCAATAAATGTTTGCTACCACTATCATCACCTTCTTCCCCTTCTTCATGTCTCGGCTTAAATATCACCTCTTCAGAAAAAGGCGACCACTTTAAAAAAAACAAAAACAAACCAAACCAAACCTGTTGCTCTGGAGTCGATTTTGACTCATAGCCATGCTGTAAAACAGAGCAGAACTGCCCCATAGGCTACACCTTTCTCCCACGGAGTGGTTACGGAAACACAGGCCCCTTTTATTCTCTATGGGTACACTCTCTTCTTTCTCTTCATACATTTACCACAATTTGTAGCTACATGTTTTTCTCTCACAACTAGAATTTACATCACAGGAGGGAGGACTTTGTCTTGTTCACTGCTATATCCCCAATACCAAGAACAGCCTGTCATATACTGTGTGCTCAATAAATACATTGAAGGAATGAATAAAGAAATAGGCGAGTGCGGTATATTCAAGTAGGCTTGTTAAAAAAAAAAACAAAAAACTCATTCTCGTCGAGTTGATTCCAACTCATAGGGACCCTATAGGACAAAGCAGAATTGTCCCCATAGAGTGCCCAAGGAGCGCCTGGTGGATTCAAACCGCCGACTTCTTGTTTAGCATCCACAGCACTTAACCACTATGCTACCACGCTGATTAAAGTTAGGACCTAGTGAAAAACCGAGTCAAACATGTTCAGGACCAGTGAAAGAGCCAGCCTGACTGGAGGCGAAGATTTGTGTTACACAATTATTTGGGGAGGAAAGGTAAGCTAGAGCCACACGCGAATGAGAAAGCTTGGGAGAATGGATATTACCTAGTCGGAAAAGGGGGAACAAGAAATTGACTATGTTTTAGAAATAATAATCTGGCATGCTCTCCGTTAATGGGCCTAGTAGTAGTGCCCATCTCCAAGTACCACCATCAAATCTCTTAGCGCATTCCTGCCCACCACACAGAAGGTGATCAGTGTCAGCTATCACCACTCTCATTGTTACGGTTCTGCACGGAGACAAATGTAAACAGAACGTGGACTCAAGAAAGTCAAAAAGACCGAGGTCAGATGATAGGGAAGTCATCGAGCACCTCAGCGAGCGCCGTCGCCATACAGGGGAGACGCAGGAGGACAAACGGGCAGAGAAGATAAGGGAACATGGCAGAGAGAGACGAGAACTAGGGTGACAGGTCCAAAGCTGGAAAGGAGGCAGGGTCCCAAATACCACGTTTTAAAGTGGATCCGAAATCTCTTTAATGTGGGGACTTAAGAAGGGAAAGAGATTTTGCAGCATCTACAACCACGCACGCCTTAAAGAAGCCACTTCCTCACCCCCAAAAGCAGCTGCGGAAATCCTGGAATAATCCAAGAGCTACGTCCCACACCTCCCTCCCTTTTCCATGCTCCCTCGATACGCAATTTTCCAATGATGAACGAATGAGCCCCCCAATTCGTTCTCCCTACGGCCAGACACCCAGAACTCACCTGAGAAAGTACGGCTTGGCGTAGAACTTGAAGTCGACCCCCTCGAAGTAGACGTCAAACTCGGAGACCCGAGCATAGGGCACGCGGATGGCAACGGTCAGGAAGTCAGGGTCCTGGCTGAGGTCGAATGCGGGGGTCAGCATCACTGCTCAGGGTGCAGGTGTCCGTGTCGGGCACACTCACGCTGCCGCCGTTGCCAACGACGTTCTCGCCACTCAAAATCAAGAGAACCCTTTACGCGCACGAGTGTTGCCCGTTATTCAAGGCGCTTCCGGCTCGAAGCGGAAGTGCTAGCGCGTGAGGCAGGAAGTCCCACCGCGCACCAATCTCCATGGAGACGGGACGCTATTAATGAAGAGGTGGAGCTTTCAGAACGGCCCGGAAGAGAAGGGCGTGGCGAATGGGACTTGGGCGCCGTAGTTGAACCGAGGGTAAACTTTGTGGAGGAACTAGAACAAGAGTCCGCTTTGGAGATGAACTTTAACAGTATTAGCTTTGCAGTTATACAGACCTGTATTTAAATGCTTTCTCCGCCACTTCCCAGCTGTAAGACCTTTGGAAAGTTATATAACCTCTCGATACTTCAGCTATCTCTTCTATAAAATGAAAATACTAGAATCCAGCCCAGTAGAAAATGCTGTGAGGATAGTATAAAACGATGCATGTAAAGCTTTAACAACGTTCCTGGCAAGCTGTCAACGCTCGATGGGGCGGAGCAGCCACCGCAGTAACGTCGTTACTGTGGTTTTCCTTAGTTCTCGCCTGCCTTGTCAACAGTCCCTTCGTTCTCTCTTCCTACTCTTTTTTTTTATTTCCACCCCTCTCTGTCTTTATCTGTCGCTTCATCTGTTCTTCTTAATCCCTTATGTAAATAGTTTTCTCTTTTACAAAGCCTTCATCCCACTGATTGCATTTAATCTGCACAAGAAACTCCGGGGGAGGGGGCACAGGACTCAGAGAAGTTAAGCAACCTATGTGCGTTTTACAATAATCAGAACCCAGAACTTTTTACTCTTAAACCGCGTTAGTGCCTGCATCGATGAATTGCACTCCCTCTGTAGTCTTCACCCCGTCCGTTTTCTCTCTTTGCCAGAGGCCCTCTTTTCTGTCTCTATTTTCCTTACTTCTCTTGCCTGCGTTTTCTCCCTTTTCTCTGTGCTCCTCGTACTCTTCCAACTCCTCTCCCACTCATCTCTTCAACGTTCTTTTCCCGCTACATATTCCCTTTTGCTTGGTCTTACTTTTCCCCTTCTCTCTCTCCCTCTGTCTCTCTAATTTGTTGTTATTGTCCCAGTGGAGCCCTAGTGGCGCAATGTGCTGGGACGCTAACTGAAGAGTGGGAAGTTCAAGCCCGTCCAGCGGCTTTGCAGAAAAGACCTGGTGATGCGTACCTGAAGATCACTTGGCTAGGAAGCCCTACGGGGCAGTTCTGCTCTGTCACATGGGGTCGATATCAGTTGAAATTTATTCCATCACACCTAACAACAACTTTCCCCCAATAAGTAACTAGAATATTCCAGTTATTGTGCTTGTTTCCTGGTTTTAAATATCAATGAAAAGGGGTGAAAACATCTCCTAGCACAGTGAATGAGATAACCGTAAAAGCATTTTAAACTTCCAATTTTTTATGATTCTGAGGAAACAATCTTGAAATTAATTAGAATGTGGAAAAATTATTGAGGGGAACAGACATCAATTGAATGTTTAGTGTGTGCCAGCACTAAACCAAACTGATTAGAATGAACTAATTTACTCCTCCTGACAGTATTATCATATAACCCCCTGGCTTGTATAGGATCACAAAGCTAGTAATAGTGCAGTGGGAATCAAAATTCCGAGCTAAGGTTCGAACTACTATGGAGTAGACTCCCTCTAATATTACCCTCTTTGTTTCACATTCTGAGATATTCCAGCCCAAATCTGCCTGCTTTAGATCATACAGATCTTTGTAAATAATGGAACCCACTACTGAGAACGAATTTATGCAAACCCGGAATCAGTGAGGCCCTCAAAAGGTCCCTTGAGGTAGGCCTCTGGCTAAATCATTCCAAATTAGCTTCTCTAGAACCTTTACATCTACCATGGGACCTCATCCCTATAGGTCACAAGCCTTGATATTTTTAAATTATTAATGCCAGAGAATTAACTAAGATTGGAGTTATACTCTCAGCAATGAAACAGAAAGCACTTTACAGACTAGAGCTATGCACGTCTTAGATATTTTATTATGTGTTTGGAACAGACAACATGGTTCAGTGCTACTGTTATTTGTAAGGAATATATATTGCATCTGCTGCATCACAAAATACTGATAGTTGCAACCATAAAACAGGGTTGGTTTTTAAAATTTTTTTCAAACAATACCCATTGCCATGGAGTCCATTCCAACTCACAGCAACCCTATAGGACAGAGCAGAACTGCATAGTTTCCAAGGCTGTAATCTTTATGGAAGCAGACTCCCACATCTTTCTCCCATGGAACGGCTGGTGGGTTTGAACCACCAAACTTTCAGTTAGCAGCCGAGCCCTTAACCATTGGGCCACCAGGGCTCCTTGCAAACAAGAGTTCTCTTTATTTTTGTATTTTTAATTAATGTTAAATAACACATTATAAATTCATTCTCCTTTAAAAAAAATTGAATATTACAGGTAATGATAATTTTCTTTGACTGCCATCCGACTTTGTTCCTCCCTTCTGCTTCCCCAAGAATAACCCCTTTCTCTATCTTTGCAGGCCTCTTCATAGTTAGGCATACATTTCTATATACCCTGTTACCTTATGGTTTCACATGCATGGGTGTATTATCACACTATAAATGTAATTTTGCAATGTGCTTTTTTGACTTTGGTATGTTTTTTGAGACACAGCTATATTGATTCATAGATCCAAATGCGTTCGTGTTTCTGGATATAGACATGACTTTAGAATAAACATATTATTTCAACATTTCATGATAATCTTGGTTTGGAGGGAGAACAGAATGAAACTTTCACAAAATTTTTCATCTTCGATTGAGTCATTCAAAGTTTGCAGTAACTATTTTTTTGTTCTTCCATTTCCTTAAGGTTTACTTTTGAATGACCTTTGAGTGTTTTAAAAATAGGTTTTTCCTGTCACCAACTTATTGATGATGAGTATATTATATCAAATTAGCCCCTCTTCCAGTCTGGCAAACTTGACTGTGACCTTCAAGGTTCAAAATAAATGTTAAATTAAAAGTCTAGCTTTTATAAACATTTCAATTTCAGCCTTATTTCAGAGTTCTATTGTTAGAAAGAAGCCCTAGTGGAGCAGTGGTTAAGAGCTCAGCTGCCAACCAAAAGGTAGGCAGTTCAAATCTACCAACCAGTCCTTGGAAACCCTATGGGGCAGTTCTACTCTATCCAATAGGGTCAACGGGTTTGGATTTTTGGTGTTTTAAATGGTGAAATACTGCTCATTTCCAGAAGGTGGCATGCGTATACACAATTAGAATGGTGTGATCTCAACAGTTTTAAGCTATGTTGGAAGTAACTTGCTGAATTGGCGGTTTCTAAGCCCTGTTCATTCTCTGAACCATTTATGGGGGTGCTAAGATTTTTTTTTTTTAAGATCTTACACAGAGTTCAAAGACTACACCTTAAGCACTATTGTTATATTATTGTACATCCTTTCAGGCTTTTATTCTATTCATAAAAATATAGAAAGATTTTTAAGCACAAATGGAATCATGCTGTATATTTTCTTCATTTTCATGTAATATAGCATTACCATATTTCCATCTGATAACATTCTCTGTCATAAGTATTTTATCCAAAGTTAACCCTTCTTTTATTTCTCATTAAAAAATTTATATGCATATTGTTTTGTGGCGTCAGTTGCAATCCTGGCAATGTGACAGCACTCTCCCACTGTCTACTCCAGGATCCCCATGTCCATTCATCCAGTTTTCCTATCCCCTCCTGCCTTCTCATCTTGCTTTTGGGCAGGAGTTGCCCATTTGGTCTTGAATAATAGATTGAACTAAGAAGCATGTTCCTCACGTCTGTTATTGTTTTATAAGCCTGCCTAATCTTTGGCTAAAAAGTGGGCTTTGGGAGTGTCTTCAGTTCTGAATTAGTAGGGTGTTGGGGGCCATAGTTTCAGGAGTTCCTCCAGACTCTGTCAGACAGGTAAGTCTGCTCTTTTTTGTGTGTATTTGAATTTTGTTCTACATTTTTCTCCCACCCTGTCTGGGAAACTCTATTGTGATCCCTGTCACAACAGTCGGTGGTGGTAGCCGGGTACCATCTAGTTCTTCTGAGCTCAGGCTGGTGCAGGCTGTGGTTCATATGATGACCCTTCTTATTACTATCATAACTAAAAAAAATCTGAATGAGATGATAATTTGTTTTGAGAAAAAATAAAACTAATAGTAGAAGCATTGATATAAATCACAAAACTAGAATAAAAATACGTGGAGTTAGAATACAAACTAGATGACACGTTTTGAAGTTTGAAAGAAATTACCCTTTTATTATGACAATAGTAAATACAGTAGGACTAGATACCCTGACAGTTTTACAATTCCAAGCCATAAACTGCTTCTAGGAGGGCTTGTATGAATTAATGGATAATTTACAGAGAGGTACTAGATTATCCTCCACATGTCTGTCAGTTTGTCATATTGTGGGGGCTTGTGTGTTGCTGTGATGCTGGAAGCTATACCACCGGTATTCAGATACCAGCAGGGTCACCCATGGAGGACAGGTTTCAGCTGAGCTTCCAGACTGAGACAGACTAGGAAGAAGGACCAGCAGTCTACTTCTGAAAAGCATTAGCCAGTGAAAACCTTATGAATAGCAGCGGAACATTGTCTGATATAGTGCTGGAAGATAAGCCCCCCAGGTTGGAAGGCACTCAAAAGATGACTGGGGAAGAGCTGCCTCCTCAAAGTAGAGTCGACCTTAATGACGTGCATGGAGTAAAGCTTTCGGGACCTTCATTTGCTGATGTGGCACAACTCAAAATGAGAAGAAACAGCTGCAAACATCTGTTAATAATCATAACCTGGAATGTACGAAGTATGAATCTAGGAACATTGGAAATCATCAAAAATAAAATGGAACACATAAACATTGATATCCTAGGCATTAGTGAACTGAGATGGACTAGTATTGGCCATTTTGAATCTGACAATCATATAGTCTACTATGCTGGGAATGACAACTTGAAGAGGAACGTTTCAAGATCTGTGGTGAAGTACAATGCTGTCAGTGATAGGATAATATCCATATGCCTACAAGGAAGACCAGTTAATACGACTATTATTCAAATTTATGCACCAATCACTAGGGCCAAAGATGAAGAATAGAAGATTTTTATCAGCTGCTGCAGTCTGAAATCGATCGAACATGCAATCAAGATGCATTGATAATTACTGGTGATTGGAATGTGAAAGTTAGAAACAAAGAAGAAGGATCAGTAGTTGGAAATTATGGCCTTGGTGATAGAAACAATGCTGGAGATCGAACGATAGAATTTTGCAAGACCAACAACTTCTTCATTGCAAATACCTTCTTTCACCAACATAAACAGCGACTATACACATGGACCTCGCCAGATGGAACACACAGAAATCAAATTGACTACATCCGTGGAAAGAGGCGATGGAAAACCTCAATATCATCAGTCGGAACAAGGCCAGGGGCTGACTGTGGAACAGACCAAGTTGCTCGTATGCAAGTTCAAGCTGAAACTGAAGAAAATTAGAGCAAGTCCATGAGGGCCAAAATGTGACCTTGAGTATATCCCACCTGAATTTAGAGACCATCTCAATAATGGATTTGATGCATTGAGCACTGGTGACTGAAGATCAGATGAGTTGTGGAATGACATCAAGAACATCATTCATGAAGAAAGCAAGAGGTCATTGAAAAGACAGGAAAGAGGAGACTCTGAAACTTGCTCTCAGATGTAGAGTGGCTAAAGCAAAAGGAAGAATTGATGAAGTAAAAGAACTGAACGGAAGACAAAAAAGGGCGGCTCGAGAAAACAAAGTATTATAATGACATGTGCAGAGAGCTGGAGATGGAAAACCAAAAGGGAAGAACATGCTCAGCGTTTCTCAAGCTGAAAGAACTGAAGAAAAAATTCAAGCCTCGAGTTGCAATAGCGAAGGATTCCGTGGGGAAAATGTTAAACAACGCAGGAAGCATCAAAAGAAGATGGAAGGAATATACAGAGTCATTGTACCAAAAAGAATTAGTTGATGTTCAACCATTTCAAGAGGTGGATGTTCAACCATTTCAAGAGGTGGCATATGATCAGGAACCGAGGGTACTGAAGGAAGAAGTCCAAGCTGCTCTGAAGGCATTGGCAAAAAACAAGGCTCCAGGAATTGATGGAATATCAATTGAGATGTTTCAACAAACAGATGCAGCGCCAGAGGTGCTTACTCGTCTATGCCAAGAAATATGGAAGACAGCTTCCTGGCCAACTGACTGGAAGAGATCCATATTTATGCCTATTCCCAAGAAAGGTGATCCAACCGAATGTGGAAGTTATAGAACAATATCATTAATATCACACAAGCGAAATTTTGCTGAAGATCATTCAAAAACAGCTGCAGCAGTACATCGACAGGGAACCACCAGAAATTCAGGCTGGTTTCAGAAGAGGATGCGGAATTAGGGATATCATTGCTGCTGTCAGATGGATCCTGGCTAAAAGCAGAGAATAGGAGAAGGATGTTTACCTGTGTTTTATTGACTATGCAAAGGCATTCCACTGTGTGGATCATAACAAATTATGGATAACATTGCAAAGAGTGGGAATTCCAGAACGCTTAATTGTGCTCATGAGAAACGTTTACATAGATCAAGAGGCAGTTGTTCTGACAGAACAAGGGGATACAGCGTGGTTTAAAGTCAGGAAAGGTGTGTGTCAGGGTTGTACTCTTTCACCATACCTATTCAACTCTATCTATATGCTGAGCAAATAATACGAGAAGCTGGACTATATGAAGAAGAACGGGGCATCAGGATGAAAGAAGACTCATTAACAACCTGCGTTATGCAGATGACACAATCTTGCTTGCTGTAAGTGAAGAGGACTTGAAGCACTTACTGATGAAGATCAAATACCACAGCCTTCAGTATGGATTGCACCTCAACATAAAGAAAACAAAAATCCTCACAACTGGACCAATGAGCAACATCATGATAAACGGAGAAAAGATTGAAGTTGTCAAGGATTTCATTTTACTTGGATCCACAATCAACAGCCATGGAAGCAGCAGTCAAGAAATCAAAAGACGCGTTGCATTGGGTAAATCTGATGCAAAGGACTTCTTTAAAGTCTTGAAGAGCAACGATGTCACCCTGAAGACTAAGGTGTGCCTGACCCAAGCCATGGTATTTTCAATCGCATCATATGCATGTGAAAGCTGGACAATGAATAAGGAAGACCGAAGAAGAATTGACGCCTTCGAATTGGGGTGAAGAATGTTGAATATACCACGGACTGCCAAAATAACGAACAAATCTGTCTTAGAAGTACAACCAGAATGCTCCTCAGAAGCAAGGATGGCAAGACAGCGTCTTACATACTTTGAACAGGTTGTCAGGAGGGATCAGTCCCTGGAGAAGGACATTGTGCTTGGCAGAGTACGGGGTCAGCGGAAAAGAGGAAGAACCTCAACGAGGTGGACTGACACAGTGGCTGCAACAATGAGCTCAAGCATAACAACGATTGTAAGGTTGGCTCAGGACCGGGCAGTGTTTCGTTCTGTTGTGCAAGGGTCACTATGAGTCAGAACCAACTCGAAAACACCTAACAACAACAACACTAGATTGTAGAAGAGGTTTAAAGGATGGTCCTAACAGAATATAGACTAGGTAGACGGTGAGTTCTACACTAGAGATATCTCCCATGTCTTTTAAATCCCTTCATATTTAAGCGCCTAGTCCCTGGGTGGTGGCAATGGTTAACATGTTCTGCTGCTAACTAAAAGGCTGGAGATTCAAGTCTACTCAGAGGCACTTCAAAAAAAAGGCCTGGCAACCTATTTCTGAAAACTCAGCCATTGAAAACCATCTGGAGCACAGTTCTACTCTGACACTTATGAGGTCACCATGAGTCAGAGTCAACTCAATGGCAACTGATTACTGGTTATATATAAGCACAGCTATTTTTGTTTTTTGCTCCGATCCTTCAGCCCATTCAAATTATAGTTGTTAGAACTAAGCTTTTTAAAGAGCACAGTGTTGAGAGTAACATAGCGCCGTAATGGTATTTCGGTAGGATTTAGTCCATATCCGATTTTAACCAAGCTCAGTAAAGCTCTAAAGAAAATCCAACATGGCAACAGTTGACCCCAGTAAAGTTTATGACGGCATCACTGTGCGGTATAACTAAGAACTTAGCCACATATATTGTAAGATGGAAGTCCCATTCCATTAGATAAAGTGCAGGATTACCTAGTAATGCTAACCAAACAGCATTCCAAGCTTACTTCACAAGGCATCTGCAGAAGGTCCCGTTTGATATTTCTTAGATGCCCTTTACAGAGCCAGGGAACCATTGTCAGATGCAATGAGTGTTGTTGGTGGCTCACTGCTGCCCCCTTCTTCAGAGGATTGCACTAGCCCAGAGTTTTTTCACCTCCAGTATTTTGGTCTGGACAATTGCTGGGACTGGGCAGTTTGGTTCTGCCCTACATAGCTTTACTATGAGTCAGAAGTGACTCAATGGCACCTAGCAAGAACAACAACAATTCTTGGTTGTGGGCGGCTGTCCTGTGCATTGCAGGGTATTCAATAGTTTACAACATCTCTGCCATCTATTCACTTGAGCCAATACCAGCCCCCTGTTGTGACAACCATGAATATTCCCAGACATTGCCAATTGTCCCCTGGGGGTAAAATCACCTAGGGTTGAGAACCACTGCCCTAGGTTGATGAGTGCCTCCAGGAAATAATTACCACCTTCCCCAGGCCTATAACCATGACTGACTCGTTTGGGGTACAGTAGACTGCAAATAGGAATAATTTTACTTCTTCCTTTCAAACTTAGATGCCATTTATTTCTTTTTCTTGCCTTATTTCTATAGCTAAGACTTTCCAGCACAATGTTAAATAGGAGTAGTGATAAAGGGCATATCTGTCGTATTCGTGTTTTCAGGGGGAATGCTTTCAGCCTCTCTGTTGGCTGTCGATTTTGTATACAGAATCCTTTGCGTCAAGTCGATTCTGACTCATTTGGAGCCCTAGTGACATAGTGGTTAAAGCTCCCCTGCTAACCAAAAAGGTTGGCAGCTGGAATCCACCAGCTGCTCTTTGGAAACCCTATGGGGCAGTTTTACCCTGTCCTATAGAGTCACTGAGTCGCTATGAGTTGGTTTTGTATAAAAAAATATAGACGTCCTTTATTATGTTGAGGAATTTCCCTTCTATTCCTGTTTTATTGAGAGTTTTTATCCAGGAATGGGTGTTGGCTTTATGAAATGCCTTTTGTGCAACCACTGAGATGATCATGTAATTTTTTTCCTTTGTTCTATTTATGTGATGGAATATGTTGACTGATTTTCTAATAAGGAACCATCCTTGTGTGAATCCCACTTGGTTCACAGTGTATTATATTTTAAATATGATGCTGAATTCTATTGGTGAGAATTTTTGCATCTATATTCATGAGAGATACTGGCCTGTAGTTTTCCTTTTTTTTCGGTATCTTGCCTGGCTTTGGTATCAGGGTTATGCTGGCTTCATAGAACAAATAGGGAGGAGTATTCCTTCCTTTTCTATGTTCTAAAATAGTTTGAATAGTACTGATATGAGCTCTTCTCTGAATGTTTGGTAAGATTCTCCAGTGAAGCCATCTGGGCCAGGGCTTTTTGTTGTTGTTGTTGGGAGCATTTTTATTACCTTGTCAATCTCTTCTCTTGTTATGCATCTGTTCAGATTTTCTATCTCAGTTTGTGTTAGTTTAGGTACGTAGTGTGTTTCTAGAAATTTGTCCGTTTCTTCTAGGTTCTCAAATTTGTTGGAGTATAATTTTTCATAGTATTTTGTTATGATCCTTTTTATTTCAGTTGGGTCTGTAGTCATGTCCCCTGTTTCATTTCTTATTTGGGTTATTTGCTTCCTCTCCTGTTTTTCTTCTGTCAGTTTGGCCAATACTCTGTCGATTTTGTTGATCTTTCCAAAGAACCAACTTTTGGTCTTGTTAATTCTCCATATTGTTTTTCTGTTCTCTATTTTATTTATGTCTATTTTAATCTTTATTATTTCCTTTCTACTGGTGCCTGCAAGCTTCTTTTGCTGTCCCCTATTTGTTTGAGTTGTAAAGCTAGCATTTTGATTTTGGCCTGTTCTTTTTTGATGTGTTTATTGCTATAAATTGACCTCTGAGCACTGCCTTTCCTGTGTCCCAAAGCTTTTGGTATGAACTGTTTTCATTTTCATTTGATTCTAGGAATTTTTTGATTCCTCTTCGATTTCTTCTATTACCCAGTCGTATTTAAGCAAGGTGTTATTCAGTTTCCATGTATTTGATTTTTTTTTTTTTCTTGCTCTCCCTGCTATCGATTTCTCCTTTTATGGTGCTGTGATCAGAGAGAATGCTTTCTATTACTTCAGTGTTTTGGATTTTATTGAGAGTTGCTTTGTGGCCTAAAATGTGGCCTGTTCTGGAGAATGTCCCGTGTGTGTTGGAAAAGAATGTATACTTTGCAACTGTTGGGTGGAGTGTTCTATATATGTCTATGAAGTCAAAGTTGGTTGATTCTGGCTTTTAGATCTTCTGTATCTTTGTTGAGTTTCTTTTTAGATGCTCTGTCCTTCATCAAGAGTGGTGTATTGAAATCACCCCCATTTACCCCGTTGCCATTGAGTCGATTTGTCGACTTGAGTAGAAGTGCCCCATAGAGTTTCCAAGGAGCACATGGTGGATTTGAACTGCTGACCTTTTGGTGAGCAGCCATAGCTCTTAACCACTACACCACCAGGATTTGTGGAACTCTCTATTTCTCTTTTCAGTGCTGTTAGAGTTTGTTTTATTGACTCAACTTTTTATGTAACTTTTTTAAAAGGACTTATAGTTTAGTCATCCTTAGCCAAACTAATCAGTTTCTTGATTAAGAGTGAACATGTTCTTATTCTTTCCTGCAGAAATGATTTAAACGCCCCACTCTTATCTTCAGAGATTGTGATGGAGTTATACATTGGTACAACCGCCCCGAACAACTGTTTGGCAGTATCTACTAAAGCTAAACATATATATTCCCTATTTTTTTACTTACCCATTACTGTTGAGTCGATTCTGGCTCATAGTGACCCTAAAAGACAGAGTAAAATTGCCCCCTAGGATTTCTAAGGCTGTAAATCTTTATAAGAGCAGACTGCCACATCTTTCTCCCATGGAGCAGCTGGTGGGTTTGAACTGCTGACCTTTCGGTTAGCAGCTGAGCACTTAACCACTACACCACCAGGTCTCCTTATGTGTGCCCTAACATCCTGCAATTCCTCTCCTTGATATATAACAGAAATAAGCGGTTAAGTCCACCAAAAGACAAGTACAAGAATGTTCATAGACACATTATTCATAATAGCGAAAACTGGATACAGTCCAAATACTTATCACAAATAGAATGGACAAGTTAATTGTAGTATATTCATTTAATGAATGCTACACAGCAATAAAAAGAATGAACTACTACTATATACAACAACATAAATTAATCACTCAAGCACATTAAGTCAAAGAGCCACACCCAAAAGAATACACTCTAAATGTTTCCATCTATATGAAAGTCAAAAATAAGTGAAACCAATCTATGGTCATTGATGTAAGAATAGTGATTTTTATAGGGATGATTATTGACCAGGGATGGGGAGGGGCATGAGGAATCCTGCTGGGTTGCTGAAAATCTTGGTCTATATCTTGATCCAAGGAAATTATATAGGTGTAATATTTAAGATTTGGGCACTTTGCTGTATATAAAGTATATCTCAATTAAAAGGAGGTCTGCAGATAACTGGACAACATCGGAAGCCCTGGATGACCCCTCAATGCTGGGGATATCACGTGCTGTTGCCCCACAGGTGTGTTCCCCACAGAGAATTGCCCTCGGCTACAGAGAACTGCCTTGCTCAGTGTTACCCCCATCTTGGGGTCTAATGCTGGATACCAAAGCCTGGCCCATTGCCTCAATATGGAATAACTCTGACAACCACCCCGACTCCAGAGCTCCCTGTAGAATTGACAGAGGCCTCAGTTGCCATTGCATTGTGGGTCACCTTCTCCCTCCGCCCAGTCCCGCCTCGTCTCTTCTTACAGGATGCTCTCAGGAGCATCTTCCCAAATTGTCTGATCTCCTTCTTAGCTTCTGTTCTCAGGAACCCCAATCTAAGGTACCATCAAATTCCACAGGTCTGCCCTTCAAATAGGCTGGAATGTTGACCTTCTTTTCAATATTGAAATTCCCAGACTTAACTCTACAGCCTCCTTCTTGATTTTTCAACAGCATCATTTCCTGGTATGTCTTCACCAAGGCATCTTAAAGCATGATTTT
Organism: Elephas maximus indicus; assembly: GCF_024166365.1. Taxonomy (NCBI): domain Eukaryota; kingdom Metazoa; phylum Chordata; class Mammalia; order Proboscidea; family Elephantidae; genus Elephas; species Elephas maximus. Next base: position 20,434,460 of record NC_064838.1, read on the forward strand.
GCCCATATTTTAAAAACACATCCCCGGGGCTCTCTGTCTTCCTGAATGCCTTCTGATTATGACAGCCAACCAGCAGCAAACCAATCTTGTAAAAAAAAACTTCAACAAAAGCTCAAGAATTGCAACTCTATAAGCTCTGAGTAGGAAAAAAATAGGCTGGCTGCAATTTGAAAGATAAAGCTACTTCTTGTTGATTATATGTACTATAAACTCATTACCAGTGCTCCTCTGTAAATTTAAAATAGCGTAACTGGTTTGTTTTATGTTGTTTTCCCAGAAAAGTTGGTATCAGTCACTTTTCCCTAAATAAGGACAAATCCTTTCAATAAGATGCCCTAGTGTTTAAAATGCAGGTAGTAATTACATTCTTATTATCAATCATACATGATGAAAACATAGCTTTGGAGTCTTCTTTTGATATTTTCCATTTGCTTTGCTCCATTCTCCAATCTGGTTTTTGTGTATTCTTTGTAAGTGTTCATTCATCCTTTGAGTTGTTGTTGTTGGCCGCTGTCAAGTTGTCCCCCAACTCATGGCAACACCATGCACAACAGGACCTGACTATTATGACCCATAGTGTTACCGTAAATTGCGGGTTGGAGCCGCCTGCCACAAGGCCAATACTGAGACAGGAGGAGGTAAGCAGTAAGAAGGCTTTATTGAATACCGGTATTCAAGAGACAGAGGGGGTTAAATTTCTCCCAAATTCTGTCTGCCCTAAAGGGTTGATGGGAGAGTTTTATACAGGAAAGATCAGGGTTACCTAATGTTTTGAGCACGTAGTCCACAGATGGTCTTATACATCACAAAACAACTACAAAAACTCTTTATTAAACTAAAGATAAACATGGCAGGCACCTTGGACTCTAATCAGTATATTTATAACAGGCTAAAAAACTCTCATAAGAATCTCTTGGCTAGTGGGGCTCTTTTGCCAAGTCCACTGTGGCTGAGATAGAGAGCAAGAAAGCAAACCTTCTTGTCAGTTTGCAGGCTGAAGGCCACTTCTCAAGAGAACAAAGAAAGGAGACATCAAGGCCACAGGAGCTGAGATAGCTCCACACCCCTTTGGAGGATACCAGTGCAGCTGGTGCAATTAAAAAACGTTTAGAGATTCCTTAGAGCATCATTATGGCTTTAGTCATGTCAAGCTCTCAATCGCCTATTTTGAATAAGGGAAAACATGTTGTAAGGTATTAGGGTGTTCGTTATGTTTAAGAGCAGAACACGCTGCTCAACTACATTTTGAACAGAGCCTGCACCATTTTCCAAAGACTAAAGATTAATCACAGCTTATACAGGTATATTAAAACAAGTGAGACAATATATTAAAACAAGTGAGACAATATATTCTCCCTAATATTAAAACACTAAAGAAAAAACATTCTCACTACTTCAATAGGGTTTTCAGTGGTTGATTTCTGGAAGTAGATCGCTAGACCTTTCTTTCTGGTCTGTCTTAGTCTGGAAGCTCTGCTGAAGCCCGTTCAACTACTTATACTTATTTTTCCAACACTGACATTTTGTTTCATATCAATTTTTTTGTTACGAGTTTTGTTTATTTAATCTTGTTTTTCATGGCCATTTCAGTATTTAGCAGCCTTTTGATTGTGATTTTTTTTAAACCATTACTCATTGCCACTTAGGTATATCCTTGCTTTAGACAACCATGAAGAGACAAGGAGAATATTCAAACGTATCTTCATGGCATCAGAAGTCTCCAGCTTGAGACTGCCTTGTGCTTGAACAGACATTGTAGATCTGGTTGCCTCTTTCAAAACAGCCCAAGGAATACTTTTATTTTTTAATTCTGGAAAATAATGCTTGTGTCCCTCCCTCTCCTCTGGACAACATTTCCCCTAAATCAAAAACTGTCAGCATACAATCAATCAACACTAATAGCTGGTTATTTATTGGTTGCTTATTGTATATGAAACATTTTGCTGAGTGATTCACAAGCCAAATCAATATTTCATCCCCATATTCATTCTTTGAAGAAAGTGCTATTATCCCTGTTTTCCAGATGAGGAAACTTGGACTTAGAGAGGCTGAGAGATTGCCCCAAGTCACATGGCTATGGAGCGAGAGAGCCAGGATTGGGACGCCCTGAGTTTATTCTGCGTCCAGCCCACTGTCTACAAAGCATGTTTCTGTCACTGATGCTGTGGAAGACAGAAAGAAGAGTGGAGATAAGAGAAGAAAGAAATAATTACAAACTTCAAATACTTTAGACATTAGTCATGAAAATAAAACGCAGAAGGATTGGCAGTGTGATCACCAGTTTCCAATGATGTCCCCTCCCACAATGAGCCATTACTCTTAGTAATCACACTCTTGGTTAGTCCCTTCCCACATTGGATCTGGGCTGACCCCCTGAAGCCAGTAGAAAGCAGCAGAAGTGATGCTGTGTGACTTCTGAATGCCAGGTCATAAAAGACCTTGCAGCTTCTACTGCAGACTCTTGAATACTTGCTCTGAGGGAAGCCAGCTACCAAGTAAAAAGTCCACCTCCCCTGACCCCATCATGCTGTGTGGGAAGCCCAGCCTAGCCACATAGAGATGCTGTGTGTAAAGACAGAGATGCTTAGTCAACCTCTTCTGTACCAGCCCTACCAGCCCAGGCGCATTCAGGTGAGTGAGGAAGCCATCTTGGGTATTCAAGTCCCAGCAGATACCACATACCACACTGAGAAGATTAGAGAAATCTGGCTGACAGACAGAACCAAGGCTTCAGACACATGGCACCATCCCACACATCTCTAGTGATGTGGGCCACCCCATCTGAGGCCTCAGTTATGTCAAAGGCGAGACAAGCCACCCCCACCATGCCTGCCCTAATTCCTAACTCACAAAATTGTGAGCATAATAAAACAGTTGCTGTTTTAAAACACTAGGTTTTGGGGAGGTTCGTCATGTGGTAATGGATAAGTGGAACAGCAGTGAAGACAAAGAGAATGCAAATAAATGTTAGAGAGATCCAGAGATGGAGAGATGTTTGGGGGTGGGAACAATCAGAAAAAGTCTCCTTTCTGATAAGAAAGTCTGGGGCCTGAGCAAAGGCTCTGGGGAAAAAAAATGCAGATAAGCAGGGTAGAACCAGGTCACCTTATCTGATGTGAAAGATAAAAGAACTAAAGAAACAAGCAACAGGATTGGAAAGAAGTCTGGAGTAAATTGTTAAGGGTGTTGAATGCCAAGGAAAATAATTCTACAGCTGAGCAGAACTATAAAAACCATCTAGTACAATCCACTTTTACAGATAAAATGAAACCTAGAGAGATGAAGTAATTTGGGGAGAGTCACGCAACTCGTTGGTAACAGAAGTTAGTACTCAAGGCTATGGGGTGGTTTGAAGCAGGATCACTGTTCTGGGTTTAAATCTAGATAAATTTCCTCCCCTGGCATCAAAAATACTATGGTCTATCCATGCTAAATACCCCTACAGACACGGTAAGATTTAAAGCCAGTTCTCTTATTTTATAGTTGTGGAGCTGGTGGTACAATGGTTAAGAACTTGGCTGCTAATCAGAAGGTTGACAGTTCAGATCCTCTAGCTGCTCCTTGGAAGTCTTATGGGGTAGTTCTACTCTGTCCTGTAGGGTTGCTATGAGTCAGATTTGACTCAATAGCTACGGTTTTATTTTTTTATTGTTTTAAAATCATTAATCACGCTTTCCTCCCTTTCTCCTTTCATTAAAAAAAAAAAAGCTCCTCTAAAACTTTCAATCCCTGAACTTCCAAGTTCTCCATTAAGAATTTTTAAACAACTTTATTGAGATATAGGAGCCCTGGTGGCACAGCAGTTAAGTGCTCAGCTGCTAGCCAAAAGGCTGGCAGTTTGAATCCACCAGCCACTCCTTGGAAACTCTATGGGACAATTCTACTCTATCCTATAGGGTCACTATGAGTCGAAATCAACTAGCTAGCAATGGGTTTGGGTTTGGTTTATTGTGGTATAATTTACATTTCATAAAATTTACTCCATTTTATGTGTACAATTCAGGGAATTTTAGTTTTAAATTGGGCAATTGGCACCATAATCCAGTTTTAGAACATTTCCATCATCCCAATAAAATTTTTCTGCCCATTTACAGCTCTTGTTCCAACCCCCAGTCTTGGGCAACCAATAATCTACTTTCTTTCTCTATTGATTTGCCTTTTCTGGAATCATTCAGTGATTCATATAACATTTGGAAATGGAATCATACAGTATGTGGTATTTTGTGTCTGGCTTCTTTCAGTAAAAAAAAAAAATCAGTAGCACAATGTTTTTGAGATTCATCCATGTTTTACCACATATCAATGCTTCATTCCTTTTTAATTGCTGAATAGTATTTCATTCTATGGAGCAGTGAAGGAGCCCCGGTGGCACAGTGGTTAAGTGCTCAGCTGCTAACCAAAAGGTCAGCGGTTCGAATCCACCATCTGCTCCGTGAGAGAAAGATGTGGCAGTCCGCTTCCTTAAACCCTATAGGGCAATTTACTTTGTCCTATTTTATAGGGTTGCTATGAGTTGGAATCAACTCAACAGCAACAGGCTCTATTGTTTAGCTATTAAGAATAAACCTGTTTCCCTTCACTTTGAAAATTAGTAAGGATTGCTTAGGTCACATGTAGAAATTTTAAGTTTTTTTTTTTTTGATAGCTTATTTTTAAATTAATGTTGTCATGAAAAATCTTATCAGTAACATTTTATTGAATCGAAACACCATAACTTACCTAATCCCAATAATTAGATAATTGAGTTACATCCAATTTACTTGCCATTAAAAGCAACATTGACAGTTGCTATGCTTAGAAAAACAATCTTCAAACTAAAATTATGAAACTGTTTACTTGTATTACCTTTCTGTTGCCTTATGGTTTTTTGTTTAAATTCAATTTTCAGTCCATCTAAAATTTGCCCCAAAGCTATAGTTCCATGCTGATCTGAAAAGCATTTTTACTGAACAAAACAGGCTAAAATTGGCCAGAATCTTTTCCAAGTTTTAATACTGCATTTCATCAAGCTACTCCAGTGTGCCAATACCATACTGTTTTAATTATTAGAGCTAACTAGTGCATTATAACCCAGAGCAGGGCATGTCTTCCTTCAACATTATCTTGTTTCATATTGCTCATTTCCAAATAAAAAATTCTCAGGGTGCCTAGTTTTAGTTAACATATATGTTCTGGAAAAATTGATAGAATTCATATATTTTAATATCAAAATCATATTTTAGTACACTTGGAGAATTTCTAGCTGAAGGTAAGCTTTGGGTGACCTGTCTATAGTACACAGAATTGTAGTCTACTTTCTTCTTTCCTTCTCCATCATCTTCCCATCTCCCATTCCACCAGCATATCCTATTTAGCCCCAAATTCAGGAGTTCTCTCCCAATCCCTGTGATGAGATGGGCGTAAGTTGTGAGTCACAGAGTCCTACAACACAGATGGATCTTGAAAGCACAGAGTACTTCACTAGTACAGTTAGGATCTACATTAGGTATGAACTTCCAATCCACAAAACTCATGTGCAAAAAAAGTAACTTTGATTTTTTCCACTTCTGAACTTAATTTCTCTCTCCAGTTGCAGTTTGCAAGACGGTTCACGGTAAACTCAGTCACTTCAAAGTTTGTCTTCAGTCTCTTCGGGATAACTTCAAGAGGTTAAGTTTCTTCCCCCCTGATTCTCCCCAAGGTGTCATTTCACTTTTAGGAAGTTTTCAAAGAATCACGGCATTGAAGAGGATGGAGTGAGCCAGATAGGACATCTGCTCCTTGGGGGTCCTCTCTGTGACACAGGCACCTGCAGAAATGTCTGTCCTGTGTGGTCCTCAGACATGATCACCTTTGCATGTTAGTGTCTACAGAGACATTCAAATTCACATCCTGTAGCTATTAAAACCAAGCCTATTGCTGTCACGTCCATTTCCACTCATGGCAACCCCATGTGTTACAGAGTAGAACTGAGTTTCATAGGGTTTTCATGGCTGTAATCTTTATGTAAGCAAATTGCCAGGACTTTCTTTCTCAGTACCACTGGGAGGGTTTGAATCATCAACCTTTTGGTTGGTAATCAAGTAAATCATTTGTGCCACTCAGGGACCTGGTAGCTATATAGTTCATTCTAATTTCTGCTGAGGCATTCCCTTAAGAGTTCAAGGACTTATACTAGCCTTATACTCTATTGAGGGGGATTCTCTGCTGGACCTCATGTTTTTATAGGGCCCTGCTCTGGCCCTGGAGTCCCTGGGTAGTGCAGTTAATGCTCTTCATTTCATTACTAATCAAAAGGTTGGAGGTTCAATTCCACCCAGAGGCACCTCTGAAGAAAGGCCTGGCAATCTACTTCCAAAAATCAGCCATTAGAAACCCTATGGAGCACAGTTCTACTCTAACACACACAGGGTCACCATAACTCAGAATTGACTCAATGGTAACTGTTTTTTTTTTTTTTTGGCTGTGGCCCTCCTCAGGTGGTGCCAAGGTAAAGTGCTCGCCCATAGCCTATGTCCCTCCCCCTTCTAGAACACACTCTGGGTAGCCAAGACTCCATAATTCCCTAGCTAAATGATCCTGAGCCTATTTCCAGGGTTGGTGCATGCCTCTTCCCTGAGTGGTCCTCCTAAAGGTAAACTGCCTCTGGTGTATGTACACTTAGGACTGCAGGGTGGCCCAGGGGCAGCTGTTAGCAGGATGACCTCTGGTGTATGTACTCTCAGACCTGCTTGGTGGCCCAGGGGCAGCTGTTAGCAGGATGACCTCTGGTGTATGTATACTTAGGCCTGCAGGGTGGCCCAGGGGCAGCTGTTAGCAGGATGACCTCTGGTGTATGTACTACTCTCAGACCTGCTTGGTGGCCCAGGGTCAGCTGTTAGCAGGGCACGGATGAAGCTTGGATATGTGGGCAGGGTTGTCCATGCATGTGCCAGGGGTTTTGGGAAATGGGGACATGCTCAAGGCCAGGGACTGAAGACTGGCTCTTTACCACCTCCACATACAAGCATAGAATGCCTGCAGTTCATTCTGGCCTTCTAGATTCTTCTAAATGCATATTTGTCAAGTAGGAGGCTAGAACATATGTTATTTGATAGTCGTTAGTTTGATTTATAACTTCCAAATATTTAAACTATATTTATATACAAAGTATATACATTTAACATATGTATATTTAAACACAAAGTGGACCTCCACTTGTATTCTTGCCCCGGACCCTGCGAATACTGGGTGTGGATGTGATAGGCTCCATCTCTCAGCAAACTGAGTGCTCTCCTGAGGGCATAGCATTGTTGACCGTGCTTTGATCCACTCTGAGGCCAAGGAAAGTTCAGTGAGGCTGCCTCGGGGCTGCTTCTCTCTGAGGTCCTCAGCTGTCCACCTCTACTTCCTGTTCCCGCTCTGTGGAGTGCAGGGCATACCTGTGAAGCTGCCACCTCCTAAGGTCCCAGTAGGAAGGTGGAGTGCAGGTGTCCTCTAGTCTAAGGTCCCTCCATAACTGGAAGTTCTTTCCTCCCACCTTGGGTAATAATGCTAGGTTTCTTTTTAAATTACCACGAGCTCCTTGACTCAGTAATTATCCTCAAATGTTTTAAAAATGGAAATCTTTTTTAAATTTAGGATAGCACACAAATCATAAGTATACAGCTTGACAAATCCTCACAAAGTGAACCCGCCCATGTAACCACCACCCAGTTGAAGAAAGAGGGCATTACTGCTCCCAGAGGCCCTTCTTTAAACCTCTTCCTCCTCCCTGGAGGAGACCACAATCCTAACTCTAATACTATCAATTAGTTTGGCTTAAGTTTTTGAACTTTATATAAATAGAAGCAGATACTTCGTAGTCTTTTGTGTCTACTTTCTTTCCTTCAATATTAGCTTAGTGAGAGTCACTCATATTGTTGCACGTAGCAGTAAACTATTTAATCTTATTGATAGGTAGTATTTCACTGCCTGAATATACCACCACGTATCCATTCTACTGCTGTTGTGCATTTAGGTAGCTTCCAGTATTTAGCTATTATGAATCAAACTGCTACAAACTTACTTGTCTGTGTTTTTTGGTATAACTAAGTATCATTTCTATTAAATATATATTATATCTAGGAGTGGAATGGCTGGTCATAGGGTATGCACATGGTTAGCTTTAGTAGATTCGGCCAAACAGCTTTCCAAAGTGGCTGGACCACAATTTACTCACCCACTCGTACTGTAGGAGCATTTAAGTTGCTTCACAATCTCACCAATGCTAGGTACTATCTGTCTTTTTAATTTTAGCTATTCTGGTGGATATCTCATTGAGGGCCCACCCCCCAATATTTTATTATAAAAATTTTCAAACATAAAGTTTAAAAAAGTTTTACAGTAAACACTGTATATCCACCCACACTCTTAAGTTTTCTTAATTTTTTTTTATAATTTTTATTGTGCTTTAAGTGAAAGTTTACAAATCAAGTCAGTGTCTCACACAAAAACTCATATACACCTTGCTACACACTCCCAATTACTCTCCCCCTAATAAAAAAAATAAATAAAAATAAAAAAAAATAAAATTTTTTTATTTTTTTAATGAGACAGCCCGCTCTCTCCCTCCACTCTCTCTTTTCGTGTCCATTTTGCCAGCTTCTAGCCCACTCCACCCTCTCATCTCCCCTCCAAGGAGGAGATGCCAATATAGTCTCAAGTGTCCACCTGATCCAAGAAGCTCAATCCTCACCAGCATCCCTCTACAAACCCATTGTCCAATCCAATCCATGTCTGAAGAGTTGGCTTTGGGAATGGTTCCTGTCCTGGGCCAACAGAAGATCTGGGGGCCATGACCACCGGGGTCCTTCTTGTCTCAGTTAGACCATTAAATCTGGTCTTATGAGAATTTGGGGTCTGCATCCCACTGCTCTTCTGCTCCCTCAGGGGTTCTCTGCTGTGTTCCCTCTCAGGGCAGTCATAGGTTGTAGCTGGGCACTGTCTGGTTCTTCTGGTCTCAGGATGATGTAGTCTCTGGTTCATGTGGCGCTTTCTGTCTCTTGGGCTCATAATTGCCTTGTGTCCTTGGTGTTCTTCATTCTCCTTTGATCCAGGTGGGTTGAGACCAAATGATGCATCTTAGATGGCTGCTTGCCAGCATTTAAGACTCCAGATGCCACTCTTCAAAGCGGGATGCAGAATGTTTTCTTAACAGATTTTATTATGCCAATTGACTTAAATGTCCCTGAAACCATGGTCCTCAGACCCCTGCCCCTGCTACGTTGGCCTTCGAAGCATTCAGTTTATTCAGGAAACTTCTTTGCTTTTGGTTTAGTCCAATTGTGCTGACCTCCCCTGTATTGTGTGCTGTCTTTCCCTTCACCTAAAGTAGTTCTTATCTACTATCTAAGCAGTGAATGCCCCCTCCCACCCCCCCTCCCCCCCTCGTAACCACGAAAGAATGTTTTCTTCTCAGTTTAAACTATTTCTCAAGTTCTTATAATAGTGGTCTTATACAATATTTGTCCTTTTGCAACTGACTAATTTCACTCAGCATAATGCCTTCCAGGTTCCTCCATGTTAGAAAATGTTTCACAGATTCCTCACTGTTCTTTATCGATGCATAGTATTCCATTTTGTGAATATACCATAATTTATTTATCCATTCATCCGTTGGTGGGTACCATGGTTGCTTCCATCTTTTTGCTATTATAAACAGTGCTGCAATAAACATGGGTGTGCATGTGTGTGTTTGTGTAAAGGGTCTTATTTCTCTAGGATATATTCCCAGGAGCAGGATTGCTGGATCATATGGTAGTTCTATTTCTAGCTTTTTAAGGAAGCGCCAAATTGATTTCCAAAGTGGTTGTACCATTTTACATTCCCACCAGCAGTGTATAAGTGTTCCAATCTCTCCACAGCCTCTCCAACATTTATTATTTTGTGTGTTTTAGATTAATGCCAGCCTTGTTGGAGCGAGATGAAATCTCACTGTAGTTTTGATCTGCATTTCTCTAATGGCTAATGATCGTGAACATCTCATATATCTGTTAGCTACCTGAATGTCTTCTTTAGTGAAGTGTCTATTCATATCTTTTGCCCATTTTTTAATTGGGTTATTTGTCTTTTTGCAGTTGAGTTTTTGCAGTATCCTGTAGATTTTAGAGATCAGAAGCTGATCAGAAAATGTCATAGCTAAAAACTTTTTCCCAGACTGTAGGTAATCTTTTTACTCTGTTGGTGAAGTCTTTGGATGAGCATAGGTGTTTGATGTTTAGGAGCTCCCAGTTATCTAGTTTTTCTTCTACATTCTTTATAATGTTTTGTATACTGCCTATGCCATGTATTAGGGCTCCTAATGTTGTCCCTATTTTTTCTTTCACGATCTTTATTGTTTTAGATTTTATATTTAGGTCTTTCATCCATTTTGAGTTAGTTTTTGTGCATGGAGTGAGGTATGGGTCTTGTTTCATTTTTTTGCAGATGGATATCCAGTTATGCCAGCACCATTTGTTAAAAAGACTGTCTTTTCCCCATTTAACTGTTTTGGGGCCTTTGTCAAATATCAACTTCTCATATGTGGATGGATTTATGTCTGGATTCTCAATTCTGTTCCATTGGTCCATGTATCTGTTGCTGTACTAGTACCAGGTGGTTTGACTGCTGTGGCGGTATAATAGGTTCTAAAATCAGGTAAAGTAAGGCCTCCCACTTTGTTCTTCTGTTTCAGTAATGCCTTATATATCCGGGGCCCCTTTCCCTTCCATACGAAGTTGGTGATTTGTTTCTCCATCTCATTAAAGAATGTCGTTGGGATTTGGATTGGAATTGCATTAAATGTATAGATCGCTTTTGGTAGAATAGACATTTATTTTTGTAATGTTAAGTCTTCCTCTCCACGAGCAAGGTATGTTCTTCCACTTACATAAGTCTCTTTTGGTTTCTTGCAGAAGTGTACTGTAGTTTTCTTTGTATAAGTCTTTTACAACTCTGGTTGGATTTATTCCTAAGTATTTTATCTTCTTGGGGGCTACTGTAAACGGCATTGATTTGGTGACTTCCTCTTCAATGTTCTTTTTGTTGGTGTAGAGGAATCCAACTGATTTTCTGTATGTTTATCTTGTATCCCGATACTCTGCTGAACTTTCCTATTAGTTTCAGTAGTTTTCCGGAGGATTCCTTAGGGTTTTCTGTGTATAAGATCATGTCATCTGCAAATAGAGATACTTTTACTTCCTTCTTGCCAGTCTGGATGCCCTTTATTTCTTTATCTAGCCTGATTGCTCTGGCTAGGACTTCCAGCACAATGTTGAATAAGAGTGGTGATAAAGGGCATCCTTGTCTGGTTCCCGATCTCAATGGAAATGTTTTCAGGCTCTCTCCATTTAGGATAATGTTGGCTGTTGGCTTTGTATAAATGCCCTTATTATGTTGACGAATTTTCCTTCTATTCCTATTTTGCTGAGAGTTTTTATCATGAATGAGTGTTGAACTTTGTCAAATGCCTTTTCTACATCAATTGATAAAATCATGTGATTCTTGTCTTCTGTTTTATTTATGTGGTGGATTATGTTGTTTTTCTAATGTTGAACCATCCCTGCATACCTGGTATGAATCCCACTTGGTCATGGTGAATTACTTTTTTGATATGTTGTTGAATTCTATTGGCTAGAATTTTGTTGAGGAATTTTGCATCTACCTTCATGAGGGATATCGGTCTATAATTTTCTTGTGGTGTCTTTACCTGGTTTTGGTATCAGGGATATGGTGGCTTCATAGAATGACTTTGGTAGTATTCCGTCCTTTTCTATGCTCTGAAATACCTTTAGTAGCAGTGGTGTTAACTCTTCTCTGAAAGTTTGGTAGAACTCTGCAGTGAAGCCTTCCCGACCAGGGCTTTTATTTGTTGGGAGTTTTTTTATTTCCTTTTCAATCTCTTCTTTTTTTATGGGTCTATTTAGTTGTTCTACCTCTGTTTGTGTTAGTTTAGGTAGGTAGTGTGTTTCTAGGAATTCATCCATTTCTTCTAGGTCTTCAAATTCGTTTGAGTATGGTTTTTCATAGTAATCTGATACGATTCTTTTAATGTCAGTTGGGTCTGTTGTAGTATCGCCCCTCTTATTTCTTATTCGGGTTATTTGCTTCCTCTCCTGTTTTTCTTTTGTCAGTTTGGCCAGTGGTTTATCAATTTTGTTGATTTTTTCAAAAACCAACCTTTCGTCTTATTAATTCTTTCAATTGTTTTTCTGTTTTCTATTTCATTTAATTCAGCTCAAATTTTTATTATTTGTTTTCTTCTGGTGCCTGTGGGTTTCTTTTGTTGCTCTCTTTCTATTTGTTCAAGTTGTAGGGATAATTCTTTGATTTTGCCCCTTTCATCTTTTTGGATGTGTGCATTTATTGATATAAATTGGCCTCCGAGCACTGCTTTTGCTGTGTCCCAAAGGTTCTCATAGGAACTGTTTTCATTCTCATTGGATTCTCTGAATTTCTTTATTCCATCCTTAATGTCTTCTATAATCTAGTCTTTTTTTTCAAGTGTTTGATTTCTTTTCCCTGCTTTTCCTGTTATTGATTTCCACTTTTATGGCCTTATGATCAGAGAAGATGCTTTGTAATATTTCAATGTTTTGGATTCTGCTAAGGCTTGCTTTATGACCTAATATGTGGTCTATTCTAGAGAATGTTCCGCGTGCGCTAGAAAAGGAAGTATACTTGGTTGCTGTTGAGTGGAGTGTTCTGTATTTGTCTATGAGGTCAAGCTGGTTGACTGTGGCATTTAGATGTTCCATGTCTTTATTGAGCTTCTTTCTGGATGTCTTGTCCTTCACCGAAAGTGGTATGTTGAAGTCTCCTACTATTATTGTGGAGCTGTCTATCTCACTTTTCAATGCTGACAGAGTTTGTTTTATGTATCTTGCAGTCCTGTCATTGGGTGCGTAAATATTTAATATGGCTATATCTTCTTGGTGTATTGTCCCTTTAATCAATAGTGTCCTTCCTTATCCCTTCTGATGGATTTAACTTTAAAGTCTATTTTGTCAGAAATTAATATTGCCACTCCTGCTCTTTTTTGATTGTTGTTTGCTTGATATATTTTTTTTCCATCTTTTGAGTTTTAGTTTGTTTGTGTCTCTAAGTCTAAGGTGTGTCTCTTGTAGGCAGCAGATAGACGGATCTTGTTTTTTAATCCATTCTGCCACTCTCTGTCTCTTTATTGTGCATTTAGTCCATTTACATTCAGGGTAATTATGGATAGGTATGAATTTAGTGCTATCATTTTGATGTCTTTTTTTGTGTGTTGACAGTTTCTTTTCCCCACTTGATTTTATGTGCTGAGTAGATTTTCTTTATATGTTGTCCTTTCCTCATATTCATTGTTGTTGATTTTGTTTCTGCTGAGTCTCTTTTTTTCTTGTATTTTATTTTGATGAGTAGGATAGTTTGTCTCCTTTGTGGTTACCTTATTATTTACCCCTATTTTTCTAAATTTAAAACTAACTTTTATTTCTTTGTATCACCATATCTTCCTCTCCACGTGGAAGGTGTATGATTACATTTCTTAGTCCCTCTTTATTATTTTAATGTTGTCTTCTTTTATATAATAACATTGCTGTTACCCTGTTTTGGGCTTTTTTTTTTTTTTTTTTTTGTTAATAATCTTGCTTTGTTTTTTTGGATTTCCCTGTCTCGGTTGACTTCTGGTTCTAGTCTTAGGTTGATGCCTGATATTATTGTTTTTCTAACCAAAGAATTCCCTTTAGTATTTCTTGTAGTTTTGGTTTGGTTTTTATGAATTCCCTCAACTTGTGTTTATCTGGAAATGTCTTAATTTCACTTTCATATTTAAGAGACAGTTTTGATGGATATATGATTCTTGACAGGCCATTTTTTTCCTTCAATTTTTTAAGTATGTCATCCCATTGCCTTCTTGCCTGCATGGTTTCTGCCGAGTAGTCCGAGCTTATTCTTATTGGCTCTCCTTTGTAGGTGACTTTTCGTTTATCCTTTGCTGCTCTTATAATTCTCTCTTTATCTTTGGTTTTGGCAAGTTTGATTATAATATGTCTTGGTGACTTTCTTTTAACATCTACCTTATGTGGATTTCTTTTAACATCTACCTTATGTGGAGTTTGATGAGCATCTTGGATAGAAATCTTCTCACCTTTCACCATATCAGGGAAGTTTTCTGACAATAAATCTTCAACAATTTTCTCTGTATTTTCTGTTATCCCTCCCTGTTCTGGTACTCCAATCACTCGTAGGTCATTTCTCTTGATGGAGTCCCACATGATTCTTAAGGTTTCTTCATTTTTTTTAATTCTTTTATCTGATTTTTCTTCAAATATATTAGTGCCAAGTGATTTATCTTCGAGTTCAGAAATTCTAGCTTCTATTTCCTCAATTCTGCTCCTTTGACTTTCTATTGAGTTGTCTAATTCAGTAATTTTATTGTTAATCCTCTGAATTTCTGATTGCTGTCTGTCTGTGGATTTTTCCAGCTTATTAAACTTTTCATTATGTTCCTGAATAATCTTTCTAATTTCTGCAGTTGCTTTATCTGTGTGTTCCTTGGCTTGTTCTGCATATTGCCTCATTTCTTTCCTGATGTCTTGAAGGGTTCTGTACATTAAACTTCTGTATTCTGCACCTGGTAATTCCAGAAATGCACTTTCATCTAGAAGATCCCTGGGTCCTTTGTTTTGAGAGCCTGTTGAGGTGATCATGGTTTGTTTCTTTATGTGACTTGATATTGACTGTTGTCTCTGAGCCATCTATAAGTTATTGTATTAGTTTATGCTTGCTTACTGTGTCGTAGCTGCTTGCTTTGTTTTCCTTTGGTATACCCCTATGGGTTGCTTGAGTGAGCTAGCTTGATTATTTTCGCCTTTGGAGCTCTGGTGTCCTGTCCCCAGCTGGCTAGAGCTGCTATCAGGTATATCAGTCTAGAAGTACATTCGGTTTTCTTGTATGAATTCAGCTCAGGTATCCAGGTAGCTGATCATCAAGTATGTGGTACAGGCTCTGTCCTACAGTCTTAGAGGGGCAGGGGTGATTGGCGTATATACCAGTATCTGATTGCAGCAGGGGGTCATGCTCTGAACAAGGCAGGGGGCTGAGAACTGACCCCCAAGTGTCTCTGAGGAAAACACATCTCTGTTCCCTGAAGTGTGCTGGTAGATGGGTTCTGCAAAGGGACCATGGGCACCCAAAGTTTTTGGGTGTAAGGACTGGGAGGTACCAGTTATCTTTGGACCCTTGTCATGGGTGGCTGGGTGACCTGAGTGGAGCTACCAGTCCTTAGGTCCCTGATGTGGGTAGGTGAGGACCTTGTTTAATAGGCAAAGCAATGTCAAACATCAAACACCTACTTCTCCACTGCACACCTGAAATGGTTGGAGTTTGCCAACAAGGGCCTATTCTCCCAATATAGGCCCATACAGGTCCATGCAGAAGGGAAAGGTGCTCAAGGTCCATGGACGGTTTATGCCTGGACAGGAGCTGTTCTGTCCTGAGCCCCCCTGGTTAATGGAGCTAGCAAATTATCTTTTCCCCCCAATTACAAATTTTTTCCTTCTCCAAGGCCGGGAGGATGGCTGTAGGTGCTCACCAGGGTCTATCTCAGGCCCAGGGATTCAACTGCTTAAGCTGGCTTGGGGCGGGGGGAGCGGTAAAATATACACAAGTACTTAGCTTTTGCCAAGAGTGCCATTCTCTTCAGGTTCCAGAGGTGTGAGGAGGCTGTGTGGCTGGCTGCTTCTCCCTGAGGAAACTGCGGCCAAACACCAGTACCAGCTGCCACCGCCACTCAGGGAATGGTGCCTGAGGGCTCCCTGCGATTCAGGTCCGGAAACTCCTCTCTGCTTCTGAACGGTCTTTTCCTCCCCTTGCCCCTCAGTTCGTTGTCTAAGCTTGCCTTTGATGCTCAGAGCTCCCAGCTTGTCAGAAATATACTCATTTCACTTGTTTTTTTGGGTCTTTGTTGTAAAGAGGGCTTGCCAGAAGCATCTGTCTATTCCGCCATCTTGGCTCCACCTCCGCACTCTTAAGTTTTAATTTGTACATCTAATATTAGCCTTAGACTCTGTTTTTAAAAAAAAAAAAACTAACTTTAGATTTTGTAAGAAAACAATATAACCGATATTTCTACCTTCCTTCTAAACAAAGGAACGATCATAACCTTTTAACTTCCCTCTGAAATATCCTCTGTAATCCCCCACGTTTTTGCTATATAAGTGGTAGTCCCATCTTCATTATAAACCTCCAAAATAGTTATTTTTTGTATCTTTTTAGATTTGTTAATATGTTTTATCTATTTATTTACTCACCACTGCTTCTGGCATTCCACTTCTTCTTGGGCTCAACTTCTTTCTTGTTGAAGTACATCTTTTACTATTCATTGGCTGAGATTCCGTGGGGAGTTATCTTTTAGACTTCATGTCTTCAAATGTCTCTTTTACCCTCTGTATTAATTTCCTGTGGCTGCTCTGAAAAATTACCACAAACTTAATGGCTTGAAACACCACAAATTTATTCTTCTATACTTCTGAAGGCTCAAAGTCCAAAATCAGTTTCACTGGGATAAAGTCAACATGTCAGCAGGGATGGTTGCTTCAAGAGGTTCTAAGGGAGAATCCATCTCCTTGCCTTTTCTAGCTTCTGGAGGCTGCCTACATTCCTTGGCGTGTCACCTCTTCCTTGAATCATTCAAACCTCTTGCTTTAGTCGTCATATTTCCTACTTCCTTTTTTTTTTTATTTTCTTGCCTCCCCTCTTATAAGGACCCTTGTGTTTACATTTAGGGATGACCCAGCTAATCCAGGATAATCTCCCCATCTCAAGATGTTTAACTTCATCACACCTGCAAGTCTCTTTTGCCATATAAGGTGACTTTCACTGAAGATTAGGACATGAATATCCTTGGGAGGGGGCATTATCCATTCAGCCTACCACAGTCCACTTCTGGCCCCCAAAGATTCACAGCCATCCCACATTCAAAATGCACTTACTCCATGCCAACATCCCCTAAAATCTCAACCTGTTACAGCATTGAATACAAAATCTCATCATCTCAAAAGTCCCAAATTCCATTATCTTAATCATCTAAACAAAGTATAGGTGAGACTCTGGGTATGAGCCATCCTGTGGAAAAATTCTTATCTGTGGACCTGTGAAATTAGAAAGCAAGTTATCTGTTCCCAAAATACAACAATGGAAAAGGTGTAGGATAATAGTTACAGACATCCCCATTCCAAAAGAGAAAAAAGAAATGGAAAGAAGAAAGGAGTCATTGGCCCTAAGCATGGTTGAAGTCCAACTGAGCAAACTCCATTAGACATCAAGGCCTAAAAATAATACTCTGTAGCTCTTGGCTCCATTCTCTGGGCCCACAGCTCTGCCCTCTGAGTCATTCTTCCTATTTCATGAAGAGTAGCATGTGTTCTCTGCTGAGTAGTTTTTAACAGGCTGTTTCCTGCTTGTCAAATTTTGGGGGTCCAACAGCCTTCTTTCATTTTTTTCTCTTCTTGCCCCCTCAGTCCAAGCTGGCAGAGATTCTGCTGTTATAGCATTCTCAAAAATCTTGTGGGTTTCCCATGTATACCATGAGGATTTACTCCATTAAACAAGAGGCTCATCCACAAGTTTTTCCAGATAGTTTCATCTCTATTCTTCGCTTCTGTTGAGAAAGTTGAGGGGATCCATGAGTCACATGCCTAATCTCTTCATAGAGCCTCTGTGTGATTGAATACTCTGAATTTTTGATCCTTTTGAGGCACTAGCAAAAGGTTGTCCCTCCACATACTTGGCATTCTTTCCAGAGCACACTTTTTTGACAGTGAATCTCCTAATTTTAGCATCTTTTGCAATCCAGGCAGACTGAGAATTTTCCAAATCATCAAGTTCTGGTTCCTTTCTGCTTAACAGTTCTTCCCTCAATTTATCTCTTTCCTCTCACAGGTATTTTACTACCAGTAACAGTTGCAGCAGTACACTGACAGAGAACTGACAGAAATTCAACCCAAATTCAGAAGAGAATGTGGAATGAGGGATATCATTGCTGATGTCAGATGGATCTTGGCTGAAAGCAGATAATACCAGAAAGATGTTTATCTGTGTTTTATTGAGTATGCAAAGGCATTCAACTATATAGATCATTACAAATTATGGGTAACATTGCAAAGAATGAGAATTCCAGAACACTTAATTGTGGTCATGCAAAACCTGTGCATAGACCAAGAGGCAGTCGTTTGAACAGAACAAGGGGGTACTAAGTGGCTTGAAATCAGTAAAGAAGTGCATCAGGGTTGCATCCTTTCACCACTTATTCAATCTGTATGCTGAGCAAATAATCCAAGAAGCCAGACTATATGAAGAAGAATGCAGCAACGTGATTGGAGGAAGACTCATTAACCTGCAACATGCAGATGACCCAACCTTGTTTGCTAAAAGCAAAATGGACCTGAAGCACTTAACTGATGGAGATCAAAGAGTAAAGTCTTCAGTATGGATTACACCTCAGCATAAAGAAAAGAAAAATCCTCACAACTGGCCCAATAAGCAGCATCATGATAAATGGAGAAAAGATTGAAGTTGTCAAGGATTTCATTTTGCTTGGATCCACAATCAATGCCCATGGGAGCATCAGTCAAGAAATCAAATGATGTATTGCAATGGGCAAATCTGCTGTAAAAGGCTTCTTTAAAGTGTTAAAAAGCAAAGCTGTCACTTTGAGGACTAAGGCGCACCTGACCCAAGCCATGATATTTTCAACGACCTCATATGCATGCGAAAGCTGGACGATGAATAAGGAAGGCTGAAGGATTGATGTAGTTGAGTTATGGTGTTGTCAAAGAATATTGAATATACCATGGGTTGCCAGAAGGATGAACGAATCTGTCTTGGAGGAAGTACAGCCAGAATGATCCTTGGACATGAAGATGGTGAGATTTTGCCTCATAAGCTTTGGACATGTTATCAGGAGGGACTAGTCTCTGGAGAAGGACATCACGCTTGGTAAAGTAGAGAATCAGTGAAAGAGAGGAAAACTCTCAAGGAGATGGACTGACACAGTGGCTGCAATGATGGGCTCAGGCACAGCAACAATTGTGAGGATGGCTCAGGACTTGGCAGTGTTTCGTTCTGCTGTACATAGGGTCACTATGAGTTGGAACTGACTTGATGGTACCTAGCAACAACAACAACAGCAACGAGAAACCAGACCTCACCTTCAACACTTTACTTAGAAATCTTCTCAGCTAAATATCCAAAGTACAAAACCAGTTGCTGCCAAGTTGATTCTGAGTCGTGATGACTCATTGTGTGTCAAAGTGGAACTGAGCTCCACAGAACTTTCAATCTCTATAATCTTTTGGAAATAGATCACCAGGACTTTCTACTTCAGTGCTGCTGGGTGGATTTGAACCACAAACCTTCCAGTTGGTAGCCAAGCATTAACTGTTTGTACCACAGAAATTCCAGGTTTCTAACACCATATAACAAGGATCCTCTTTCCTTCAGTTTCCAATAACATGTTCCTCATTTTCTTCTAGACCCTCACTATCAGTACTTTTAGTGTTCATGTTTCAAACAACATCCAGTTTATGAAGATATAGGTATTCTCTAGATGATATAAGCTTTATCTTTTTTCAATGTAAAGATTTGTATCTTTTTTCAGTTCTGTAAAATCTCACCCATTTTCATTTTTAATATTGCCTTTCCCAACCACAAGTCTTTTCCTTTTGCAACTCTATTTTTTAGAGGAATATTAAGTCTTCTCACTCTATGCTGTCTTTTAAACTCTTAATTTTTTACATTTTCTTTTCTTTTTGTGCTAACATTTTCAGCACCTTACTTTGATCCATTTTCCAGTTTTTCCAGTTTTCTCTTCAGCAACATTTTACATGCTATTTAAACCATAAATTGAGTTTCTCAATTTAATCACTAAATATTTTGTATTTTTAGAAGGTATATATTCCTTTCAAGTCTACCCTGTAACTTTTGATAGTCTTTTTTTCCTACACCATATTTTCCACAACCTCTCTTATTTCTTTAAAACTATCGAGAATACTTATTTTATATTCTGTACTGACCATTCCAATACCTGTAATCATTTCATGTTGTTTTCTGTAGTTTGTTATTCATGTGACCATTGCTTATCATAATTCACTTCTTTGTGTGTTTTATGGTTTTGGGTTATAAAATCACATTCCTTGGAATTTTTTCTATGTTAACTTTTTGAAAACTAGTGCATTGGTTTCCCGGGACTGCCGTAACAAATTACCACAAACTGGGTAACTTAAAACAACAGAAATATATTCTCTCACAGTTCAGAAGGCCAAAAGTCCAAAATCAAGGTGCTTACAGGCCATTCTACCCCCAAAGGCTCTAGGGGGGAATCCTTCCTTGACTCTTCCAGCTCCTGGTAGCTCCTGGAATTCCCTGGCTTGTGTCAGCATCACTCCAATCTCTGCCTCCTCTGGCCTACTTACCTGTGTGTCTGTCTCTGCATTGCTGCTGCTTCTTATAAGAACACCAATCATTGGATTTATGGTCCACCTAAATCTAGATGATGATGATTATTATTATGGATAAGGATATTAGGTGGGCCTTAAATTAGGATGATTTCATCTCAAAATTCTTAACTAATTACATCTGCAAAGGCTATATTTCCAAATATGGTCACATTCTGTGGTTCCAAGTGGACCTGAACTTTTAGGGGAGGAGCACTATTCAACCCACTTCAAAAAAAAAAAAATCCAAACCCAGTGCCGTCGATTCCGACTCATAGCGATCCTATAGGACAGAGTAGAACTGCCCCATAGAGTTTCCAGCGAGTGCCTGGTGGATTTGAACTGCCGACCTTTTGGTTAGCAGCCGTAGCACTTAACCACTACACCACCAGGAACCCACTTCACCTAGGATTAAAAATTGTTCAACAAAGAGAATTTGCTTTTGCTTCCAGCTCCCGGAGGAACTACCAAGTACGGACTGTTTAGGTTAACTAAAATTTCTGCTTGAATTTTTTTGACCTACAGGGGACAAACCCATGTGAAAGTGCATTGCTAAGAATGCTCAATCAAATCCTTCCCTCCTCTGAGTAACACAGTTGACATAGACAATATCTTTCCCATTTTTTTACTCTGTGAGGTAGGTTGTTTTCTGTGTTCGTATTCTAATTGCCACTTATGAGGGGGCAGGGAAGACCCAACATTATTCGAGGTTCTCCAATCTGATGTGACATCTTGCTCGGGCTGTAGATTTTTTCCAGTTCAAAGAAAAGTTTGGCTTCGGTACTGAATAACCTCTCTGGTTTCTAATGTCCTTGTAGTTTCTTGGACACAGAAATTTTCCTCACTTTCCCACCGGCTCAGTCATGCTTATCCAAAGAAACTTATGCACTGTTGAAGGACACCAAATAAGAGAGAAGTAATCTTCTGGGATAGAAAAGCTCAGCATCATGAAAATGTCAATTCTCTGCAAGTTAATTTATAAATTTGTCTCAGTACCAATAAACTTTTTTCCTTCTTTTGGAATGAGACAAACTAGTTCTGAGTTCATATGGAAAAATAAATAAGAATAGCCTGGAAAACTCTGAAACGATGGGATGCATCCTATTAGAAATAGAAACATAAATGCTAAGTAAATAAAATTGCACCCTCACATGAGTGACAGGCTAACAGAACAGAATAGAAAACCCAGAAATAGTCCAAAATACACATGGGAATGGGTTATCTGACCAAGGTGGCATCTACAGTTGGTATAGGAAGGATGGAACTTTCAGTGCTGGTGTTGAGACAAACTAAGTAACCATCTAGAAAAAAAACAAAGTTGGATCCATATCACAAGAAGGATAAACTTGATGTAGACTGTAAATTTTAAAATGAAACTGTATTTATTGATAGAGGTTCTTTACATATTCTGGGTAATCCTACAAATCAATTAATACACAGAAGACTTGAACAGATACTTCATAAAAGAAGACGTTCAATTGGCCAATAAATGTATGAAAAGATGCTTAATTTCATTAGCCATCAGGGAAATGCAAATTAAACTTACAATGAGATACCACTACATATATACAAGAATGGCTAAAACGAAAAAGACTGACAATACCAAGTGTTGAGGAGGACATTGAGCAACCGGGGCTTTCAGACACTGTGTATGTATACATCCAATAGAAATGCATTCATATGTTCACCAAAAGATAGATACAAGAACACTAATAGCTGTAGCCAGTGGAAAGATTTCATCCTGTCCTCCATCCTGGAGCCCTGGTGGCACAGTGGTTAAGAGCTCAGGCTGCTAACCAAAAGATCAGCAGTTTGAATCCACCAGGCGCTCCTTGGAAACTCAATGGGGCAGTTCCACTTTGTCCTATAGGGTCGCCATGAGTTGGAATTGACTCAACGGCAATGGGTTTGGGTTTTATTGGTTTTGGTCCTCCATCTGCTCTGGGCTTCTTACTATAAAAGAGTAAAGTGTCATTATCATTTAAGTTCTTGCTACGCAAAGTGTACTCCACAGATCAGCAGCAGCAGCATCACCCGAGAGCTTGTTAGAAAAGCAGCATTTCAGATCATGGCCCCAAACCAAAACCCACTGCCGTCAAGTTGATTCCAACTCATAGTGACCCTATGGTGGATTTGAACTGCCAACCTCTTGGTTAGCAGCTGTAGCACTTAACCACTACGCCACCAGGGTTTCCAGATCATGGCCGAATGTACTATATCAATATTTGCATTTTAACAAGAGCCCAAGATGATTTATCCACACATTAAAGTTTGAAAAGCCCTAGTTTAAACCAATTAGTCAGGTATTTCAACTGTACTTTTGTACAGTTGAAAACATTCTGATACAGACATAGCCCAAAACCTCCTCTCCCATCCCCCTGGCTACCAGTTGCCACTGAAATCAATTCCAACTCATGGTAACCCCACGTGTGAGAGTAGAACTGTGCTCCATAGAGTTTTCAGTGGCTGATTTTTTGAAAGGAGATCTCCAGGCCTTTCTTCTGATACACCTTTGGGTGGACTTGAACCTCCACCTCCAACGTTTCAGTTAGCTGCCAAGTGTTAACCATTTGCACCACCTAGGGACTCCATTCATTGACTACTGCCTTGCATATGTCTGTTTATGCCCTTTTCTTTGCTCAAACAAACACATGTACATATATATACCCTTGAGCAGTGGTTAAGAGTATGGACTGCAGGAGGCGGAGCCAATATGGTGCTATAGACAGAAACACCATGCCGTCCCTCTGCAGCAAAGACCCAAAAAACTAAGTAAGACAAATACAAGTGTTGATCCTGGAACTCTAAGTACCAAATGACGGAATAAGGAACTCCATCAAGCACTGAATGGAATATGAAACTGACAGAAAAAAGAGAACAAGGAGACCTACAGAGTGGAGGTCCCCTACCAGGTAATGTGGCCAGATTCGCTGTCTTGGACTATAGCCACCTTTTCTTTCTCCTGCCCAATTAACCCAGTGTGTCATTCCCTCTCCTTTACAGGCTGTGAATTTTGGTTTGTTTTGTTCTTGTTCTTTTTTTTCTTTCTGTTTCTTCTCTCTCTCCCTTCCTTCATTTCCTGTCTCCCACCTACCCAGCCCCATGCACTGCTCCCAACTTCTTGGTGCACCTTTCTATACTGCTGAGCTGTAAAGCCTCTGGTACATGGCCTCTCCGGGTCTGCACCACACTGACAGGCTACCATCATGGACTGCTGTGAAAGGGATCACAATTGACAGTCCCGGACAGAGTGGGATAAAAATATAGACCAAAATTCAAACTCACACAAAAAAGGACCAGACTTACTGGTCTGACAGACTCTGGAGAAACCCCAAGAGCATGGCTCCAGGACACCCTTTTAACTCAGTACTGAAGTCACTCCTGAGGTCCACCTTTCAGCCAAAGATTAGGCAGGACAACAAAAGAAACAATAACACACGTAGCTTAATCATGTATACGAGATTGCATGGGCACACCAGCCCAGGGGCAAGGATGAGAAGGCAGGAGGCGACAGGAAAGCTGGATGAATGGAAATAGGGAACTCAAGGTTTAGAAGGGGAGAGTGTTGACACATCGTCGGTTGGCAACCAATGTAACAACAATGTACTAATTTTTTTCATGAGAAACTAATTTGCTCTGTAAACCTTCATCTAAAGCGCGCGTGCACGCACACACACACACACACACACACACACACACAGAAAAGAGATTACAGCCATGGAAACCCTATGGGGCAGTTCTACTCTGTCCTACAGGGTCTCTATGAGTCAGAATCAACTCGACAGCAATGGGTTTGGTTTTTAAGACATAACAAATGTTAACTATTATTAATTATGTATTTATGATTTCATTTAAAAAATAGAAATTATAGATTATAAATGCTCAGTAAAAACACGTTACTCCTCAGGTGATGCTTTATTGAACCAATTTAAGCTGGCTAATGCTCCAGAAGGAAACCCTGGTGGCATAGTGGTTAAGTACTACAGCTGCTAACCAAGAGGTCAGCAGTTCATATCCACCAGGCACTCCTTGGAAACTCTATGGGGCAGTTCTACTCTGTCCTATCGGGTCACTATGAGTCAGCGTCAACTCGACAGCAGTGGGTTTGGTGATTTTGGAATGCTCCAGGTCAGTACATATAGGTAACACCTAATAGTTGACATATGTTGAATGTTCTATGCTCTAACCACTAGTTTTATAAGGAATAATTTTATTCAATTCACATGCAAAATATATGTTGCAGATGAGGAAACGAAGCTTAGAAAGATGAAGTAACTTGTCCAAGGCTGTGCAGATAGCATGTAATGGAGCTGATATTTGACACCAGGAAATTTTACTCCAGAACATACATTTCTTAACTACTTTGCTGCCTTCTAATAAATTAAGTTTTAAAAGCTGTAGAATATTCCAAAAAGCACAGATGGTCACCTGATTTATGACCAAGATACTACTACAGTTCAGTGGAGGAAAGATTACCCTTTCAATAAAAGGGGTCAACTAAATACTCACTTAGAAAAATATAAATCCTGATTTCTATCTTCTGACTTTCACAACAATAATTCATGATGGATTGTAGGTATACCTGTGAAAACTAAAACAATAAAGTGTCTAGAACTGTACTGTTCAATACAGCAACCACTAGCCACATGAGCTATTTAAATTAAATTAAAAATTCAGTTCCTCAACCACACTAGTCACATTTTAAGCACTCAATCACCACCTGTGCCACTGGCTACTGTATTGGGCAGTACAGGCATAAAACATTTCCATTGTCACAGAAAGGTCTATTGGACGGCTCTATTTACAAAAAAATAAGAGAATTTCTTTGTGACTAAAAAGTAGGCAAAGATTTCTTAGACAAAACACTGAATATACTAACCGTAAAAGAAAAGGTTGATAGGTTGGACCTCATAAAATTAAGTTCTGTTCATCAAAAGATGCTATTAATGGAGTGGGAGTGAAAAGATAAGCTCCAGACTGAGAGAAGCTATTTTCAAAACATACATCAAACAAAGGACTCATATTCACATGTACAAAGAATTCCTACAAATTAATAAGGAAAAGCCAGATACCCCACTCCAAAATGGGCAAAAGATCTGAAGAAGCACTTCACAAAAGAAGATATCCAAATGGTCAATAAATATAGTAAAGCCTGTGAAAGCCGGGTCCTGTGTAAGGTAGAAACCTGCCAGAGAGCCAGGGAATCTCAAATATTTTCTACTAAATAGAGAGTGATGGAAAAGTGGTACCACACCCTGTCAAAGGCAGAAAACTCACAAGACTTGTCAAAATAAGTAAGTCCCATCGGGTTCCAGTTCTCACAGGCTTCACTATATAAAAGGTACTGAACATCAGGGAAATGAGAATTAAAATTATAACAAGATACTACTACACACCTAACCAGAATGGCTAAAGTTAAATCAACACACAAGACCAAGCATTTTTGAGGACGTGAAGCAAACTGAATGCTTACAACTTCTGGTGGAAGTGTAAACTGGTACATCCCCACCTCTCCCCTCCCTTGTAACCATCAAAGATTGGTACGACTATTTTCAAAAACTGTTTGGCAGTATCTAAAACTAAACATATGCCTACATTATCACCCAGAAATTTTAATCCTAGGCACATAACCAAAGACATTCACCACATGACTTGTACAAGAATGTTCATAGCTGCATATTCATAATAGCTGGAAATGATCTCAATGGAGATGTCTTCAACAGTAAAACATATTAATAGACAATAAACTCTGGTTTATTCATACAATAGAACACTATCTAGAAAAACAAAACAAATTAACAAAAATGCCGATACATGGAAAAACATGAATGAATCCTCACAGACAAAATGTTGAATGAAAGAGTATGTATTCTACGGTTCTATATACATAAAGTTCAAAAAAGAAATTTTTTTTTTTTTTTTTTTTTTAATACATAAAGTTCAAAGGCAGGCAAAATTAACCTACGGTTACAGAAAAGAGAAGTGACTGCACTTGGAGGTAACCACTGGGAGAGAGCATTGTAAATCTTCCGAGATGCTGGAAATGTTCTAGATCTTGATTTTTGTGGTATATCAAGCTGTGCCCTTAAAAACTGTACACCTTAACATTCTTTGATGGTTACCAGGGATGGAGGGGGGAAGGGAAAACCACTAACTAGATAGTAAACACATACTAACTTTGATGAAGGGAGAGATAATACACAACATGAGGGAAGTCAGCACAACACAATCAAGGTAAAGGAAGACACTGAAAGATATGCAAGAGTAAAAGGAAACAATGGTAAATACTAATATATATACAATCTTGCAACCCCCCAATAGCAGCTGCTATAACAGAAATACCACAAGTGGATAGCTGTAACAAACAGAAATTTATTCTCTCACAGTCTAGGGTGCTAGAAGTCTGAATTCAGGGTGCCAACTCCAGCAGAAAGCTTTTTCTCTCTGTTGGCTCTGAGGGTAGGTCCTTGTCATCAGTCTTCCCTGGTCCAGGAGCCTTTCAGCGCAGGGGCCCCGGGTCCAAAGCGTGCATTATTTTCCCAGCTCTTGTTTCTTGGTGGTATGTGGTCCCCCTGTCTCTATGCTCACTTCTCTCTTTTATATCTCAAAAGAGATTGACTTAAAATACAACCTAATCTTATAGATTGAGTCCTGCCTCATTTACATAACTGCCGCTAATTTCACCTGATTAACATCAAAGAGGTAGGATGTACAGCACATAGGAAAATCACATCAGCTGACAAAATGGTGGACAAATGCACAATACTGAGAATCATGGACTACCCAAGTTAACAGATAGTTTAGGGGGACACAATTCAATCCATAACAAACAGTAATAAAAATAATGTACAAGTGGATACATAGGTAGATATGTAAGCTGAACATGGGTAGAAGGGTATATGGAAGTACATCCACGTACATATACGTGTGTAAACCAAAAATCCAAACTTGTGTCCATCAGGTTGATTCTGACTCATAGCAACCCATGTATGCAATTGTGTGCACAAGGAACCCAGTCATGAAAACTTCTTAGCCACAACCATACATCTCCTAGGACTGAGATACTGCCTTGAGGGCTAGGGACCATAGTCTTGGGGGTCATCTAGGTCAATTGGAATATCATAATCCATAAAGGCAATGTTCTATATCCTACCCTGGCAAGTAGTAACTGGAGTCTTAAAAGTTTTCGAGCAGCCATCTAAGACACAACAATTGGTGTCTTCCTGTGGAGCAAAGAAGAGTGAAGAAAATCAAAGACCCAAGGAAACAATCAGTCTAAAGGACTAATGGACCACATGAACCACAGCCTCTGAGAGCCCGAGACCAGAAGAACTAGCTGGTGCCCAGCTACCACTACCTGCTGCTCTGACCAGGACCACAATTGTAGGTGACGGACAGAGTGGGAGAGAAATATAAAACAAAATTCAAACTCATATATAGGACCAGACTTACTGGTCTCATAGACACTGGTGGAACCCCCAAGACAATGGCCTTTAGACAAATATTGTATGAGACCACTACTATAAGAACTCAAGAAAAGATTTAAATACAGAAAAAAAAGCATTCTTTGATGGTTACGAGGGTGGGGAGGGAGAGGGATGGGAAATCACTAACTAGATAGTAGACAAGGGTCAACTTCAGTGAAGGGAAGGGCAACACACAATACATGGGAAGTCAGCACAACTAGACCAAAGCAAAGCAAAGCAGTTTCCCAGAGACATTCAAACACTTTGAGGGACAGAGTAGCTGGGGTTGGGGCCTAGGGACCATAGCTTCAGGGGACATCTAGGTCAACTGGCATAACATAGTTTATTAAGAAAATGTTCTACATCCCGCTTTGGTGAGTGTTTGTCCGGAGTCTTAAAAGCTTGTGGGCAGCCATCTAAGATACATCACTTGGTCCTATCCTACTTGGAGCAAATGAGAATGAAGAAAACTAAAGACACAAGGAAAATACTAGCCCAAAAGACTGAAGGGACAAATGAACCAAAGACTCCACCTGAGACCAGAAGGACTAGATGGTACCTGTCTACTACCAATGACTGCCCTGACAGGAAACACAACAGAGAGTCCCGGACAGAGCAGGAAGAAAACTCAAATTCATGTAAAAAGACCAGACTTAATGGTCTGACAGAGGCTGGAGGAACCCAGAAACTATGGGTCCTGGATGCACTGTTAACCAAGAACTGAAACCATTCATGAAGCCCACTCTTCAGACAAAGATTAGACAGTACTATAAAACAAAAAATAATACACATAAGGAATGTGCTTCTTATTCAATCAGATATATGGGACCAAATTGGCAGCTCCTGTCCAAAAGCAGGATGGGAAGGCAGGAAGGGACGGGAACTGGTTGAATGAACACAGGGAACCTGGGATGGAAGGAGGGAGTGCACTGTCAAATCATGGGGATTGCAACTAATGTCACAAAACAATATGTGTATAAACTGTTGAATGAGAAATTAACTTGAGTTGTGAATTTTCACCTACAGAACAACAACAAAAGACTATGGCCTTTAGACACCCTTCAGACTTGGAACTGAGATAACTCCCGGAGGTCACATCATAGCCATACAATAGACAGGCCTATACGAAGAACAATAACACTAGTGAGGAACGTGCACCTTAGAACAATCAACTATAGAGACCTAAAGGGCAGCATTGCCCAAAAGCAAAGTTCAGAAGGAAAGTAGGGGCAGGAAAGCTGGGTGAATGGACACGGGGAACCCAAGGAGAGAGAGGGGAGAGTGCTGACATATTCAGAGGTGTGCAATCAATGTTACAAAACAAGCTGTGTATGAAGTGTAGATTGGAAACTAATTTGTCCTATAAACTTTCACCTAAACCACAGTAAGATGTTCAAAAAATTATGCACCTTACTGTGTATAAGTAATTTCAATTAAAATATTATATATATGTATAACTACTGAATGTCCTGAAGACAGCAGATAATATCAAAACATAAAAAAAAAAAAAGACAGGATGGTTCCAGTAGGCATCCAAAATAAAATATCAGATGACTTTCTAGTAGAAGAAAAGGCACTAGAACTACCTGACAGGGAATTCAAATCTCTAATATCCAGAGTTATCCATGAGTTGAAGCAAAAAGCAGACAAAAATGAGGAAAAAACAAATTCATGGAAAATACAGACAAAAAAATTGAAGAATTCAGGAAAATAATACAGGAACAAAACTGCCAAAATAAATTCACAACTAGAAATCATAAAAAACAACAATTAGAAATCCAAAAGATAAACAACAAGATTTCAGAAATGGACAGTGTCATAGAAGGGCTGAGGAGCAGGTTTGAAATGATGGAAGACAAGATCAGTGAAATTAAAGACAAACATTTGGCTACAACTCTATTTGAGGAAAAATCAGTAAAAAGAATGAAGAAACCCTGAGAATTATGTGGGCTACAATCAAAAGTAAAAATCTGCAAGTGATTGGAGTTCCAGAATAGCAGGAGAAAATGGAAAACACAGAGAAGATCATTGAAGGATTGCTGACAGAAAACTTCCCTGATACCAAGAAAGATGAAAAGCTGACCATCCCAGAAGCTCAATGAACCCCGTATAGGATAGACTGCGAAAGAAAATCACCAAGACATATCATAATCATACTAGCTAGAACCAAAGACAAAGACAAAAATCCTGAGAGCGGCTCGAGAAAAACAAAAAGTCACATACAGAGGAGAAACAATAAGACTAAGCTCTGATTATTCAGCAGAAATCAAGCAGCCAAGAAGGCAATGGGCTGACATATATAAAGCCTTTAAGGAAAAAAATTGCCAGCCAAGAATTCTATATTCAGCAAAACTGTCTCTCAAATATGATGGTGAAATTAGGGCATTTCCAGATAAACAGAAGTTTAGGGAATGTGTAAAAAGCAAACCAAAATTACAAGAAATACTAAAGGGGGTCCTCTGGTTAGAGAATCAATAACATCAGATAACAACCCAAGACTAGAGCACAGGACAGAACAAACAAGTATTAACCCAGATAGGGAAGTCACAAAAATAAATCAAAGCTAAAACACTGAAAATAGGGAAACAGAGACATTAATATGTAAAAGATGACACCGTTAAAACAAAACAGAGGGGGAGGGAGAGGGTTGTCTCATTAGGGGGAGAGCAATTGGGAGTACGCAGCAGGATGTATATAAGTTTTTGTGTTAGAGACTGACTTGATTTGTAAACTTTCACTTAAAGCACAATAAAAATTAAAAAAAAAAAACTAAACAAAGGGACTAAATAATGTAGTCATAGAACTTCCATATGGAGAAGAAGTCAAGGCGGTATCATGAAATAAAAGATTGGTTTAAACTTAGAAAAATAGAGGTAAATATTAAGGTAACCACAAAGGAGACTAACAATCCTACACATCAAAATAAAAAACAATAAAAACATAAAGACTCTGCAAAAACAGAATCAACAATGAAAAAGATGAAAAGAAAATACATAAAGATAAATGACTCAGGACAGAAAATTAAGTGGAACAAAGAAACTGTCAACACACACATACAAACACATCAACATGACAGCACTAAACTCATGCCTATCAATAATTACGCTGAATGCACCAATAATGAGACAGGCAGTGGCAGAATGGATTAAAAAAACACACTCCATCTATATGCTGCCTACAAAAGATTCAGCTCAGACTCAAAGACACAAACAAACTGAAATACTGGTGGCATAGCTTCCATGATCACAGTAATATGTAAGCTACCACGGTATGACAAACTGAAACATGGGTGGTGGACTTCTAACAAATAGAACATGACAAATAGTGATGGGATATCCTTTCCAAGGTTAGGTTACAAAAGATTGTGACTTCCACCTTGTTGGCACTCTCTTTCTGGTTCTTCTTGTGTGCTTGTCCTGATGGAGAGGGCTACCTGGGAGGAACTCTGGTAACACTCAATGGGGAGCTGAGGCCCTCAGTCCAACAACCTGAAAGACACTGGATCCTGCCAACAACTATGTGAGTGAGCTTGGAAGTGGATGCTTCCCTAATCGAGCCTTCAGATGAGACCACAGACCCTCGGCTGACACCTTGACTGCAGCTTTGTGAGAGATCATGAAGCAGAGGGCCCAGCTAAGCCAGGCCCAAGTTCCTGACCCACAGAAACTGTGAGGTTGTATGTGTATTGTTTTAAGCCAGTAAGTCTTGGGGTAGTTTGTTATGTAGCAATAGATAACTAACACAGAAGGTAAAGGAAAGACAGAAACCAAAGATGGTTCCCATCCAATTTGTGGCTTGGGCAACTGTGTGACTGGGAGTGTCCAAATTCCAGGGAGAGAGAGATTTCTGGGGTGGGGAGAATGGAGGTTGGATAAATAAGCATTTTGTCTGTTGGAGCTTCAGTGAGATGTTGAGTAAGCTGTGGATTCAGGAGTCTGGAGCCCCTTTTCCATGGTTGTACTGTTCCACAAATCAGAGCAGTGAAATCCAAAACTTGAGTTTAGACTCAGGGGAGGGAGGTAAACTAGGCCTTTCCTTTTGCTTCAAGGGGATTTGGGACAACTGTGCCCTCTGCTTGGTCCTGCCTGGCTGTCCTGAGTTCTACTTTGGTATTTAAGGCCAAAACCCAGCTACTAACTAGACATTATTTTGCCTTACTTTGCCTTATTTTATCCACATTGCATATGTCCTTCTTGGCAAGACAGAGTTCTAGAATTCTTGCTTTGCTGGGCCATATACCAATATAACTGTAGTACAGCAGTACATATTTCTAAACTGACAGATCTAAACACAGTGTTTCTCAAAAGGACCCCCATGTTGGCGTTTGGCCCAGGATAATTTGGTGTCATGCTGGAGTGTCCGGAGCATTGCAGGGGGGTTAGCAAGATGCCAGTAGAACCTGCCAGCCATGTGACAACCCAAACAGCCTTCCCACAATTCCAGATGCTTCCTCCCTGAGTTGAGAACCGATGGATTGTTTGTGGTTGCTCACCTGCAACATCTACTCAGCCACACTTGGGGCTTGCACCTTGCCATTTCCTAGATGCCTACTTGGCAAGATGTCCCATGTTATTAAATATTTTCATTTCTAGAGCTTTAACTACAATGGGTTCTCAAAGATGTAAAATACATTGCTAATACAAGAACTATTTTGAATGTAATTGAATTTCAGATCATTTATAAGGTGACATGGAATCTTGTGGAAGCTCGGGGGACATTGTTATAACCGGTGTTCTTTTTCTGTGGCCATGCTGAAAAGAGAAGAGAATGGCTTCTCTGGTTAATAGAATGCTGGCTGACACTTCATGGTAAAGAGTAAGAGAGCTGCCCTAATGCTTCCGATTTGTGAATGCGGACACCTTGGAAGAAGAGCTGGGACATTCTGGAACCTTGTTCTGGTGGTGCAAGAATTTATTCCTACCCTGGGTTGTGAAGTTATTACTCTACCTCAAATCTATGTCAAAAAGAAAAAATAGAATTTGCATTTATCATATATGATTAACTGTGTTTTAATGCACTAATTATCACAGAGCACCTACTGGGAGCCGGACACTGTGCTAGCTTCTTTGAATGCATTATTTACTTTAATATCCACAAAACTCCTGGGTATTGGGCAGTATTATCACTCCCATTTGGTAGGTAAGAAAATTAAGGCTTATGGAATTTTTGCAACTTGCTCAAAGTCACCAAGCCAATAAATAGCAGAGTCAGATTTCAAATCTGGACTTTGAAATTAATTCTGTAATTTCTTTAAACTACATCTGTATCTGGAGTGATTTTATTCAACAGATATTTCAAAGGGCACCGTCATGTGCAGGGCCCAACAAAGGACGAAGAGGACAGAATATTCCTGTCTGAGTGAATGTGTGGTCCACGTGCAGGCCACGTACATGAGTACCTAGACAGACGGATAAAATAACCTAAGCGGGAGATGCATGGAATAATTGAATGTATTAGTGAATGCTAACCAAAAGGTCGGCAGTTTGAATCCAGCAGGCGCTCCTTGGAAACCCTAAGACGGCAGTTCTACTCTGTCCTATAGGGTCACTGTGGGTCAGAATCGACTGCAAGGGGTTTGGTTTATGGGTTTTAAGAGTGAATGATGGCATGAGCGAATAGAATGGAAGAGTGCACAGACTGGCCGAGTAAACGAACGCTTGCGTGAGTGAGTGGGTGGGTGGGTGGGTGGGTGCGTGAGTGCGTGAGTGAGTGAACGAACGAGGAAGTGAGGGATCTTGAGGCCGTGCTACCTGAAACCGGAGCTCCTGGGGGCCGGCGGGCGAGCCGACGGGCGGCTACTCCACACAGTACGGTAGGCGCGGGCTGCTCCTCCTCGAGCCCCGCTCACGCCTCCTCCCGTCTCTCCTCCTCCGCCGCCGCCCGCTCGCCGGCCGCCAGGGTCCCAGTCCCCGGCGGGCGGGCGGGCGGAGGAGGCGGCTGCTGCGCTGCTGCGCTCGCCTCGCCTGGCCGCCCGGCGCGCCGCGATGCGCAGAGGGGCCGCGCCGCCCAGGGGCCGCCGCCGCCGTCGCACCGCACCATGAAGCTCCGCAGCAAGGCGGCGGCGCTGCTCCTGCTCGCGCTGGCCGCGCTGCTGCTCGCGCTGCTGTCCCTGCGCGCCGGCCGCGCCGAGCCCCCAGCGCTGCCCGCGCGCCCCGCCGCCGCCCCGCAGCGCCACCTCGCGCCGGCCCCCGCGCGCCGGCCCGCCCCGGCCGCCCTCCCAAGGGCCGACCCGGGAGCCCCGAGGCGCCGGCCCCGGCGTCCGCGCCCCCGAGCCGGCCGCCGGGGCGCGGCGAGCCTGGAGAAGTTGGCGAGGTGAGTCGTGGCAGCCCCAGAATCCCATCTGGGGACCCTCGCCTCGCGCCTTCCACCCGTGCCAAGTCCAAGCGAGGCTTTCTCTGGGCTGGAGGGACCGATTCCAAGTTTCACCCCCGGGCTACCCACTTCTGTTTCTTACCCCGCTGGAAATGCAGAACCACCTCTAACAGCGCACTGGCTGATCATCACGTACATTTTTGAAGAAGTGTCAGGGAAAGTGGTTTGTATATCCTCCCCCCCACCTTTTTTTTTAACTGTCAAGGCGAGGCGTGTTTTTGCATTCTTGCAAACATGCGCTCTTTGTTTAATTTTTCAAAAGCCATCACGATGCAAGAATGCTTTATCTAGTTCTCATATTTCACTGGAGAATTTTTACTGAAAACTTAGATCTGATTGAGTTGGAAAAGTTAGACGTTTACCAAGGACCTCCTGTCTCTCATTCAACCTTGAATACCCCCGTGCTTAGAACAGAGGAGGCACTCGACCTAAGTTTATTAAAAAGAAGTTTCTCTTTGGAGAGGAGTGATGCGTGGCACGGGAAAGACGGAGGGGGCGTTTTCCTGTTCCTCGTTCTCTTTCAGGCTCCAGCTTGGGTAAAGGGCCGTACAAGAATAAACCATTTACCGTAACCTTCGACATTATCTTTGGTATTTTCTGGGAAGCCTAACGCGCCGCGGCTTTTCACCAGCGTTTTATCTTTGGCCTTAGGGTTGCTGGAACGGCTGCAGGTTAGGGATTTGCGTTAATTTCCTTTGTTGTGGAAAGCTTTTTAACAAACCCCTCGCCTTGTTGCGGGTCGGTTACCTCTGCCCTTTCGGAGCTGTTGATGTTTCTAACTGGGCTGCAACGCCTGCGTTTGCTGGTTAATTACTTGAAACGAGCTGAAGAATTCATTTTGACCATAATGACCAAATCTGTTTTTGGCTTTTTTACTGTAATTAAGAGAGAAGACATGAGACCTCAGAAAGTAGCTGTGTCAGCCTTTCTGTCTCTTATGCCTCATAAGAAGTGTACAGTTAGGGACTGACAAGTTTTGGGGGGGAGGGAGGAACCAAAGATTTATGGAATCGCCTTTAAGTATTTACAACACCTCACAAGTCCTTATGAATATACAGTACGCACTCTTTAAAATAAGGATATTTCTGTTAAGAACTTAGTAGGATTTTCCGTCTTATATACTGAGATTTCTTATAATAGGTGGTCTTAGGGTTCAATTACAAGTTTACTGTGATTTTTAAGTTTGGTGAAACAATTTGTAAGATAATAATAAGAGCTGACAACCATTTACCATAGCTAACTTACTGCCTGGCCCAGTGCTAACAGCTGTACATAAAGCTAGTCATCATTAACGCTGTTAGTTGACATGTCTTAACTATGTAATCTGCACCGTAACTCTAGGGTGGTGCTTCTCAAAGTGTGGTCTTTGTACCAGCAGCACCGACATCACCCGGGATTTGTTGGAAAACAAATCCTTGGTCACCAACTCAGCCCTGGTAAACCATGTAGGTGGGGGCTCAGTAATCTGTGTTTTAACAAACCCTCAAGGGGATGCTGAGGCACACCAAAGTTTGAGAACTATTGCTCTGTGAAGTAAGCACTAATATTATCCCCATTTTACAGATGGGGAAAGTGTTACACAAGGTTAGCAGTTTGGCCAGGGTTCACAGGTAAACCAGTTGCTGTTGAGGTGACTGGGACTCACAGTGACCCCATGTGTGTCAGAGTAGAGCTGTGCCCCAGAGGGTTTTCAGTGGTTGATTTTTTGGAAGTAGACCTACAGGCCTTTCTTCTGGAGGCACCTCTCAGTGGACTCGAACCTCCAAAGTTTCCAATAGCAGCTGAGCACATTAACCATTTATACCACCCAGGGACTTAAGGTTCACAGTATGTGATAAATAAGAATAAAGATTCGGGCAGCCTGGGCTCACCTTGGCTCTTACCTGCTATGCTGATGTCAGGCAACCGTCTTGCCTGCATTTCTTAGTTTTTCTGAGGTTTTTCTAAAGAAACGCCGTAGGTTTTTTGAACTGTCTCATTCTTCAAGGTGCGGGGAACATTGGGGCAGCATCTTCTTGTCTCTTTCAGAACAAATTGTCTCTGGCTAGCAGCAGATCATGAACAGAATCCAAATGGATGTTTTAGGGAAGGACTCTTTTCATGAGCAGCAGAACCTCTTGAAGCCATTTTTCTTTTTGAACATATCTCCTAGATTATCATGGAAATCATGGCCAACACCATAGGAATAAAGAACAAAATTAGAAAACTCGGGAAAGGAGGGGAAAAAGAAAAGCCACAGGAAGTCTCAGGCTCGTATGCATAAACATGAAAGTCTAGTGTCCTCTGGAGAAGTTGACATTTTCTGGGATTTATTTATTATTTCTTTTGCTACCTCTACAGTCACGGCAACAGAAGATTCTGGAGTAACAAGGGAGCAGGAGGAAAGATCACTGCATGGCTGCTTTAATTGCTTTCCTAGTCCTGCCTGGGTTAAATTTTTTGTGGTTGAGGAGGAATTTCAATTTTAGAGAGGGAAAAGAGAGCCTCGTGTTTTCAGAGAGCAAGTGCTTTAATCTCTTCACATGGCTAGGATCCAAAAGAGATGAAGGCTACGTGAGCTCATTTCTCGGGCCTGGGGAGGGTCAGACTTGTGGTTGGCAGAAAGCTTGGAGTTGGATGTGACACAGTCTACCACCTGCTGACCATCCACAGCTCGGTGCGTGGCCTCCCCCAGGGCACTGCTGTAAGTGAAGTTCTGCCACGTCAACACAGGAAACACAGCCTTCTCCTTCCACATCTTGTTTTCATTTCGGAGAAGTTTCCAGGGACTTGCCTGGTTAGCAGGCCGACCCTACAATTTTATAACTACTCATTTGTAGGCATTCTGTCCTGCGGCAGCCTCCCCTCTCTATAAATATAAAGCCAGGAGGTGAGGTCTGAGCTTTTAGGTCAAGGGTGGGATCCGAAAATGGACACTGTGCTGTTAAGTAGCAGTCTCAGTACACAAGAGAAATGAAATCTTCCTTCCATTTTGGTTTATTGGTGATTTTTACCTGGCTGACTTCCAAAAAGAATTTGAGATGACTTACAGTAGAAGACACGTATACAATAAGGCCGTTGAAATAGTTATAAAAAGTGAAAAGTCATAAAGAGAAGGGGGGAATAAGTTCTGTCAAAAACTGAGGCCAGTATTGTTATGAGGATTAGGTCTTAAATTTAGCTCTAAGCTTCCTGGCAGCCACGTCAAAAAGGGAATCATAACGGGCTGCCTCGTTTTCACTGAATGAGAAAATGAAAAGTTTATCCAGAGAGATGATTTGTGTTTTTCATGGAACCGAATGCTAAAATGAGAATTTTACTTGGGAGTAGTCTTTGGAGGACCATCTGTCCAGCTTGCCTCTGAAATATCTTCTTTGAGCCAACATACGGAAAAGGTAGTTTAATGTTACTGTCAAGGTGATGTAAAAAGAGAATTTGGCATCTGAAGTCAGGCCAACTGGGTTCTAGTCCCAAGCCATTTTACCTCAATTTCCTCATGTCTGAAATGAGGGAATCAATCCAAAAGTTTTCTAACATTTCTGCCAGCTCTGACACTTGGTGATCCTGTGATGAGATCATCACACTTAGCTGCAAAACCCTAACAATGTCTATTACTTAGCCCTGTGAGCTGTCTCTTGCAAAATCCCTGTTTCTCATTTATCAGCTCCAACCTGAAACTATAGCTGATTATTCAACTTCAGCCCTCTCTTGAGCTTCATTCTTTTTCTTTTGGGTTGGCCTGGATATTGCTGCTTTCTTTCAACCTTTCTTTCTTTCTCTCTCTTTCTTTTATCGTGGTGAAAGTATACACACCAAGACATTCCCTAGTACAGCAACTTCCACATTTACAATTCAGTGACATTGATTACATTTTTCACGTTGTGCCATGTTCCCCATCCTTTTCCAAAATATTCTACCACAATTAACATAAACTCAATACTCTCCAAACAAAAACTCCCTGTTTCCCTCTCCCTTCTGCCATTAATAATCTCTGATTTCTGTGTATTTGCTTTTTTCCTATAAATGAGATCATACAGTATTCGTCCGTTTGCAACAAACATATTTTGCTCAGTGTAGTGTTTTCAAGGTTCGTCCGTGTTGTGGCATGCATCTGAACTTCATTTCTCTTTATGGCTGCATAACATTCCATTGTATGTATAGACCACGTTTTGTTTATCCATTTGTCTGTTGATGGATATTTTGGTTGAGTCCATCTTTTGGCTGTTGTGAATAGTGCTGCAGTGAACACTGGCATACAGGTTTCTGTTTGCCTTGCTGTTGCCTTTCTTTAAAAAGATGGTTTCTAAGGCAGACATAGGCTACCTCTCAGCCCTGTGGTGTCCCTCTGTCATTTTATTCCACAGTCACCCAGCAAGTGTTTACTGAGCATATGCTCTGTACCAGGTGCTCACTGTACAGTGGTGAATGGTGTTGCTGCTCTCCCAGATTCATCGGCGCGGGGGGGGGGGAGGGCAGAGAGAATACAGAAAGAAGTAAGTTATACTTGGCAGCTTCCCTCGCCGCCCCAGTGAGAGGAAACATGTGTACTTGCTCATCAAGAGTCACCGTTTCCTGCAGTTCCTTTTGTTCTCTGAGATAAACTTTCTCAGAGAGTTAGTTGGAATAAAGGTCTCATTAAAGACAGATGGTGTTATATAGCAAACTACTAAGTCTGTGGCCCTAATTAGCTGATAACCCCAGAGCACGTCAAAGCACGTTAAAGGTTTCTGGATCATGCGTACCGTCTGTGATATTATTATGCAGCTGTGAGTTTTGATTTTTGTGAGTTTTGATTCTGTTCAGAATTCATTTTTAATCAATTGGTCCATGAGTTCTTTCTTTCACTCTCCATGCCTACCCAGTTTGTTTGCTCTCTTACTTCTATCCCAAAATACAACTCCGGTCCCACCATTTCTAACACTTCCACTCAGAGACACCATCTGTCTTAGTCATCTAGTGCTGCTGTAACAGAAATACCACAAGTGGATGGCTCCAACAAACACAAGTTTATTCTGCTAAAAGTCCGAATTCAGGGCGTCAGCTCCAGCGGAAATTTTTCTTTCTCTGTCAACTCTGGAGGAAGGTCCTTGTCATCAATCTTCTCCTGGTCTAGGAGCTTCTCAGCGCAGGAACCCTAGGTTCAAAGGACATTCTCTGCTCCTGGCACTACATTTTTGGTGGTATGAGTTCCCCCGTCTCTCTGCTGGCTTCTCTCTTTTATACCTCAAAAGAGATTGACTTAAAACACAACCTAATCTTAAAGATTGTGTCCTGCCTCATTAACATAACTGCCACTAATCCCACCTCATCAACATCATAGAGATAGGATTTATAACACAGGAAAATCACATCCGTTGACAAAGTGGTATGCAGTCACACAATACTGGGAATCATGGCCTAGCCAAGTTGTCAAACATTTTGGGGGGACACAGTTCAATCCGTGACACCATAATCTCACGCCTGGATGCCTGCCGTAGTCTCTTCCCTGGTTTGCCTGTTTCCACTCTAGCATCCTCCACAGTCCATTTGCCATACAGCTGCTGGAGTAATGTTTTAAATATGTAGACCAGATCCCACCACTCTGATGGTTGAAGCCCTCCAATGACTTCCTGTCACACTGAGAATAAAATTCCGTTTCTCAGTGTGGCCTTTGAGCACTTGCCTGATCTCAAGCCCAGTTAGCTTGACGGCCTCATCTACTGCTCCCCACCTCGCTAGCTCCAAGTCAGCCACACTGGTTGACAGATAACCTGAAGGGTTCACACCTCAGTGCTTTCACTTGCCTGTCCTCGGAATGTTCTAGCATGGCTAGCTCCCTCACTTCTTTCAGGCCTGTGCTCAAATGTTTCCTCCTTAAAGAAGTCTTCCTGGCTGCCCAGAAACACAGGATCCTTCGTATCATTCTCTACCCCCTTTACCCTGCTTTAGTTTTCTTTTTACATAAAAATTTTACGTAGCAAATAAAATTGTATTTTGTCTACCTCCCCCCGCCCCACAACATGTAAACGTTACTTCTTATTGATTGCTGTATCCCTGGCATCTAGAGCAGAGATCTCGTAAGAAAAACCCCTTGCCGCCGAGTCGATTCCAATTATAAGGACCCTAAAGGACAGAGTAGAACTGCGTTTCCAAGGAGCGCCTGGTGGATTCAACTGCTGATCTTTTGGTTAGCAGCTGTAGCTCTTAATCACAATGCTACCAGCATTTCCAGAGATCTCGTAATAGATAATAAATATTTGTTACATGAACGACGAATGAATGAATGGAGCACCACCTCATGCCAGCGCTATGCTACGGCTTTATCTGTATTATTAAATGAGATATTATTTAATAATATTCAGAAAAATCCCATACCTTTTAGGAGAGTAGTGAAGATGTTTAAAAATATGCTGACTCAAAGCGACCCTATAGGCTAGAGTAGAACTTCCCCATAGGGTTTCCAAGGAGCGCCACTGCTGACCTTTTGATTAGTAGCCGTAGCTCTCAACTGGTGCATCACCAAGGCTCCAAATGACACATTATTTAATAGTATTCAAAACAATCCCATACCTTTTAAGGTGATAGTGAGGATCTTTAAAAATACGCCAGGCACTGTATTAAGCACTTCACATGCATTATTACATTTGGCCTTCACAACGACCTATGAAGTAGGTACTATTACTGGATAGGACAAGTCTCCTTCAGTTTCAAGTGGTAGAAACTCAGCTCATATCACTTAGCACAAAAGGGGATTACTGGCTCATGAAGCTGGCAAGTGCAGAGGAGGTAAAGCTTCAGTCACAGCTGTATCCAGGCTTATAGCCATCTGCTTCCTTCTGTGTAGGGACACTCTCAGGTGAGTTTTCTCCATGTGATGGTTCACAGCATGCCTGGGCTTGCATCTTCTCCTTTAATAACCTCTAACTAAAACACCCAGGGCTTCCTCTACCAGCCTCACTTGGATCACAAGCATATTCAGCCATTGATAGCCACACTTGGGCCATGTATGTACAGCTGGGGGTGGGGGCCCAGGGAATGATCCAGAAAACAGAAGAAAAGTGTTTTTCCCAAAGAAAATTGAGGTGCTCTTACCAAAAACTCCTGTATATGGATGCTAGTCAGAAAAACCAAAAACAAAAGCAGGTATCCATTATAATCAGTATGCCCATTTTACAGATGGGTAAACTGAGAGTTAGAGGTAGTTAAAACATTTGCCCCAGATGGGACAGCCAAGGGACAGACTTGGGATGTGAAGCCAGTCCATGTGCTTCTAGAGCCAAATTGCTAACAACTGTGCTATACTTTGGAACAAATCTCGAAATCGGAACCATTTGATTGCTTTCTAGAATTCCTTTGTAAAAGATCCCTTTAATAAAATCTCTCTCTCTTAAAATTTTTTAATGGACTTTATTTTTTGAGCAGTTTTAGGTTTACACAAAAATTGTGCAGAAAGTATAGCGTTCCCATATATCCCCTCGGCTGCAGTTTCTCTTATTGTTGACATCTTAGGTTTACAATTAATGAACCAATATTGATATATTATTATCAACTAAAGTTCATTGGGGCTCACTCTCTGCATTGTACAGTCCTTTGGGTTTTGACAAATGCATAATGCCATGTGCCCACCATTACAGTATCATGCAGAACGGTTTCACTGCCCTAAAAATGCCCTGCACTCCACCTATTCATCCCTTCCCCAGCCCCCTGGCAACCACTGATCTTTTTGCTGTCTCTATGATTTTGCCTTTTCCAGACTGTCATATAGTTGGAATCATAAAGCATGTAGATTTTTGGCTTCTTCTACTTAGCAACATGCATTTAAGGTTCCTCCCTGTCTTTTTGTAGCTTGATAGCTCATTTCCTTTTTATCGCTGAATAACATTCCATTGTATGGATATACCACAGTTTGCTTATCCTGTTGAAGGACCTCTTGGTTGCGTCTAGTTTTTGGCAATTATGAATAAAGCTGTGTACAGGTTTTTATGTGGACATGTGTCTTTATCTGATTTGGGTAAATAGCTAAGAGTGTGGCTCTTCGATCTAATGGTAAGCCTATGTTTACTTTTGTAAGAAACTACCGGGCTGTCTTCCAAAGTGACTACACCATTTTGCATTTCCACCAGCAATGAATGGGGGTTCGCTCTCTATTTTCGTAATTGAAATCGTTCGTATTTATAGTGGAAGAAAGGCAGGTTGCAAAAATGATCCTTTTTTAAAAAAAGTTATGTATTTACACATTTATACACGCACACACACACACGCACGTAAGCACACTGGGTTAGCTCTGGAAGATGATACACCAAAATGTTAATGGTTACCGAATTGGTACTGTGGGTGTTCCCGCCTTTTTGCTTGTCTGTATTTTTTAACTTTTCTGTGATAAATACATGCGTTACTTATATAGTTTATAAAACAACATAAAATAGATTATCATAAAAAATTTAAATCTCTTACTGGCCTGAGGCGTAGAAGGATTGAAATTAGTTGGGGAGACCGTTTGATTCCTTTTCTTCCCTTTATATTGCGAAGTCCGTCATGCTCTTTTTTTATGAGATGAGACAGAAATGTCCGTTTGCAGAATAGGTAATACTCATTCTTCTCCCTCGGATGTCAGCAGCCATTTCAAACTAGCACTCTTGGTTCGTATTTTAAAATCTCAATAACATCTTAATTTGAAAAGAAGAAGGAGGTCGAGAAATAGAACCTCCTGTGTCAGGAACAATCATAAGGGAGAGAAAATGAAATGAGAATTAGTCCAGGCACCATCATAAAATCTGGGCAGGGGTGGGGGGAACAAACACAAATGCGCGGGACCTGAAGTCATAGTGAATGTTGACCTCTAAGGTGGAGTTGATGCTGGTGTTACCAGCTGTTGTGGGGATTGTGTCCTGCACAGGGCACCCCGGGAGGCTGTGAGTGGGGGCCTGAAATCCAGTCCGGGCTTGGTTCATGGAGCTGGGAGCCTTGGGTAGAGGCTTCCTCTGTCCAGAGGGGGTGACTTTTCTAATTCCCTTAGGAGCCCCTCGATGATGCAAACAGTTGACATGATTGGCTGCTAACTCAGTGGTTGGAAGTTCAAGTTCACCCAGAGGTGCCTCAGAAGAAAGGTTTGGCAGTCGACTTCCAAAAAATCAACCAGTGAAAACCCTACGGAGCGCAGTCCTACTGTGACACACATGGGGTCGCCTGAGTTGTAATTAACTTAATGGCTTCTGGTTTTTTGTTTGTTTGTTTAGGCTAATGTGGCCCCAAATATAGCATAATGATTTAAAACATCACCTCTTGAGTCTAGCTGCCTG
Source organism: Elephas maximus indicus (assembly GCF_024166365.1). NCBI lineage: Eukaryota > Metazoa > Chordata > Mammalia > Proboscidea > Elephantidae > Elephas > Elephas maximus. Next base: position 20,478,008 of record NC_064838.1, read on the forward strand.
GGTTTGAATCCTTGCTCTACAACTTACTGATCATAAACCGTATGTGTATAATGATGTCTAGAAGCAAACACACATATATACACATGGACAGAACTACACCTACTAGTAGGCGTTGAACACCTACTGTGCAATAGCCTTGGAGTTTGGGTAGAAACACAGCCATGTTTTAAATATCATGAACCAAAATAAGCCTGTGTATTTATCAAATAATTTTATTAAGTCTCACCCACTATGGCAGTTTGTTGGCACTCGGTTGACATTACTCATATAATACTGTGACTTCAAGGCAAATGCCAGCCTTTCTGTCTGTCTTGCCAGATTAATTATACTTGATTTCACTCCAAAGCCACGGGTCATTAAAAGTGATTTAACTGTTAGCAAAGTCCTTAGTGTCATGTCTGGGTTTCTGAGTGAAGGCTCTAGCCAGAGCTTCAGTGGGGAAAACCTTGTCAAGGGCTTCACGTCTTCCCAAACCTGTGGTTTGTAGGGAACTTTATTAAGCGTCTTCACTAAATGTGTCTACGATTAATGTGGATATAATTACCCGTCACCAGACTTGCCTTCTAGGGACTGTATCAAGGTGTTTCCATTTCCTCAACTGCCGCTCTGGCCTAATTTGCAGACCTTCTCCGTGTTAAAATAACTATGATTTCATCTTGTGAAAAAATTTTACTAGGAAAGGAGGGCTCTACTAACCAATTCTTTCCCTGAGGTGAGCATACTCACCTTTTGTCAATTCATCTTCTGCCATTTTTTCCCCGTATATTTGTTTCCTCCCTTAAGTAAAACTAGTTACCAACAGCCCTGTTCTAGGCTACATTATAAAGAACTGCGATTCTCTGCCAGGCTTCTACTGCTGGCTGGTATCACGGCATCAGGTTTATCTGAGCTAATTTAGCTTGTCAGTTAAGGACAAGCATTGATAAGAAAGGTAGCAGAAAAAGAGGGTCTGAGTGGAACCAATTACTCGCTTTAATAATTCAGTGTTTTGCAGTAATAGGCTACAAAGTAAATAGCACTACACGTAAATGCTCTATTTCATTATTTATACACTCCAGAAATTGAAGTTTAATTAAGTCACACACTTGAGACTTGTAAGCGATTAAGGAGACGCTTCATCTCAGACAGCATGGAAGCAATGAAGCTGCTTTTCCTTTGGAGCCTCTTTTGTTGGTGTAAATATCATTTTACATTTGAGAGTGGGGAGGGCTTGAGCCAGGACAATCCATCCAATGCTTTTCAAACTCCAGCCCTTTCTACGTCAGCATCGTGATTCTTGTAAAATCCCTATACTACCATTGCCTACTTTAAAATAACCAGGGATGTAAACCTATGTATATATGTTTATTTATTTAATAACAGCTTTATGGAGATATAATTCACATATTCTTTTAAAGTATTTATTATCTTTTACGTATATTCACAAAATTGTATAATCATTATTGTCGTTGTTACCTGCATCCAGTTTGCCCCTGACTCACGGGGACCCCACACACAGCAGAATGAGATGCTGCTCGGTCCTGCACCATCCCTATGATCAGGTGAAGGTCAGACTATTGTGATCTGTATAGGATTTTTATTGACTGATTTTCAGAAGTAGATCCAGGCCTTTCTTCCTGGTCTTAGTCTGGAAGCACCTCTGAAACCCATTCAGCATGATAGCAACACACAAGCCTCCACTGACAGACAGGTGGTGGCTACACATGAGGTGCATTGGCCGGGAATCGAACCCGGGTCTTCTGCATGGAAGGCAAGAGTTCTACCACTGAACCACCAATGCCCCCACTGTACAACCATTACCACTAATTTCAGAACATTTTCATCATTCCAGAAAGAAACCCCATACTCATTAGCAGTAATCTCCATCGTTGCTTCCTCCCCTCAGTCATTCTACTGTCTTTATGAATTTGCCTATTCTGGATTTTTATGTATATGGAATCATGAAATATGTAGCCTTTGTGACTGTTTTCAAGGTTCATCCGTGTTGTAGCATGCATTCATACTTCATTCTGTTTCATTGCAAAATAATATTCCATTGTATGGGTATACCACATTTTATTTATTCATTTATCAGGTGATGGACATTTAAGTTGTTTCCACTTTGGCTATTATGAATAATGCTCCTATGAACATTTGTTTATAAGTTTTTGCCCAGGCACATGTTTTAATTTCCTTTGTGTATATACCTAGGAGTGGAATTGCAGGGTCATTTAGTAACTCTGGAAACCCTGGTGGCATAGTGGTTAAGTGCTACGGCTGCTAACCAAGAGTTCAGCAGTTTGAATCTGCCAGGTGCTCCTTGGAAACTCTATGGGGCAGTTCTACTCCGTTCTGTAGGGTCACTATGAGTCGGAATCGGCCTGATGGCAGTGGATTTGGTTTTGGTAATAACTCTACGTTTAACATTTTGGGGAACTGCCGAACTATTTTCTAAAGTGGCCACACCACTTTATAATCCCATGAACCATGTTACAATCCCACCAGCAATGTTTGAGGGTTCTAATTTCTCCACATCCAAAATATATTTATTTTTCAAGGAAGCTTTATATCACTGCCATAAATTGTCAATGATAACATAAATAGAAGATAATAATCAAATCAAACACTAAGAAAACTATACATCATTCATCCCTAGTTTGATACTCTTGCCTGCTGAAGGTTCTGCATCTGAGATCTGCTGCCTTTTCAACTGAAAGGGATGATTAGGCAATATTAGCAAGGTGCTCAAGACATATGAACATCAAGCTGAGACTTGACTTTCGTTGACATTGCTGAGAAAAAGAGCTAAAAATGGAATAACTTTGTCACTATGTGATTCAATGTTATTTGATGCTGTATCTAAATATTAACTACTGCTTACACATCACACCTTTTGGAATACGTGGGATTAAGAGGCACTGAACCTTACGCAAGTGTGTTTCATCTTGTTTCAGCTGTCAGTTTTGTGCTTACATTGTATACGTAACTCAGAGGTGGCTGAGATGGTGTTTCTTATGCTTTTTGTTTTTCTTTCCATAGTCTTCTCACGGTGTTTTCTCCCCATTTCTTCTCATGGAATCTTCCTAGAGAAGTCTTGGGTAAATTTGAAAAGCTGTCAAAATTGCTGCTTTCTTGATAAGCTAATAGGTATTAACCCAGTAATTCCATTTCTGAGAATGTAGTCTAAGGAAATAAGGTAAAAGAAGAAAAAATGTCAGCAGACCAAAGATGGTCAGGGCAACATGTTTTTAAAACTGAGAATAATTCGAAGCAACAATAAAAGGAAAATGATTATAAGTTATGATGTTTTAGTTGGATGGAATAGTAGATAAAACCAAAAAACCAAACCCAGTGCCATCGAGTCGATTCCGACGCATAGCGACCCTACAGGACAGAGTAGAATGGAATAGTAATAGACAATAAAAATTATTGTTATGAAGACTTACGTAGTAACAAGAAAACAAAAGAATTAAATAAAAAAGTAGAATGTAAAATATACACAGTATTAGTACAGATGTAACAATACGTATTCAATGGAATAAAGACCAGAATGTAACATACAAAACACGAGAGCAGTTTTATGGGGCAAGATTTTCATTTACCAACTTTAATATTTCAAAACGTTTTATGTTTTTCAATTTAAAATGTACATTGTGTATTTTATTCCTGTCTTTTTTTCTAAAGACATTTTTGTTTATTTAGATTGTCTTATATTTATTTTGGAAACCCTGGTGGCATAGTGGTTAAGTGCTACAGCTACTAACCAAGAGGTTGGCAGTTCGAATCTGCCAGGCGCTCCTTGGAAACTCTGTTGGGCAGTTCTACTCTGTCCTACAGGGTCGCTGTGAGTTGGAATCGACTCGACGGCAGTGGGTTTGGTTTTTTTTTTAGAGTCCCTGGGTGGTGCAAATGGTTAAGTATTCAGCTATAAACCAAAAGGTTGGGAGTTCAAATCCACCCAGAGGTGCCTCCAAAGAAAGGCCTGCCGATCGAGTTCTGAAAGGTCACACCCACTGAAAACCCTGTGGAGCACAGTTCTACTCTGAAACACATGGGGCAGCCATGAGTCAGAATCAACTCAACAGCAACTGGTTTGTTTTTTTAAAAATATAGATTGTATGTAATTACAATGAAACAATATTTAAATACTTAATGTGTAAATACTTAACATTTAAATTTAATGTTACGTGTCAGCTTGCATCGGCTATGATTCTCAGTGGTTTGGTAGACATTGGACTGATTGTTCTTCCATAACCTAATTTAATGTAATCACCTCCATGATGAGATCTGCTATGAGCAGCCAATTGGTTGAAAAGGGAATTTCCTTGGGGGGTGTGGCCTGCCTCCAATATATAAATGGGTGTTCTGGCAAGGCTCACTCTTACTCTGGATCCTGCATCTAACTTGTCATCATCTGACCTCCAGTTTTTGGGATGTGAGCTAGCAGCCTACCGTCTGGCCTGCCATTTTTGGCTTTGTCAGCCCCTGCAACCACGTGAATCACAAGAAGCCTCCATCCTGACGTCTGACCCATGGTTTTGGGACTTTCCAGCCTCTACAACTGTGTGAACCGTTTCCTTGAATTAAATATGTGTCTCATTTTTATATACATGTTTCACTGGTTTTGCTCTTCTAGAGAACTCAGCCTAAGGCACCAGCTGAGGTAAGTTTTTGGAAGGAAATAAGCAAGGATTATGACAGAGTAAAAGAGAGGGCACGCCATGGACAGGGAAGACTTTCCTGCCATCCAAAGGAGAAGGAGCTGGCCACACAAAGAGCCAGGCAAGCACATTCTGGATGAAGGACCCAGTTTGTGTCAAGGTCCAGGCGTGACCACAGGCTTGGGTGGCTCAGGTAGAAAGAAAGAAAACGTGATGGGTGTGGCGATTGCGGAACTGGAGGGTCAGGGAGCTGGAAGCATCTTCCAAGTAGCAGTTGAAGTCCCAGAGAATGATGACAGGAATCGGTGTGGGGAGGAATATTGTGAGCCAAGGTGAAAGTCGATAGATGACACCAACTAGGGTAAAATTGCCTCACGCTACAGACTTCACTATCTAGACATCTGCAGGTTTGAATGTGGCATGGGAGCAAGGAGGATACACCATCCCCATCTACTGGCCCAAGCACCTGAGGCAGGGGAGAAAGAATAGCCTCAGCTGGGGAAAGACTTGCTGGGGAGGATTTTATCCTCACCAAGCTTGTTCTTGTTAGTTGCCCTCCAGTCCATTCTGACTCATGGCAATAGCATGTGTGCAGAATAGAACTGCTCCTTCAGAGACACCTCTGTGTGGGTTCGAACCACGGATCTTTTGGTTAGTACTCAAGTGCTTAACCATTTGATGTACCTAGTGACTCCTCATAAGGCAGGCACATTTTAATTAAGGCAAAAAGTGAGGAGACTATGCTGAGAAGAGGCTGAGGGCAGAGTAGGTGTTCCTGAGGGCATTGGGGTTGTGTTTGGGAGAGAGGTCAGAGGTCAGCTCAGGTAATTAGTTCCTGAGTATAGCAGAACTATGGCTGGATGTGTGGTACCTGTATACGGTAGTGCAGGTTCCAGGGCTTCACCCAAGACCTACTGAATGGGGATCTCTGTGTATTAACAGATACCCCAGATGAATGTGATGTGCAGCCATGTAGGGTCTCCCCTGCCCTAAATGATAACTGGCATCTCATCCAGCTATAAAACTGGAAGGATGATGAGAATTTGGGTCAGGGTCCTAGGAGTGGGCAACAAGGAAGAATGGATGCAATGAGCATTTCAAGGGATAAATCAAGGTGAACATGAAAGAAGGTGCAAAAGTCCAAGATGACTAGAAACATATTCTTAGGACATTGATTGGGAATCTTTTTGGTTGCTAAGTTGTAAGTTTATTTCAAACTGGCTTCAGAAAAAGGGAATTTATTGGATCCAGGTATTCAAGTAATGTTGTTAAAGCTGGGAGCCGGCATCTTTTGGCTCTGCTTTCTTCTGTGTTGATTCTCATTCAGGCTGTACCTGTGTAGTGGCCAAGATGGTCATCATCAGCTTCAGCCTTAGCAACAGGTCTTAAACAATCCTGGACAGCAGTGTCTGTTCCAATTCCCTTTTATAAAGTATAAATAAGTACATAGTTAACCATCAGTCAGAGCAGTGCTAGAATTCTCCGCCACCCATTCCCTGCCGAAGCCCAGCAATTCAAGGGGTTAAAAAGCCCTAAGTTTGCACACTGGACTCCTGGCTCCTCACAAAGTCCTGAGTGACATCTGAGAGCTGCTGAGTTTGCTGTTGGCAGAGTTGGTGAAAGGCACATCATTTCGACGCTCTTAAACTTTATTACTCATTGTGACTGCAGAACACCAACGCTTGTTACCTGAAGCCTGAGATTATTAATGTAACATGAGAGGTATCACAGTGAGCACAGTAAAGGTCTTATTAAATCCCAACCACTGATACCTGAACTGGCACCAGGAGAGGCTTTCTTTTTCTTTTTTAGTTCCTGTCGCCAGACAACCATGAAAGATTGCAGCCCCTAGCCCCTGTCCTTTGGACATTGCAGTCCGGAATCACTGAAGCCTGAAACCAGGAGAAGTGACCTGCTGTGTGTGCTGCAGGGGAGGGCAAGCTTTCTTTTCTTTTTTGATAATTTATTTTGTTGTCATTGTTGAGAAGCAAGCTTTTTTAATAAAAAAAAAAAAGTATTTGTCAAATAGTTGGGGGGGTGTCACCAAGTTGGTTCTGGCTCATGGGTGTGGGGTACACACACAGACACAAATAACACAGGGAATTCCTGTGTACCCACAATTTAGCTGAATGACAAAGATTTAAGTCCCCAGAGATAACCACTAGCCTGCGTTTGATGTTCATCATCCTCATATGTGCATTTTGCTTTACTACATGTGTCCAGAAATAACATAGAGTGCTGTTTTGGTCGTCTTTAAGCTTTATCTAAAGAGTATCCTTCTATCATTATCCTTCTGCAAATTGCTGTTTTTCATCTTCAGCATTATGATGATACATGCCACTCTCATTTATTCATTTTCACTGCTGGAGAGTATTCCACTGTTGAAATGTGTCTGATGCATTTATAATTCTCCAGTGCATGGACTGCAAGGTTCTTTCCAGTTTTTCACTATTACAAACAGGGCTGCTCTGAGCATTCTTGCGTTGTGCAAATGTGCAAGCGTTTTTTTCAGGTTATACAAGTGGGAGAAGAACTGGAGGAGTGGAGGGTGTATAGGTATCTTTACTCCTACTTGTTATGGATGTTGTGTGCCATCTAGTCAATTCTGACTCACAGTCACCCTATAGGGCAGAAGAGAAGTACCCCATCGGGTTTCCTAGGCTGTAGTCTCTACATCTATAGGAGCAGATTAACATTTTTCTCCCACAGAGCTGCTGGAGGGTTCTAACTACCAACCTTTCAGTTACCAGCTAAGTGCATAACCATTGGGCCATGTGGGTCCTTTCACTCCTGCTAGATATTGCCAAAGGGCTCTCCAAAATGTTTGGGTCAAATTACATGCAGTGTTTGAGGGGGCTAGTGCTGTCATATCCACACGAATGCCTAGAATGGTCAAACTTGTATTTATTTTTAAATATTTACCAATCTGAGGATAAAATGTAGTTTCTTTATAATTTGAATTTGTATGTCCCTGATTAATCAGGCTGATTGTTTTTGTTTAAGCAGAAGCCCCATGTGTGAAGCTGAGCTAGGTGGAATTGTTCATTACGGGGTGGGAAAGTTTTCATGTTTAAGATATCTAAGCTATTGCGTTTATTGTTGTTGTTCATTGCCACTGAGTCGATTCCAACTCATGGTGACCCCGTGTGTACAGATAGAACAGCTCCATAGTGTTTTCAGGGCTGTGACCTTTCAGGAGCAGATCGCCAGGCCTGTCTTCCGAGGCACCTCTGGGTGAGTTCAAACTGCCAACCTTTTGGCTATTGCATTTATTGTTTGAGCACCTTTGGATGACACTCCTGTTCCTAAATATTGGGCATAATTTTAAGCAGGTGAATTTCCATTAAATCTCTTCTGTAGCATATATTTTGCTTAGAGTTTTAACTGACTTTCTTGATTGACTATGACTTTAGTGTTATCTGAGACCCATGCTTCCCACCCCTTTATATGAGTTAATTGGAAGCTGGGTTTAATATTGAGCATGAAAACCCTTCCATGAAGCTAAGGAAGAGAACAGGCACCTGAGTCCTGCAGGATGGGCTCCTGGAAGTCACCAGGCACACTCCTGATTTAGTACATTTGCTCTGGCTGTCCCCTCCACCTGGAATGCTCTTCACCCAGAAATATGCTTGGCTCACTCTCTCACCTCCTTCAGTGAAGTCTTGCCTAACTTTGCACTGTACGGTACTACACCACCCCACCAGCCACTTCCACTCCCAGTACCCCTACCCTGCTGGGCCTTATATTTCCTACTTTCCTTTTCATAGCATTTATCATCTTCTAACTTTCTATGTAATTTAGATAGGAGAGATAGATAGGTAGGTAGGTAGGCAGGCAGGTAGGTAGGTAGGTAGATAGATAAACACCTGTCATTGACTCCAACTCATGGTGACATTATATACTACAGAATGAAACATTGCCCGGTCCTGCAGCAACCTCACGATCACTGGCATGTTCAAGTCCATCATTGCAGCTATTATGCCAATTCATCTCACCCTTTCTCTTCTTGGCCCTCTACCTCAGCAAACATGATGTTCTCCTCCCACAATTTATCCCTCCTGATGGTGTATCCAAAGCAAGTGAGTCAGACAATATTCTGTTGTGATCCATAAAGTTTTTATTGGCTAATTTTTAGAAGTAGACCAACAGATCTTTCTTCCTAGTCTATCTTAGCTGGGAAACTCTGCTGAAACTTGTCCACCATGGGTGACCCAGCTGGTATTTGAAATACTGGTAGCGTAGCTTCCAGTATCGTAGCAACACGCAAGCCACCACAAAAGAACAAACTGAGTTGGGTTGTGGCCTATGTAAGTTACTTAGACTCTGACTGGCATTTATTCTTTGTCTTTCCCCCACCCACTGCAGGATGTAAATTTTGCAAGGGCAGGCATCTTTGTCTGTTTTGTTCACTGCTGTCTTCCAGGCACCTAGAACAGTGCCTGGCACATAGTAGTATACAGTAAAGATGTGTTGATTAATAAACGGTTTGGAGTTAGTAAGGAAAAGAGGGCAAAGAAGAGCATTTATGAGAGAGAATGCATGTGCCAACACCTGGAGGTAACGTAGCATGTTCTCATGTAAATATGACAGCCTTGGAAAACCTGTAGGGCAGTTCTACTCTTTCCTGTAAGGTTGCTATGAGTTGGAATTGACTCAGGGGCAGTGGGTTTATGACTATGATTTTGCATGGCTGTACATTCAGGCTGGGGAGTTGTAAGAGATGTAAGTAGGGGCCATGAGCAGCAGTTTGGACTTGAGGGAAAATGGGAACCTTTTCACGCTTTTAGTCAAGGAAATAACATGATCCTATTTGCATTTTGGAGTCCCTAGGTGGTGCAAAGGACAGTTATCACACGCAGCTGCTAACTAAAAGGTTGGTGGTTCTAGTCCACTCAGAGGCACCTTGGAAGAAAGGCCTGGTGAGCTACTTCTGAAAAATCAGCCAATAAAAACTCTATGAGCACAGTTCTACTCTGACACACATGGGGTCACCATGAGTCAGAGTTGACTCGATAGCAACTGTATTTGTTTGTTTGTTTACATTTTAGAAAAACATCACTTGGACTCCAACAAGGAGAACCATAGGGTGAGGGTTATTAAGGGTAAGATTGGAGGCAGGAGGCCCACCCAGGTGGCTGTCACTGTGATCGAGGTGAGAGAAGATGGCGGCCTCCTCAGGTGGTAGCCGGGGGATGAAAAGAAGTGGACAATTTCAAGAGATACTTAGGACATATCTATTGTCCTTCCGGTGATCCCCAGAATAAGTAGAGTTCAAGTAACTCTTCACATCGGGACTGAGCAGAGCCAGGATCCCTTGCTTGTACCGAGCATGTTCTTAAGAAATCAAACTGGAAATCTCTCTAAAGCGCCCCACCCACATCTTCGGCTTTCCTCCTGGTGAAAGAAATCTGGAGCGAGCCTGCCATTTTTCAGGAGAGCAGTGACTAAGGGAGCAGAGTGCTGACTGAACGCAAAGCTTTTGGAAGGAAGGTAGCATTCGACGTCCAAGTTCCCTGGTCTCCAAATCTTTTGTGCAAGTAAATTAGTTTCATTTGTCTCAGGGCACCTTTTCCAGGCCAACTTCTTGCAACTTGCCTGAAAATGTTTCTCAGTGGTGTGTTTGAGGCTTGGCTCCAGCCCCTTGTCTGGAACAAATCTTTTATTACGAGGAAATAGTTGGATGGTTATTCTGAACTCTTGGACTCTGTTTGCCTCTCAGCTGTTGACTCAGTATTTGATACCTTGATAATTTTCAGCTTAACCTGACCCCTCTCCTGTTCATTTCTCGTGTAATATGAATTTCAAACTGGAAGCTGAATTGCATACTCGTCATCTCACCAGCCTTTAGCTAGACAGTTAGGATTAACACCTGTTTACTCTTCCAAGATGTATCATGGGCACATATGTTGTTTTCTCTGCTCACCTCCTGGACTGGTATGATTTTCCTTTGGTCCAATGGTCATGCTTTCCACCACAACCTAAAAACATCCAGATGATGAGAATATCATGTTGCTCGTTTCACATGGGAAAGGCACGATCCACCTCCTCTTGTTCAAGTTGCATTCAAATCTAATTTCCATGGCCTGTGCGAGTAGGAGCTTCACAGCCCTTGTGTCAGCTGTCGAAGTTTAGCAATACTATTTCCAAACATGGGCCAGTAGGCAGCCAGCAAGCACTAGACAGCTGAGTGCTGGCAGAAAAAGCCTCAGACACCTATAGCAGTCCAAACAGTGACTCATCCTGTGATTGCCAGGATAAATAAGGGAATAAATGGTATTTTTCTTTAAGCAGGATGAATTGTCAAAATGCTTACCACTTTATAAAATATAACAGATTGTGCCTGTTCGTGTTTCGAAACGTTCCAACCATTCACTGGCTGTTTTTTTATGAGTTGGGTAATAGCTGTAACTTGCTTTTCTTCTCTCTAGGAGACCTGGGGAATTCAGGAGTTTCCAAAATGGGCTGCCACCCGAGCTCTGGATCCACCTGGCCGTGGTGGCCTGTGGCGACCGGCTGGAGGAGACACTGGTCATGCTCAAGTCGGCTGTGCTCTTCAGCCACCGGCGGATGCGGTTTCACATCTTCACTGAGGAAGCTCTGAAGCCCGAGTTTGATAAGCAGGTGAAATACTTACTGAGTGCAGACAGGCTACGTTTTAGAAGGCGCATCTCGCGTTCTGTAATGTACCTTCCCGCACGCTCAGTTTTGTGGCCTTGAACGCCGGATTCTGAGCTTTCCTCTCCTCGTGGGTGATGTAGGGATAACTGCGCCAAACCCCTGGAGATAGGGTGAGGGTTAAATGCGATGATGCACTTAAAGCGCCTGGCACAGGGCTCCATCCTTGATGGCGTTACTCATACCGTTCTCATTTATGGGTAGGTAGCTTGTTGTTTCCATCCGTTTATGCATTTTTTTAAATGACAAGTAATGTGCGTTCGTTTAAATTGTTTTAAACAGTATCGATGTTACTAATTAAAAGATGAAAGTCCTCACTACTCTTTAGTCCCACTCAAGAGACAACTAGAGTGAATAATTTGGAGCGGTTCTTCCATAGGTTATCCTTTTTATATACAGATGGGGGGGTTGTATGTATGTGTGTATGTGTAGACACACGCACGAGTATAAATATATGGTTGTTGTTGTTAACTCCCTGTCTTAGTTATCTAGTGCTGCTATAACAGAAATACTACAAGTGGATGGAGAAATTTATTCTCTCATAGTTTTGGAGGCTAGAAGTCCAAATCCAGGGCTCCAGCTCCAGGGAAAAGCTTTCTCTTCCCGTTCGTTCTGAAGGAAGGTCCTGGTCATCAATCTTCACCTGGTCTAGGAGCTTCTCAGCATAGGGACTCTAGATCCAATGGACTCACTCTGCTCCTGGCTCTTTCTTGGTAGTACTGAGGTCCCTCTGTCTCTCTGCTTACTTCTCTCTTTTATATCTTGAAAGGGATTGACTCAAGATATAACCAATTGACTCAAGATACAACCCAATCCTATAGATTGTGTCCTGTCTCATTAACATAACTGCCTCTAATCCTGCCTCATTAACATCATAGAGATTAGGATTCATAACACATAGAGTAATTATATCAGATCACAAAACGGAGGACAACCACATAATACTGGGAATTAACCAAGTTGACACATATATTTGGTGCACATAGTTCAATCCATTACATGGCTGTGGAGTTGTCCCCCAATTTATGGTGACTTCATGCACAATGGAACAAAATGCTGCCCAGACCTGTGCCATTGCCAGCATCAGTTGTGGCTTTGACCATTGTGATCCATAGAGTTTTCACAGGCTGATTTTTGGAAGTAGATCACCAAGCATTTCTTTCTAGTCCATCTTAGCTTGGAAGCTCTGCCAAAACTTGTTTAGCATCATAGCAACATGCAAGAGTCCACTGAGAGATGAGTGGTGGCTGTGCATGAGATGCATTGGCCAGGAACCGAACCCAGGTCTCCTGTGTGAAAGGTGAGAATTCTACCGCTGAACCACCATTGCATCCCTCTATCTATCTGTCTGTCTGTCTGTCTATGGTATCCAACCATATGTGTATACCGAGATTAAAATAGATTTCTTTCGCAAAGTCAGGATTATTCTTTATGTGTTATTTTGGAACTTACTTTCACACACTTAAGACCATCTCATAAGCCTCTTTCCAGATCTGGGCTCATACATTCTCACCTCATCCTTTTTGGTGGTGGTTGTCGGTAAGTGCCGTTGAGTCAGTTTCTACTCATACCAACCTATGTACAACAGAACAAAACACTGCCTGGTCCTGCACCATCCTCACAGTCATTGTTATGCCTGAGCCCACCGTTGGAGCTATTGTATCAGCCCATCTTGTCTAGGTTCTCCTTTTTCTCTGACCCAATACCAAGCATGATATCCTTCTCCAGGGACTGGTCCCTCCTGATAACATGTCCAAAGTTTGTGAGACAAAGTCTTGCCGTTCTTACTCCTAAGGAGCATCCTGGCTGTACTTCTTCCAAGACAGGCTTGTTCGTTCTTTTGGCAAGTCATGGTATATTCAATATTCTTTGCCAACCCCATGGTTCAAAGGCATCAGTTCTTCAGGCTTCCTTATTCATTGTCCAGCTTTTGCATGCATATGAGGCGATTGAAAATACCATGGCTTGGGTCAGGTGCACCTTAGTCTCCAAAGTGGCATCTTTACTTTTTAACACTATAATGAGGTCCATTTTTGGTTACTACAAAGTATTTTACTATGCAATGGGTCATGGAGTAGTTGACCATTACTATACTGAGTAACAAGTGTTGACTTTATGTTGACTTTATACTAGCACATGAGAAGATCTTTGGAATGCTTTTTCTCCCCAGCTTAGGTACGTGAAGACCTTTGGAGACCAAGCTTTGTTTTCCTCTAAGGCTTTTTCTTTCAATACATTCCGAAATGCTGGCAGAGCAAGACTGGTTTTGTTTTGTACTTACTGACTCAATTTGACACTGCCTCCTCTTCCCCAGCTAGCTACACTAATGAGAAATACCACGAAGACATGTTGGGCGGGGAGAAGTTAATAACAGAAAGCTAGAAAATGTGTTATGTTTCCTAAGGAAAAAAAACAAAATCACATTGACATCTTCACCAAGAGAAGTCAGGGAGACAGATAGTCTTGGGGCTTTGAAATTGGTTGGGAAAATGCATTGCCAAAGACCTGAGTCAAGGAAGGGGAAAGGGGAAAAGGTAAAGCACTTGTAATTGCTCTGAAGCTGTGGCGTAAAGGAAATGATGGTAATAATAATATATAACGTTTGTCAAAGCTGTGGAGTCCCCAGGTGGTGCATGTGGTTAAACACTTGTCTGGTGGCCAAAAGGTTGACAGTTTGACTCCACCCAGATGTGCCTCAGAAGAAAGATCTGGCCTTCTACTTCTGAAACATCACAGCTATCGAAAACTCTATGAGTACATTTCCACTCTGACACACATGGATGGCCATGAGTCAGACTTGACTCGAGAGCAGCTGGTTTTTTTGTTTGTTTTAAATCAAGAACTTATTATTTATGATATAATCTCATTTAGTCCTCACAACAACCCTTTCAAGAAGGTAACAATCTGTCCCCGTTTTACAAACAGAGATAATTAAGGCTTAGAGAAATTTGCTCATCAGGGTGTCAGTTCAGGTTTACTGACTTGAAACTCCATGGACTTAACCTCTATACCATAGTACTTCCTGAACTAATAGAAAACTGAATTTCAAAACTCAGATCCACTATTTACTTGCTGTATGATCTTGGGTGAGTCAGTGGCCTTTTTGAGCATTCACTTCCCCATCTGCAGCTTGGGGCTAGCAGTCCTGATAAAAGAGATGCTGTATCTGTCGTCAGGATGGATAGGCCAAGTCAAGCTGCTGTAACAAACAGCTCCTTCAAAGCTCCGAGAGCCTCCCCACTCCTACTGCACGTCTCACATGTGGGCAGGGTGTCTGTTCCACACAGCCACTCTGGGACCAAACTTGATAGACGATTCATGCTTAGAGCTGGACCTGCTGGGACATTCAGTACCTGTAGTTCCTTAATACCATTGCAGTAGAGAAAGATTAGCGAATCATGACTGTGCTTTTCACTCCTTCTGCTTGACAGGATCACAGTTCTTTTCCACAATATTTCACTGGCCAAAAGCAGGCACAAGGCTCACCCAACTGCATGGGGGTGTGAAGAGTGGTGCTTGTGTGCGGCAAGGGAGGAGAACTGGCTATGGGCAGACACTGGTATTTTCCTGTACAATATCCATCTCACCAGTATTTATTGACTACCTGATGTATGCCAGAAGCTGGGTATCATGGATTGAATTATGTCACCCCAAAAATATGTGTATTAACTTGGTTAGGCAATGATCCCTAGTATTCTGTGGTTGTCCTCCATTTTGTGATTGTAATTTTATGTTAACGAGGATTAGGGTGGGATTGTAACACCCTTATCAGGTCACATCCCTGATCCAATGTAAAGGGAGTTTCCCTGGGGTGTGGCCTGCACCACCTTTTATCCTACCAAATCACAAGAGATAAAAGGAAAGGGAAACTAGCAGAGAGTGGGAGCCTCATACCACCAAGAAAGCAGCACCGGGAGCAGGGCGTCCTTTGGACCTGAGGCCCCTGCGCCTCAGAAGCTCCTCAACCAGGGGAAGATTAATTACAAGGACTCTTCCTCAGAGCCAAAAGAGAGAGAAGGCCTTCCACTGGAGCTGACACCCTGAATTTGGACTTATAACCTGCTAGACTATGAGAGGACAAATTTCTCTTTGTTAAAATCATCCACTTGTATTTGTGTTACAGCAGCACTAGATAAATAAGACAAGATAACTAAGACAGTGGGGCTTAGAGTGCAGCAAAATAAAATGCAGACTTGGACATAAGAGAAGTTAAGGGGAAGGAAGAGGCGTATGTGTGCGGATTACATTCTCCAAAGAGTCCCATGGGTCCCCTCCTCCTGCTATTTACACCTGTGTGTAATCCTTCCCACACAGTACCAGCGTTGGTCTGTGTGACCAATAGCCTACGGCAGGAGTGATGGTGTGTCACTTTTCAGATAAGGCTATAAAATGTACTGCACCTTCCATCTTGGTTGTACTCTTCCTCTCTTGGATCACTTGCTCAGGGAAGTCAGCTGCCACGTCAGAGCAGTCCTTTGGAGAGGCCCACGTGGCAAGGAGCCCAGGTCTTTTGCCAGCACCCATGTGTGTGAGCTTGGAAGTAGATCCTCCTTTCCCATCAAGCTTCAGATGACTGTAGCCCCAGCCAACAGCTGGACTGCTGCTTCACGAGAGATCCTGAGCCAGAACAATCTGGCACGCAGATTCCTGACCCTCAGAAACTGTATAGGATAATAAGTTTATTGTGTGAAGCTTCTAAATTTGGAGGTAATTTGTTATAAGGCAATAGATATGTATACACACACATACATACACACATAAAATACAGTAAAACCTATCAAAGCTGCAACCTGTATAAGGTGGAAACCTGTCTGAGAAGGAAAGCCAAATATTTTCCACTAAAATGAACGATACCAATAAATTAATTAATAAAATGAACAATGCAAAAGTAGTCAGACAGCACCCTGTCAAAGGTGGAAAACTAGAGACGCAGAAAAACAAAGCAGTCCCGTCAACTTCCAGCTCTCACAGGTTTCACTATATATATAATTTTAAAATATATTTTTAAAGATAAATATACTTATATGTGTGTATGTATCATATATAAATATATATAATTTAAAAAATATTTTTAAATATATCCAAAGCCCACTGTCCTCAAGTTGATTCCCACTCATAGCAACTCTATAGGACAAAATAGAACTGCCCCATAAGGTTTCCAGGGAGTGGCTGGTGGATTCAAACCTCCGACCTTTTGGTTACCAGCTGAGCTCTTAGCCACTGCGCCACCATGGCTCCTTTTAAATATGTAATTATATTTATATATGTGTATATATGTGTATGCATGTATTATCTATTGCATTTTAACAAATTACCCCAAAGTTTAGTAGCTTCACACAACATACTTTTTATTATCTTAAATATGTTTATAAGTGTTTATCTTAAACTTACATTATCTTAAATATATCTATATATCTGTGTGTGTGTGTGTGAGTGACTGAATGTGAGTGTAAAATATAACGTGGCCGAATAATGCTATCTGACTTCTGAGGCTAAGTCATAAAAAGAATACAACTTCCGCCTGGCTCGCTCTTGGGATACCTGCCACTGAAACCCAGCCACCATGCTGTGAGGAAGCCCGAAGGAGCCTATACAGAGAGGTTACATGGAGAGGCCTACGCAGAGAGGAGCTGAGGCCCCCAGCCAATAGCCAGCCTCAACTACCAGATTTGTGAATGAATGACCCTTCAGATGATTCCAGCCTTAGAGTCTTCCAGCTGAGGCCTCGGACATCATGAAGCCGAGTCAAGCTGTACCTACTCTGCCTTGTCCAAATTTCTGATCCATGGAATCTGTGAGCGTAATAAATGGTTGTTTTATACTACAGTACTAAGTTTTTGATTAATTTGTTATGAGCCATAGTAACTCCAGAAAAAAAAAACCAAACGCAGTGCCATCGAGTCGATTCCGACTCACAGCGACCCTGTAGGACAGAGTAGAACTGCCCCATAGAGTTTCCAAGGAGCTCCTGGTGGATTCGAATTGCCGACCCTTTGGTTAGCAGCCATAGCACTTAACCACTACACCACCGGGGTTTCTCCATAGTAACTAGAACATTATAAATTGAAAGCTAAAACATATGGGAAAATTATTGTAGATACTTGTGAGGTTGCGTCATGCTTGGAATTGCCCTGATGGCTTTACCCCTTTGACCTTTCATCTCCTCAGGTCTTTGTTAGACCTGTGAAGCATAACTTACCAAAGAACTTACAATAGGGTGTTAACAGCCAGGCAGGGCATATGATACCACTTCTTTCTTTTCTACGCAGGGTTGTGGTGCTGGTTTAGACCTAAATTCCTGGCCCTTACCTAGATCACAGAACTTCTCTCAGCCTCAATTTTGTCATCTGTATCATGGGCAAATGGTTCATGGGGCAAGTTGTCCTGCTTACTACCAAATATAATTGCAAGGCTAAATCGACAACATATTTATTCTTTCTTTGTGTGTATGTGTGCTTTAAGTGAAAGCTTACAGTTCAAGTCAGTTTCTCGTACAACAACTTATACACACATTGTTACATGACCCTAGTTGCTCTACCTACAATGTGACAGCACATTCCTTCCCTGCACCCTGTATTTCCCACGTCCATTCAACCTGCTCCTGTCCCCCTCTGCCTTCTTATCTCACGCAGACAGGAACTGACCACATAGTCTCATGTGTCTACTTGAGCTAAGCACACTCATCATCAGTATCATTTTATATCTTATAGTCCAGGCTCATCTTTGTCTGAAGAGTTGGCTCAGGGAATGGTTTTAGCTTTGGGATAACAGAGAGTCCGGGGGTCATGACCTCTGGGGTCCCTCCAGTCTCAGTCAGACCTTTAAGTCTGGTCTTTTTACTAGAACTTAAGTTCCGCATTCCACATTTCTCCTGCTTCATCAAGGATTCTCTGTTGTGTTCCCAGTCAGAGCAGTCGTTGGTGATAGCCAGGAACCGTCTAGTTCTTCCAGTCTCAAGCTGATGGAGTCTCTGGCTTATGTGGCCCTTTCTGCCTCTTGGGTTCATATTATCCTTGTGTCTTTGGTATTCTTAATTCTTTTTTGCTCCAGGTGGGTTGAGACCAATTGATGCATCTTAGATGGCCACTTATATATTTATTCTTTCATTCCCCAGAGATTCCTTGGAACATCTCCTATATGCTGGGCTCTTTGCTAGGCTTAGCATGGTAGAGTAACAGCAGCTGATTCCTACCAAATCACCAGTTGGTTGGAGGGGGAGGTTATGACACACTTCTGACAGCTAATCCCAAAACTGAGGCACTATGATAACTTATAGGAGGCTCAGAGCCACATATTTTTACCTCAGGGTTGCTGTCATGATTCCCCTGGAAGCCTCAGTGTGGGTGAGTTCTTTTATATTTAAGTACACTTTAAAAAAAAAAAAAAAAAAAGTTATTTCAGTTCAGTATGTCTGGTGGCATTTGCCATTGACATTGTAGATACTTAATGTATTAAAATTTCATTTGTTTTATCATCTCCCAACATGCAGAAGCAAAAAATGGCAGCTGGCTGATTTCCTAGCACCTCCTAGCTTGGAAACCCTGGTTGCATAATGGTTAAGCATTATGGCTGCTAACCAAAGGGACGGCAGTTCAAATCTGCCAGGCGCTCATTGGAAACTATGGGGCAGTTCTACTCTGTCCTGTAGGGCCGCTATGAGTTGGAATCGACTCGACGGCACTGGGTTTGGTTTTCGTTTTTTGGTTTCCTAGCTTGGGATCATGTGATTTAGATTGAGTTCGTCTATGTGTC
Source organism: Elephas maximus indicus (assembly GCF_024166365.1). Lineage (NCBI taxonomy): Eukaryota > Metazoa > Chordata > Mammalia > Proboscidea > Elephantidae > Elephas > Elephas maximus. The sequence continues at coordinate 20,497,075 of NC_064838.1, forward strand.
TACCCCAGACTCAGAAGCAGGAAACAGTGTGACAGAGAAGCAGAGGGAGCCACCAATGCGTTGTGGTGATAGGTGGGGCCAGTAGAGCAGCAACATCCAGTGTGCGTGTGTGGGGCAGGGGTGAAAAGGGGAGGGGTTGCCACAGAGAGGTGTCAGTAGGAGTTCTGTGACTAAAGTCAATGGGGCAAGCTAGTAATTTTTGGTGATGGCAACTGGGTTTCATCACCAGCTTAATTTGTAGCAGGTTCTGATTAACAGAGGGACCCAACAAGACCCACCTGGGTCTGGATCAAGCTGGGTCATTGTGAACCCCAGGGTCTGGTTCTATAGCCCTCCCAAAGACCTGCTGAGCTACTCAGTATCCTCACATTAATTTTTTTTGGCTTAAACCACCTGAATTGATTTTATTGCTTACAACATGGAATCCTGATAGTAACATAAAGTAACCAAGAAAGGGATGAGGGGTATTGTTTCCTTTTTAAAACAAACAAAAAGCTCCAAAGGACTGCCTTAAAACAGCATTACATGCTTTTAGCATAAAGGGCCATTTCTCTTCATTTTTAGTTTTCTTTTCTTGAGGATTGTTGTAGTTATCTAGTGCTGCTATTACAGAAATACCACAAGCGGGTGGCTTTAAGGAACAAAAATTTATTTTCTTACAGTTTAGGAGGCTCAACATCCACGTTCAGGGTGCCAGCACTAGAAGAATGCTTTCTCTCTCTGTTGGCTCCGGGGGAAGGTCCATGTCTCTTTTTTAGCTTCTACTTCTTGGTTCCTGTGAGATCTCATGTGGCCTAGCATCTGTCTTCCCCCATCTGTGCCTACTTGGCTTCCTTGCTTGCTGAATCTGCTGTTCTATTATCTCAAAAGAGATTGACTTAAAACACAACCTACACTAATACTGTCTCATTAACATAAAGAAAACCCATTTCCAAATGGGATTATGACCACAGATGTAGGGGTTAGGATGTACAACACATATTCTTGGGAGACACAATTCAATCCATAACAAGGATCTAGGAAAAAGTAGCCCAGGGAAGAAGAATGATGAGCTACGTCTTCACTAATTAAAAAGCATGTATAAACTGAGAATTTGAGTTCTTCTGTGTTGCTCTGTAGAAAAAAGCAAGGAGTGATAGGAGGAAGTCTCACAAAGGTCGGTTTAATTCCATGTAAGGAAGTCTTTTTGAAGGTATTGGGTTTCTCATTACTGGAGGAGCCAAGCTGAGGCTGGACCAGCAACTTTCAGGGCAGTATATGGAGCCCTGGTGGTGCAGTAGTTAAGCGATATGGCTGCTAACTAAAAGGTCGGCAGTTCAAATCCACCAGCAGCTCCTAGGAAACCCTAAGAAGCAGTTCTGCTCTGTCCCCTAGGGCCTGTATGGACTGTTGGCAACAGGTTTAGTTTTTTTTTATGGAGGATTCAGGTAAAGGTAAGGGTTGGACTTGCCCCTTCACTGAAGGGCCCTTATTGTTTTACAGTCGTGGTCCTCATTAGAGGTTTTCTTCTTTTAGACTCCTGATCAGATGCATTAAAACAAAAATCATATTAAGCCAATAATAGAAACTGATTGAAGTTTATACGATTTGCAAATCGGGATAACATTTTGACTAAACCAACCCAGTGCTGTTGAGTTGATTCCGACTCATAGCAACCCTATAGGACAGAGTAGAACTGCCCCATAGAGTTTCCAAGGAGCGCCTGGAGGATTCGAACTGCTGACCCTTGGGTTAGCAGCCTAGCACTTAACCACATTTTGACTGGGAGTCAAAAATGTTCCAAAGATAAGAGAACTTCCAAAAATTCTTATCTCTCATCTTATTGACATTGCCATGGAAAACTGATAAACAATTTGCATTTAGGAAGGATTTCATGCAGCATTGTCTTGAAGAACAATTAGAATAATCACTGATTTACCCTAAAACATAGCTCTGGTCTGACCTTTGGAGTCTCTGTTTCTTGGAAGTGACTGCACATAGATAATTCTTCAAAAGAGCATAATGTCTCAGGCAAAATGGTTTTTTACTAGTTCATCCAGACCATTATTTGACTCAAAGGTGACTTTTAAACACCAGTTTCTTCAAGCCTCAAGGTTCAAAAGAACATCGAAAGGCAGTGGCCTTGGTGGGTTACCCCAACTCCATAGACCTCAGAAATCTAGATTCCAGGGGAATTAAAACTGCTTCTCAGATGGCACTTTCCTGTCTCTTCTAAAGTTGGGTGTGATCTTTTATCTTCCTTTACCCAATAAAATATGGGTGATTTTGGTGTGTGTTACTTTTAATGTAAATTGTGTCACTTCTGGGTGGAAGCTCTAAGGGATCTAATGGTGCTTTGCCACATTTTCTTCCCCTCTCGTGGTGTTCGTTGACATATGAGTTGAGATGGAGCCTCCATCAGCAATTGAGAATCTTACCAACCCTTACCAACCTGAATATATATCATAAGCAGGAAATAAAATTGTGTTAAGATTTTGAGATTTGGGGATTGTTTGTTATCAAAACCTGGTTTATCCTGACTGATGCAACTTTGTTTTAATGACTTTATTGTATCTAGTCTGTTACTGTGAGCCAGCTAAACCCTCATGAGGGCAATGTAATGGATTACCCATTGCCATCGAGTCGATTTTGATTCATAGCGACCCTAAAGGACAGCGTAGAATTGCTCCAAGGAGCGCCTGGTGGATTCGAACTGCCAGTCTTTTGGTTAGCAGTTGTAACTCTTAACCCCTATGCCACCAGGTTTTCCATGTAATGGATTAGAGAGGCTGTAACTTTCCTGTAACATCTGGAGATGCTCAAAAATATATTTTAAAACCTTTCAAAGGAATGGGTGAATCTGCAAGAAGATGGAGTGGGGAGGCAGGTATCTGCTGAGGTAAAGAATGGGGTGAAAGCACAAAACCAGTAAGTAGGCGAGCATTGACGTCATTGAGTAGGTAGTGACCTGTACTGATGACTTTGATGGGCCCTGGGGAGTGGACTCAAAGCCTTCAGCAAGCACAGGGTGAATGGAGAACACTCCCCACAAAGCTGGAGCCCAAGAAGGGCCACACCTTCAGGGAAAAAATGAACTAAACTAAACTAATAATATCCCACAGAGGCCAAGAACAAGGAAAAATGTCTTGGCTCTGAGTGCAAATTTAACACAAAAAATTTTTTTAAGTCTCCTCTCCCTTGAGAACCAGGGCCACTCTCATTCCTCAAGTGGGTTTTGGACCTGAAACTAAAGTATCTGTGAGATCCTTTTTTAAAAAGTGCAATCTTAGAATTGTAATTTAAAGTAGACCCTGGTAGGTACTGTGCTCCTGAACAACTCCACCCAGAAGCAAAAACAGATCCCTCTGGGAGGGACTAACTCTCAGCCCAGGCATCAAAGAATGGAAGCCCACAATAAAAATAGAAACTGACAATAAAAAAACCACCAAACTCATAAGGAAATAAGCTCCAAGAGAGTTAGGTAGGGGGGAAAAAAAAAAACCTTAGACGTTGGGTTTATCAGAGACCTTTATGTGTTTATAGAAATAAAGGAGGAAATTTTAAGTCTGATGAGGGAACAAGAGACAATCAAAAATGACTACAGAGATTAAAAAAAAAAACAAAAACCCAAAGTATAACTTTAAAATGAAATAAAAAGCTTAATGAAAGAATGTTCAGCCATCAAATTGACAAAGGTTAGTAGTAGCTTTTGATTAACTAAGAGATCAGACATAGACGCAGCAACTGGATAGAACAAAGTTTATTTGTCTAACAGATATAGAAAGATAGCAACACAATCAGGATTTGCAGCTGAAAAATCAGCCATGTGTCCAATAGCAAAAAGCAGGGCTGAGAGTAGGGTGAGGCAAACAACACGTGCCTTGGGTTAGCAATTTTGCAAACCTGAGAGTGAGTGCCTCCTTAAATTTTGTATGCTAAGCGCCTTGCTTGCCTCACTTAGTCCTGCCCTTGACAAACAAAGGTGTGATTTCTGTGTTCCCCAAAATGGCCCAACGAGTGGACACACAGTTGCAGATAGTAAGTCTGAATGAGAGAAGGGATCACATCAGACCTTCTGGAAGTTCAACTGCTCCCCTCCAAGCCCAGTATTATATGTGGAATTTGGAGAAGTTCTGCATGTTCGGCTAGTCTGGATTGTGCCAAGGAGCACCTCGTATGAGACAGTGGCCATCTCAGTGAGTCTTGGCGGTACAGAATCTGGAACATGACTACGGAGTGTCATTCTATAGAGTATACAGCAAAGTACACAGGGAACACTAGACAGAACAGAATTCAGAATACTCAGAAACTCAGTTCGCATGTATTACCCTCAGCCTCTCTAGGCTGAGATCCAAGTACTGTCTTGAGCTTAGAGCTGCAAAACTAAGTCTGAAGAAGGACCAAGCATCCCAGACATCCCTGGGTATCATGATAACAGGCCATGAGACTGGCTCATGTGAAGTGTGTAGTCAGCAGAAAAGACAGAGCTGAAGGAAGAAGTAGTAAACTGGAAGATAAATAGAATGTGGCGCAAAGAGATAATAATGAGATGGAAAATGCCAAATAGGGATTAAGAAAGAAAGATAGAGTGAGGAAGGCAATGTATTACCAATAAGAGTTCTAGAAGAGAAGATAAGAGTCTAGAAATGAGCAGCTACTAAAAGACATAATGGCTAAGGATAACCCAGAGATGATGGAAAACTCCACTGTTCTGATTCTGGAAACCTAGTGAATCCTAAGTAAGATAAATTGAAAGAAATCTGCAATTAAATATATCAGTGAAAATAGAACACTAAAGACAAAAAGAAAATTTTCATAGCAGTCAGAGAAAAAAGATGGCTTTCAAAGAAGGAATAATTAGAATGACAGTTAACTTCTGAACACAAATACTAGGAGACAGAAGACCATAAAATAATAACTTCGAAATGCAAAATGAAAATACTTGTCAACCCAGATACTATAGACCTAGTGAAACTATCTTTCGAGAGTGCATAATCAAGACAATTTGAATACATAACCCTAAGAGAGTTCCACTAAAAGAAGGAAATTTTAAAGGATATACTTCAAGATAAAAGAAGGTGATCCCAGATGAAAGATGTGAGCGGCAAGACAAAATGGAGAATAAAGAAAATGATAAACACGTAAGTAAAGATAAATAAAGATTGATGGTAAAAAAAAAAATATCTAAGTTGTGGGGCTAATTTTAATAAAGCAGACTAAGCTAAAATACTAACAATTATTGTAGTTAAAGCATCCCATGGATCTTGTGTAATTTAGAAGTATGATAAACCTATTGATTAACTTTTGACTTTATATGCATGTTAAAATTTCCAGGATAAGTATGACAAATATAGAGTGCTTATCTTCCAAAACAGTAGAGGAAGAAAGGAGAATGTGGGGTGGGAAAGAAAGAAATCTCAATGAGTTTTTTAAAAAATCAAGAAAGAAAAGAAAAAGAGAAACAGAAAAAGTGGGACCTAGTATAGGGTCGCATTGAGTTGGAATCGACTCAACAGCAATGGGTTTTTGTTGTTGTTGTTGTTACAGCATAAAATATATCCCTGGGTGGTGCAGCGGGTTTGCCCTTGGCTATACTGTCTCAGTTATCTAGTGCTGCTGTAACAGAAATACCACAAGCGGGTGGCTTTAACAGACAGAAATTTATTTTCTCACTGTTTAGGAGCCTAGAAGTCTAAATTCAGGGTACTGGGACTAGGTTGGCTAAGGGGGAAGGTCCTTGTTTCTTTTCAGCTTCTGTTTCTTGGTTCCTTGGAGATCTCATTTGGTATGGCATCCATCTTCCCTCAACTGCTTTCTTGCTGCTTGCTAAATCTGCTCTTTTGTATCTCAGAAGAAATTCACTTTAGAAACAGCCTACAGTAATATTGCCTCATTAATATAATAAAGAAAACTCTGTTCCCAAATGGGATTATAACCACAGGTGTAATGGGATTTTTGGAGGACACAATTCAGTCCATAACAGCTGCTAACCAAAAAATTGGCAGTTCAGACTCACCCAGCGGCATCACAGAAGAAAGGCCTGGCAAGCTAAGGTCTACTCTATAACATGTGGGGTTGCCATGAATTGGAATCGACTCCACTGCAAAGGTTTTTTGTTTGTTTTTGGTAAAGCATAAAATAAGGTGGTAGAAAATAGATTCAAACATATGGAAAATAACATGTAAATGGACTGAACACTCTAGTTAAAAGGCATAGATTGCCAAAGGTAGACTGGCAAACCATTCTAGAAAACTGGAAGAAAAGTCCTGGCAATCCCCTTCCCCAAGATCATAGCCACTGAAAACCCTATGGAGTGCAGTTCTACTCTGAAACACCTGGGATTTCCATGAGTCAGCTGGGTTGATACAACTGGGTTTTTTGCTTCTCAAAGAGAGGATACTAAAATTACAGAGCCACTGAAGCCAGTAGGCCATAGGAACACCCCGTAACTCCTTCCAGGGCCGATTTTGGGCTATTCTGCAGGTGGACTGGGTGTTTGCGTCCCATGTCTGTTCTGATGAGTCAGTAGGTATTTATGACCGCTGTCAGTTCTGATTGGTCAGTGCCCTTCTTAGATCAGTAGTTAAATACTTTGACTAACACTTCTGCTTTCTCACTCTAAAGTTTCTTTCTCAGGTGCTCATCTCAAAATTGCAAACTTGAAGTGTTCCCAATAGGCATATTTTTCAAAAAATTTGATGTGATCATTTAAGCAACAGATGTACATTGTAAAAAAAAAAACAAAAAACAGTAAATTCAGAAAATTGTAAATAAGAAAAAAAAAACATTATGCTAATACTCAGGGAGAGCAATTGTATATTTATTTCCATTCCTTTTTTTTTTATATCAGCATCAAAAATGGAATCATACTCTATATTACCTTTTATATCATTGACACTCTTATTACTGAAATTTCTTCTACAACAGGAATTGGCCAAGTTTTTCTGTAAAATCCCAGATGGTAAATCTTTTAGGCTTTGCAAGCTATACAGTCTCCATTACAACAACTCAACTTGGCTCTTTAGGGTAAAAGTGACTGACTACACAGTGGGTAAAAAAAGTGGGCGTCGCCCTGTTCCAATAAAATTTTTAATTATGAGCACTGAAATTTGAACTTGATATAATTTTCACGTATCATAAAGTGCTATTTTCATTTTTTCAATCATTTAAAAATGTGAAAACTCTTCTTAACTTGTGGGCTAAATAAAAACAAGTAACAGGCTCTATTAGGCTCTCATATCATAGTTTGCCACTCAGTAGTTTCTACAACATCATTGCTCATGGCTGCATAGCATAGATGTACCCCACAGCTTATTTAACCTCTCTCTTATTTAGGTTGTTTCCAATTTATCACTGTTACAAGCAATACTGCAAAAAACAACCTTGTTATAAATCTAGGTGTACTTTTGGAATTTTTCCTTAGGATTAACTCTTAGAAGAGGAATTATTGTGGCAGTGGGTAGGTGTTAATTTTTGTTGTTGATGTTGTTGTTGTAAACGTAATATACGCAAACAAAGTAACATACTCACCGGAAAAGCTCTAGGGAATACAGAAATATAAACTGGGAACATGAAACCAACACCACCACCTCCAAAGGCACATATTTGTTTGTTTGTTTTATTAATAATTTTTATTGAGCTTTAAGTGAAAGTTTACAAATCAAGTCAGTCTGTCACATATAAACTTATATACACCTTACTACATACTCCCACTTACTCTCGCCCAGTGAGTCAGCCCTCTTCCTTCTTCCAGTTTCTCCTTTCGTGGCTGTTTTGCCAGTTTCTAACCCTCTCTTCCCTCCCATCCCCCCTCCAGACAGGAGATGCCAACACAGTCTCAAGTGTCCACCTGATACAAGTAGCTCACTCCTCATCAGCATCTCTCTCCTACCCATCGTCCAGTCCCTTCCATGTCTGATGAGTTGTCTTCGGGAATGGTTCCTGTCCTGGGCCAACTGAAGGTTTGGGGACGATGACCGCCTGGGTCCTTCAAGTCTCAGTGAGACCATTAAGTCTGGTCTTTTTATGAGAATTTGGGGCCTGCATCCCACTGTTCTGCTCCCTCAGGGCTTCTCTGTCGTGCTCCCTGTCAGGGCAGTCATCAGTTGTGGCCGGGCACCGTCTAGTTCTTCTGGTGTCAGGATATGTCTCTAGTTCATGTGGCCCTTTCTGTGTGACCTTGGTGTTCTTCATTCTCCTTTGATCCAGGTGAGTTGAGACCAATTGATGCATCTTAGATGGCTGCTTGTTAGCAATTAAGACCCCAGACACCACACTTCAAAGTGGGATGCAGAATATTTCCATAATAGAATTTATTTTGCCAATTGACTTAGAAGTCCCCAAAGGCACGTACTTTTAAAGATTTGGTGCATATCTGTCCAGATTTTACTCTGCATAAGAATATATATACTTTTTTCCCCTCTATGAAATAGAACTGTATTATATTTTTGCACTTCGCTTTTTTTTTTTTTAACCTAACTACATATAATAAAGGTTTCCCCTTGTCAGTACACATAAATCTACTTTAACTGCACATTAGTCCATTGTGGAGTTCTATCATAATTTACCCAGTTCCCTATTACTGGACGTTTAGTTCGTTCCTAAGTTTTGTTATTTTAAATTAGATTGTGGTCAAAGTCCTTTTAACTCTAATTTTGTTTTCTTTTTGTTACCAATTTCCAGATGGAAACTCTAGTGGCGTAGTGGTTAAGTGCTGTGGCTGCTAACCAAAGGGTTGGCAGTTTGAATACGCCAGGCGCTCCTTGGAAACTCTGTGGGGCAGTTCTACTCTGTCCTGTAGGGTCGCTATGAGTCGGAATCAACTCAATGGCACTGGGTTTGGTTTTGGTTTGGTTAATTTCCAGATTGCCCTTTTGGAAGTTTGTTCGAATTTATACCCACCTCAGCAGTGTTTAAGGAGCCATGGTGGTACAGTGGTTATGTGCTTGCATGTTGACTGAACCCACCAGCCCCTCCACAGGAGAAAGATGTGGCAGTCTGCTTCAGTAAAGATTATAGCCTTGGAGCCCTATGGGGCAGTTCTACTCTGTCCTATAGGGTTACCGTGAGTCAGAATTGACTCAATGGCAGTGGGTTTTGTTTGGTTTGGGTTCAGCAGTGTTTATGCGCCAATTTCCCAACACCCTTGTCAACTTCGAATGCTTTTTTTTTTTTTTTAAATCATAGCCAGTTTGACAGAAAAAAATGGTCTTTTGTTCCATGGATATTAATTGTGGTGATGAAATTAGGCTTTCTATGTGAGTTGCCCGATTAATTTCCATTTGACCATCCAAAAGCTTTGTAGGTGTTTTCCTTATTTCTGGGGTTCTAATCGCCCTCCCCTTGCCTTCCATGTTTTTCAGTTACGACAGTGGCCTGACTCATATACAAAGAAGTTTGAGCACAAAATCTACCCCATCACATTTTCTGCCGGAAACCCTCAAGAATGGAAGAAATTATTCAAACCCTGTGCTGCCCAGAGACTCTTTCTTCCGGTAGGAACATCTGTTTTTAATAAGATGCAGGTTGGAAGAGAATTGCTTTTGGAAACATGGTGAAGTTGGCTGGGGTGTGTTTGGAGACATTATGCTTACAGCTGAAAATGTGTTTCTCTTGGGTTCTCTACTTGGTGCTCTTTGCAGTGTGCAGAAAGAGGGGCCTGTGTTCTAAAGGTTGCCTTTCCCAAAGACTGAGGCCTAAGCGCATCCATAGCAAGTCTTGGATTATGGGTCTTTGTGACTGTGGCTCCAGTGTTTACTAGCTGTGTGAATCTCAGTAAATTCTCTGACTTCCCTAAACTTCCGTTTCCTCCGTAGGCTTGGCACATACCAAAACCAGACCAAACCCAGTGCCGTCGAGTTGATTCCGACTCATAGTGACCCTATAGGACAGAGTAGAACTGCCCCGTAGAGTTTCCAAGGATCGGTTGGTGGATTCGAACTGCCAGCTATTTGGTCAGCATCTGTAGCACTTAACCACTGCGCCACCAGGGTTTCCGGCTTGGCACATAAAAAACATAGATGGCCCTTAATAACTGTTAGTTTCAGTTATTATTATTTCTCTTACAATAGTAACTCCTACTAGATAGAGCCATGCCCAGGCGATAATTGAGGAAGAACTCAGAGTTCTGGTTCAGCCTTCCAGTATTGAATTCTAAATCAAATGTTTTTTGTTTCCATTTTAAAAAATTCTAAATAGAAAAGTCACTTAAGATATATCAAAACTGAGAAATATCATTGAGCAGAGATTGCGACTTTGAATTGTGAATTGCAGTCTTGGCATTTGTGAGGGGTTCGTGCCATCAGTAAATATGTACTGAGCACTCATTGGTGATGGTGATATGGCGTTGGACAAGACAGCTATGGTCTTGCCCTCTTGGAGCTTGAGTCTAATAGGGTATCCTGTCATTGAACAAGTGATTAGAAATGTGATCAGTGCTGAGGTAGAGAACAGAGCCTCGTGGATGTGTATAGCTTGGGGTCCTGCCCTGGTCTGGGAGATGTGAGAGAAGATTCTCTTCAGGCATTGGCATTTAAGTTGGGACATGAATGAAGGGGGAGTAGGGGATACTGGCAACAAGGGCCTGGGGGATAATGAGAGGAAGGAGGGTTCCAGACAGATACAACAGTATGTACAAAGGCCCTGAGGTGGGAAGTAGTATAGTGAGAAAATAAAAGCAGGTCACAGTGACTGGAAAGTACACCCACTGAGGTGGCACTGAAGAGGTCGGCAGAGTCTGGAGTCTGCGGGCTCTATAGGCCATGTTGGGGTATTTGACTTTTGTCTTAAGGTCATTGGGAAGTCATGGAATGATTTTTAAAGAGTACACATTGCTTCATTGCAGTGTGGATAGTGGAATTGGTGAGGCAATTAATGATGACTTGGGCTATGGTGGGAGCCCTGGTGGCGCAGTGGTTAAGTGTCATCCTCCAACTTAAAGGTCAGCAGTTCAAATCTACCAGCTACTCCTCGGAAACCCTATGGAGAAGTTCTACTCTGTCTTGTAGGGTCGCTATAAGTCGGAATCGACTCAGCAGCAACAGGTTTGGTTTGGTTTTGGGCTATGGGGATTGTCTTAGAGATGGATTCAGAGTCTGCTTGAGAAATAGAATTTATCAGGCCTCATAATTGGCTAATCCTAAGAGTTGGAGGGGGATTGAGATGATAAGGATTCCACCGATGTTTCTGACCTGAACAACTATTAAAGCTGATCTGTTTGAAATTGCCAATAGTCAACCACGTGTGACCTACAAAGAAGGCAATTTTATATGGTTCAGCCTACTGAATGGATGATAGTGCCATGTGTTGAGATGAAAAAGACTGGAAGAAGAGCAGTTTTGGTAAGTGGGGAAGAGGAGTTCCATATGGAATGTCTTTTAAATTTTGAGATGCCTGGGAGATATCCAAGCAGAGGGAAATCTTATCATCTATTGGTCTGGAATCCCTGAATGGTGAGTAGCACTTTTAACGTTTCCTACGGGAACCTGTGAGAAGACAAAGCTTGGTTGTGTTTTGGGTTCTGATCTGCTCTCCAAGCTCACCCCCTCACTAAATGACCTATCGTATACATGCTACAGATTATTATACATGTTTTGAGATGGGATTAATTGTATAAGGATGGGATTAAGAAAAGACTTTCTCAGCCCGGAACTAAGATCTCTAGGTTGGTGATATAACAACTAATTGCCACTTGAGAAGATGAGAAGAAATGTCAGGTTTCTACCTCCTGTCTCTGTTTTAGGTGGGGGGAAAGTATTACAAAGCCCACATTAATGTGAAAACTTGTCCCCCCAACCTGTCCAAAATATTAGCAACCTAGTGGGAACCATATTTGAATTTTCCCTGACCTTGAATTGTGACTTTATTTTCACTACTAAAAAAAATAAAACAAACAAAAACCACTACATGATGGTTTTCATTCATTTCCAGCTAAGTAAGTGTTCTGTTTTGAATGACAAATGGATGCTGGCATTCCTTATCTGCTTCTGATAATGGAAACTAGCTCTTCTTAAAAAAAATAATAAAAGGAGATTACGGTTGACAGGACATTTATCTTTTCTCAGTCGTATATCATAATAGCAGATTATGAACATGGTATTTTTGGGCATCAGTGAGAGATGTATTGATCATCAGGGTAATTTGAAATAAAGTCTAGGTGATTTTTTCCTTGCAATTCATCTCTATAAAACCAAATCAAGTGTGCTGCTGAGGCAGCACAGAGAAGATGGAGATACTAAAATGCAAGCATTCTAGCAGGTGGTCAATTGACTGAGCACCACAGTCTTACCCACTCTTTGTGAGGCTGTTGTCCACCCCAAACCTGCAGAAGAGACCTTTTCTCAGCTAAGATTTTACGTTCAGAATAAGATCAAAACACAGTTTTGTAGGTCAAGCCTGTTAGATTCTCAAATATGTTGTTGTTGCTCTTAGGTGCCATTGAGTCAGTCCTGACTCCTAGTGACACCATGTACAACAGAACAATACACTCCCTGGTCCTGCACCATCCTCACAATCATTGTTATCTCAAGTATGGTTAGTAGAATTCAGATCCCACTAAGTCAAGGTTTACAAAGTCCCAGAAATCAGTGGATGTTTATTTTTCTACTTCTATGAGTAATGTTCTAGTAGCAAAATTATAGTGCAAACTAAACTACAAATGGCTTGATTAAGCTCTCCAAGATGCATACTGCTTTCAGGTAATTCAGAAACTTAGAGTATTTAAAACAATATGCTGATTACAAATAAATCAAATCTGTTCATTAAATTGATCCTGGAGGACTTTTCCCTTTTTGCCTGCTAAAACTTTATTACATTCCCTTTATTACAAAAGCCTTTGCTTCTCTAAGAATAACTGAGTTTCATGAATTCACAGCACCACCCGGCTAATTAATTGGGATGTGTGAGATTTTGTAATGGATCTGTACATTTCACTACAGTTTGATTACAAAGACCAATCTCCTCAGTAAAAGTGATCCATTGGGGTCACTGTGAGTCAGAATCAACTCAGCAGCAGTGGGTTTGGGCTTCGAGGTCTGAGAGAAATTTAAAACATGACAGAGATCAGTGGATGGCAAGTGGTACCCAATGTGATAATGTGAGATCAGTTAAGGAACTTTCCAGGCTTCATTCAGGGAGAAAAGTACTTTTCACAAAGATTTAATAAGCTCGTCTATGCGAAGAAATTTGGAAGACAGCTACCTGGCCAACCGACTGGAAGAGATCCATATTATGCCTATTCCCAAGAAAGGTGATCCAACTGAATGTGGAAATTATCGAACAATGTCATTAATATCGTAAAAACACAAGTAAAATTTTGCTGAAGATCATTCAAAACCAGCTATAACGGTAAATCACCAGGGAACTTCCAGAAATTCAAACCAGATTCAGAAGAGGACATGGAACCAAGGATATCATTGTTGATGTTAGATGATTCTTGGCTGAAAGCAGAGAATAGCAGAGAAGTGTTCACCGTTGTTTTACGGACTATGCAAAGGCATTTGACTGTGTGGATCATAACAAATTATAGATAACATTGTGAAGTATGGAAATTCCAGAACACTTAAATGTGCTTGTGAGGAACTTGTACATAGATCAAGAGGCGGTAGTTCGAACAAAACAAGGGAATACTGTGTGGTTTCAAGTCAGGAAAGGCGTGGGTCAGGGTTGTATCCTTTCACCATACTTATTCAATCTGTACGCCAAGCAAATAATCTGAGAAGTTGGACTATGTAAAGAAGACAGGGCATCAGGATTGGAGGAAGACTCATTAACAACCTGCATTATGCAGATAACACAACCTTTCTTACTGAAAGTGAAGAGGACTTGAAGCACTTACTGATAAGATCAAAGACAGTAGCCTTCTCTATGGGTTACACTTCAACATAAAGACAACAAAAATTCTCAGAACTGAACCAATAAGCAATATCGGAGAAAAGATTGACGTTGTCAAGGATTTCATTTTACTGGGATCCATGATCGACACCCATGGAAGCAGCAGTTAAGAAATCAAATGATGCATTGCTTTTAGTAAATCTCCTGCAAAAGACCTCTTTAAAGTGTTGAAAAGCAAAGATATCACCTTGAAGACTAAGGTGCGCCTGACCCAAGCCATGGTGTTTTCAATCACCTCGTATGCATGTGAAGGCTGGAAGATGAATAAGACTGAAGAAGAATTGACACCTTTGAATTGTGGTGTTGGAGAGGAATATTGAATATACCATGGACTGCCAAAAGAACAAACAAATCTGTCTTGGAAGAAGTACAGCCAGAATGCGCCTTTAGAAACAGGGATGGCAAGACTACATCTCACATACTTTGGACATGTTATCAGTAGAGATCTGTCCCTGGAGAAGAACATCATGCTTTGTGAAGTGGAGGGTCAGCCAAAGAGGAAGACCCTCAATGAGATGGATTGCCACAGTAGCTGCAACAACGGGCTTAATAAGCATAACAACAATTGCGAGGATGGTGCAGGACCGGGCAGTGTTTTGTTCTGTTTTATGTTGGGTCGCTATGAGTCAGAACTGGCTCGAAGGCACCTAACAACAACAACAACAAGATTATTTTAGTATCCCATGTCTTGGTTCCTCCCAACGTTTGCCATAAGCATCCACATTCAAGAGGTGGGGGTGAGAAAAAAAGAGTTAGGAAATATCAGGAGACACAGGATAAAATTGTTAGTAGTCCTGACCTGTAAATTTGTCCAGAGAGTTTTATCACTCCATATTGTCCAATAAACTTTCCCATCCTTTAATATTTCAAAGGATTACCACGCCAAATAAAAGCCTTAGATTACCTAGATTTTAGTAACACATAGAGGGCAATGATATATAATCTTCCCTCTTTGCCGTTTATGGGTCGTTAAGAAGACCCATAACTGGTTCCGGTGTTTGGAGACCTGTATGCTTACAAGTGATGTTCTAACGAGTTAGCTGTTGTTGGTAGCCGCCATCAGGTCAATCTAGGAAAACTGGCAGTTGTCAGAAATGAAATGGATCACAAAAGACCAATATCCTAGGCATTAATGAGCTGAAATGCACTGGTATTGGCCATTTTGAATCAGACAATCATATGGTCTACTATGCTGGGAATAAGAAATTGAAGAGGAATAGCATCACATTCATCATCAAAAAGAACAATTGAAAATCTATCCTGAAGTGCAACGCTATCAGTGATAGGGTGATATCCATATGCCTACAAGGAAGAACAGTTAAAACAAATATTATTCAAATTTACACACCAATGCCAAAGATGAGGAAATTGAAGATTTGATCAAACATAGACTCAAGATGCATTCATAATTATTGGTTATTGGAATGCAAAAGTTGGAAGCAAAGAAGGGTGGTAATTGGAAAATATGGCCTTGGTGATAGAAACAATGCTGGAGATTGCATGATAGAATTTTGCAAAGCCAATGACTTATTCATTGCAGATATCATTTTTCAACAACATAAATGGCAACTGTACACATAGACCTCACTGGATGGAAAACACAGGAATCAAATAGACTACATCTATGGACGAGTTGATAGAAAAGCTCAATATCATCAGTCAGAATAAGGCTAGGGGCCAAATGCGGAACAGATCATCAGTTGCTCATGGGCAAGTTCAAGTTGAAACTGAAGAAAATTAAAACAAGTCCACGAGAGGCAAAATACGACCTTGAGCTTATCCCACCTGAATTTTGAGACCATCTCAAGAATAGATTTGACACATTGAATACTGATGACCAAAGACTAAACGAGTTCTGGATGACATCAAGGACATCATAGAGGAAGAAAGCAAAAGGTCATTAAAAAGACAAGAAAGAAAAGACCAAAATAGATGTCAAAATAGACTCTGAAACTTCCTCTTGAATGTAGAGTAGCTAAAGCAAATGGAAGAAATGATGAAGTAAAAGGGCTGAACGGAAGATTTCAAAGAGTGGCTTGAGAAGATAAAGTAAAATATAAGGAAATGTGCAAAGACCTGGAGTTAGAAAACCAAAAAGGAAAAAAATCACTTGGCATTCCTCAAGCTGGAAGAACTGAAAAAAAAAGTCAAGCCTCGAGTTGCAATTTTGAATGATTCTATGGGTGAAATATTGAAACATCAAAAGAAGATGGAAGGAATACACTGTACCAAAAAGAATTAGTTGAATTTCAGCCATTTCAGGAGGTAGCATACCATCAAGAACTGATGGTACTGAAGGAAGAAGGCCAAACTGCAATGAAGGCATTGGCAACAAAAAACAAAAAACAAGACTCCAGGAATTGACAGAATACCAATTGGGATGTTTTAACAAACTGACACAGCACTGGAAGCTCTCATTTGTCTATGCCAAGAAATTTGGAAGACAGCTACCTGGCCAACCAACTGGAAGAGATCCATATTTGTGCACATTCCAAGAAAGGTGAAATGATTGGAAGAGGGAAGTCAATCCTTCAAGCACAAAGGGGTCAATGGCTAGAAGAGCCAGGGGGTGCCTGGGGTGCAATGAATTATTTAATATGGCCCTTCTAGCCGTGGTCTTTGTGGCTCACACACAATGACTGAGTAGAACTATGCAAATAAGGTATATGGAACTTGGGATGGTTGGGATTATGTGTCAGCTTGGCTACGCCACGATTTCCAGTGTTGTATGGTTGTCCTCCATTTTATGTGTTGTAAATTCTAATCTGCACATGTTAATGAGGCAGGACTGGTGTGGGTGTATTTTGAGTCACAGCCTTGCAGGAGGGTGTGACTCAAGTCCCACCCTTACTCAAGTTATGACCTTCCCTGGCCTACATCCAAGGTATATATGTGGGTGCCCTGGCTGGGTGCTCTCTCTCTCTCTCTCTGTATCTGGATCCTGTGTCCAGTTCGTGATCATCTAACCTCCATTTCTTGGGACCTGAGCCAGAGGTCTGCCCTCTGACCTGCTGATTCTGGGATTCACCAGCCTCTGCAGCTGCAGTAGGCCAACAGTAGGTGGCCTATTGTCTGACGTGATTTGTCAGCTTCTGCAGCCTTGTGAGCCAGCAGTCTGTGGCCTGACCTGCTGGTTTGGGTTCGTCAGCCTGTGGAGCCACGTGGGTTGGGAGAAGCCTATGCCTGACTCATGGATTTGGGAGTTGCCAGCCTCCACAAATGCGTGAGCCATTCCCTTGATGCAATTTGTGAGTTTTGTGAGATGTTGCACCAAATTACAGAACCCAAGAATGGGAGGGAGGATAGTATGGGGAGGGGTAGTAGCTGATGTTAGGGATGATGGAGTGGTACAGCAATTTCGAAAAGTTGGACATTTGGGACATCTTTAACCTCCATCTCATACCCAACCTTTAACCTCCACCTCATAGGAACCAGCTTTGTGCTGATGCTCATAAAAGAAATTACTCATTTAATAAAAATGGTGAAAGGATACAACCCTGACACACACCTTTCATGATTTTAAACCATGAAGTGTCCTCTTCTTCTGTTCGAATGACTGCCTCTTGTTCTGTGTACAGGTTCTGCATGAGGACAATTAAGTGTTCTGAAATCCCCATTCTTCACAATGTTATCCATAATTTATGATCCACACAGGCAAATGCCTTTGCATAGTCAATAAAACACAGGTAAACATCTTTCTGGTATTCTCTGCTTTTAGCCAAAATCCATCGGACATCAGCAATGATATCCCTCATTCGATGTCCTCTTCTGAATCCGGCTTGAATTTTACGAGTCCAAAACAGTCATTAACACTTAGTCCTTAAGTAGGGCAAGAGAGTTGTAAGGGTGAGGTTACTCAGGTACTGGGCATTCTGGTCTGCTGCAGATGTACATCTGATCTGGTCAGATTCTCCAATATTTTGTCTAGTCTTCACCCTTTCTGGCTTCTGACAATATTTAACTGAGAGAAGATTATTCCCTTGCTCTGAGCCTCTCTTGAAAAGAGTATCAACATGTTAGATTTCCCCCGCTGCATTACCCATTTATTTATAGCTTTACCTGCAGCTATTATTTCTCCTTCCATTTGTCATTTATTTTTACCCAAACATTTCCATGTTGGGAAGGAACATCAGGTTCAGCTGCTGAGCTAGTCCAGATTGCTGGTTGCAAGACCAGTCTAGCAACTGCCTCCTCCTCAATCAACTCCCATTCACGTTGTGTAGGGTTACATATGTACAACACTAGTTGGCTATCTTGCCCACTGGCAATATGGCAGTTTTCAGTGTCAACTTCAATCTTGCCAGATGGAGGGAAGGTATAATCCATCCTATCAGGCTCTAGTTACAATCTCTTGCTTAGGAATCACCCCTGCTTCTGGCACCCGCAGCTGCATCCCTGGTCCTGGGACTGTAGCTTCTGGCAGGAACAAAGCAATTTTAGGTGATGTGGGAAGAACTGTACAGTAGCACCAGCATCCTCTCTCACCTGCTCTTCCCCAGATCCCCCACAGAAGCATAGGAATCTGTCCAGTGGTGATCCTACCTTTGTCTGCCTCATATTGAGTGTGAGCACACAGTCATGAAGGTGTATGAACCAGCCTTTCACACCTCTGTCTCCTCCCGTTTTATATAACAAATGTGTCAGTTACTTATTCCAATTCTCTGTCAAACCATTCCTCTGAAAGTGGTATGTAGCATGGTATGTCCATTTAATATGATATTTCTTGGCCCATTGCCACACCCTGTGGACTATAAACTGTGTCCCTTGATCTGATGAAATATCACTCAGTGGCCCAAGTTGGTATAGTATCTTTTGTTCCAATTACCTAATGGTGGTGTTTTTGGCATTTGCATCTGTCATGGGATATGTGAAGCCCAATCCAAAGTAAGTATCTGTTCCTGTGAGGATCCATTTGTAGCTACCTGGTGCCACCAGTGTCATTGGCCCAATATAATAAACTTGCCAGCTATATGCAGGGCCTTCCCCCCTTCCCCAGGGACTCTGCCCCATAGCCATCTGCAACCTCTGTCTTTCTTGCTGGCAGACGGAGCAGTCCTTATAGGCATTTTGAGTCTCAAAGCTTGTAAGGGGAACATGTCTGGATTCAGCCCATCTCTGCATTGCTGCAGGACACCTATGTCTGCTCATTTCATGGGCCCAATGGCCACCTCAAGTGAGCATACGAACAGGTCCACTAGCTGATTACAACAGCCTTCCGATCCAGGAAGGGGGGTTTTCTGATGGGCATTAACATACCCTACTCTAATGAGCCCCCTAAATTTCCAGAGAGCTTTCCATAGGTCCATGCCCCACATGAGGGTCCCTCAATAGTCCATTTTTCCATTGCCCATTTGCCTGACCACATAGCCAGGCTGTTGGCCACTGCCCATGCCAAATACATTGGCTCTCACCGTTTGCAGTTTCTTCCATCAAAGCTAGGAAGACAACATGCAGTTCAGCCTATTGAGCTAAACTGTTCCTATCTTCTTCAATCAGAGCCTTTCCTTCTGCTGGTCTTAATGCAGCAGCTTTCCACATCACATATTGTCTGTGTACCCTAGAACTGCCATCCATGAAAACCAATCAGCCTTCTGCTGGTCAGCAGAAATTTGTTCATAGGGCACTGTCCATGTACCACTGGGCTCTGGCAGCTTCTCAGGTGATTCCAGGGTAGAACCTATGGGAAAAGAGGCTACTTGCTCATGGATATGGTGGGTGCCTCTCTGCATTCCCGCAGTAGATGTTCTTGTATGAACCATTTCCATTTTATTATGGAACGATTTTGAGCAGCACCTCCCTTATTAGCTTGTTTCTCTGACATCAATCAAGACATTAGGGGTATTTCAGGTCTCATGATGATTTTGTGTCCTTCTGTCATTGAGGCAGTCTCAATCAACGCCCAATAGTAGGTGAGTGATTGCCTTTCAAATGGCGTGGCTCATGCTGCAGCATCTGGAAATATTCTAGTCCAAGATCCCAGTGGTCACCGTAGAGCGGCATTCTCAGGTTTTTGCCATAAGCTCGTCTGCATAACCACGTGAGGCAGACACCTCCAAAATCATGTCTGAGTGTGAATTATAAGGTAGGGAGAGTGAGACTGCTCTTTGTCATTCAGAAATAGCCTGCTGTTACTCTGGCCCCCATTCGAATGCAAGTTTCTTCCCAGTGGTTTTATCCCCAGATGTGGAATAGGTGTTCTCCAAAATCCAAATAAACCAACCAAACATTGGGCCTCCTGCTTAGTCTTCGGGGTAGGCAGCAACAGTAACTTATTCTTAGCTGCCTGTGGAATGTCACGGGTGGCTCCTGCCCAAGTCATTCCCCCAAATTTTACCATTTGGGCAGGGCCTTGGATTTATTAGCCAGCCTCTGCTAGGCATGAGGGCCACCATTGTATTCAAATCAGCCCTAGCCTGTTCTTTGGTGTTTGGCGTTAACATAATATCGTCAATTTAATGTATCATTACACTTGATCTTCACCAAGTCCAAGTCTCTTCTAACCGAACTGTGGCAGTAAGCTGGTGAATTCAGGTAACCCTGTGGTAAATGAAGTGAACGTAAATTGTGATCCTTCCCATGTAAAATCAAATTGCGGCTGGCTTTTTTCTGAGGTTGGGATGGAGAAAAAGGCATTTGCAAGATCAATCACTGAATGCCAGCCTCCTTTAGCCTACTGTATTTTTTGCACCATTGGTACCACGTCTGGAACAGCTGAAGCCACAGGTGGCATTACTTTATTTAGGCCTCCATAGTCTACTGTCAGCCTCCATGAGCCATCTGCTTTTTCACAAGCCATACAGGGCTGTTATACAGAGTCTTTTTTGGCACCAACACTCCAGCGTTTAGCATGTCTTTAATCGAAGCAGTAATCTCCTTTTGTCCACCAGGTATCCTATACTGTTTCCAATTTACAACCTGAGTAGGTTTGGGCAATTCTAATGGCTCCCATTTGGCATGTCCAATCAACACTGGCCTAAGGGCAGACTTACACGCCTTAAGTTTTACAATATCAGGTAGAAGGAGTGTACCCCAGTTAGACATAATATCTATACCAATAATACATTCAGGTAAGGGAGGTACAACTACTTCATACAAGATCTGTTTAACTCTTCCAATTCTCATCCAGACTTTCACCTTAGTTCCATAAACCATTGCATCCCCATATCCACCGACTCTAAACTTAGACCCCTTCAAGGTTTTATTGACAGGTTTTGGGATTACGGTACGTTGGGCTCGTATAGTCCAGGAGCCCCAAGAAGGTTTCTTTCCCACCCCCAGGCTGCTTCACGCACACACGTGCATGTGCCTCAGGTCCCCTGCTGGGGGCTGGACCAGAAGACCCTGGTCCCCTTGTCAATTGTTATCTTGATCTAATACTGAGGCTCTGCTTCAAATGGCCCTAGGTGGAAATTCCCATCATTAAATATCTCCCCACTGGGGTGAATAGAATGGACTTGTTTCATCCTCCTTAATATTGGTGGACCGGCAGGAGTTTCCATGGGTCTGCCCAACCACCTGTAGTGCTATATTGGAGGCTTTGTCTCAACTCCATCAATGTCCACTATGTTCACTTCATTTTTTAGTAACCATCTAAAAATCTCTGTCCTGCTGGGGTAAGTTCTTTCCTCATTGCCTCTTCCCATTCTGCTATGAATCACCCTTATGTTTCTTGCATCTGTAAGACCCACGTGGGGAACCTGTGGCAACAGATCCAACAAGGCTTCTTGGATTGTTGCTTTGTTTTGCAGTAGCAAGGTTACATGGGGTGCCCATGTAGAGGGGGCTCCCTTGATTACCATATCTGCTGTGACCTGTGTAAGGGGCATACTATTGGATGAACACCCGGATCATCCTAAAGCCATTCCAGCATGGCTCGTATAAGCAGCACATCAGCTGCTTCCTCTGGAGTGTTCCATTGGGTATTTAGAGGAGGAGAGGGGAAGTTTCCCTTCGTAGGGTAAACAAGTCTCACTGCAAATTTTATCAAGGCCACCAGGCTGACCTTCCCTTCGGGGTTAACCTGCTGTGTAACTGTATCTTATATCATCATTCATGGTTATTCCGTAGTGAGTTGTGAGTCTTGCGTCAACCCAAACATAACTCTTCCATTACACAGCATTCAAAACCAAAGGCACTGCCCCTAAATTAGTCGCTGTCACAATCCGTTTTAGTAACAGTTCCTCAGGAAGCTGAGGATACCAATCTACAAACTGAAGCAACTCCTTTACACTATAGCCCCTGGTTTCTGTAGTTTCTCGGTTTTGCCATTCCCCTCACAGACTACTTTCTTGGTGACCAGCAGCGTAGGGGAGCTTTCTGTTGTTCTCACACCATTTTTCCTTTCTGGGTTGGCCCTGAGACTATGGTTGTAACTCTGACCAGACCAGATCTGGGCTTAGTTCAGTGCTAAAATCAACCCTTTAAATTCTTTTTCCCTGCCATTGCAGCTATTACTGATAATAGAAACCTAGGAATTGTATCTCTGGTACTTTCTTTATCACTCTGTGTTTCCATATGCATTCTACTAACCAGTTCCTATGGAGTGGGATCCACCACTCCTAAATCCCATGAATAGCTTTTGCCTTGGGTAACTGAATGCAGATTAACAGCTGCTTCAGTCCATGGGTGCTTTTTATCCCATCCAGAAAACAAAAGTTTCTCATTCTCCAGTTTAACCCCTTTTTTCCAAAACCACATATTCCAGTGAGTCTGGGCCATTGCAGTGAACCCACCATTCTGACACCATCTAAGTGAATAATTTATTTTATAAGGATCAGCACAAAGCTGGTTCCTGTGAGGCAGAGGTTAAAGATGTCCCAAATGTCCTACTTTTCCAAATTGCTGTACCATTCCATCATCTCTAATATCAACTATTTCCCCTCCCCCGAGTACTCTCCCTCCTGTCTTTTGGTTCCCTAATTCACTGAAACATCTCAGAACTCAAGAACTGCATCAAGGAAACGGCTCACGCAGTCGTGGAAGCTGGCAATCCCCAGATCCGTGGGTCAGGCATAGGCTTCTCCCAACCCACGTGACTGCAGGGGCTGACGAATCCAAACCAGCAAGGTCAGACCACAGGCTGCTGGCTCACAAGGCTGCAGAAGCTGGCAAATCAGGTCAGACTAATAGGCCCCCTATTGCTGGCCTACTGCAGCTCCAGAGGCTGGGGAATCCCAGAGTCAGCAGGTCAGAGGGCAGGCCTCTGGCTCAAGTCCCAAGAACTGGAGGTTAGATGATCATGAACTAGACACGGGGTCCAGGTACAGAGAAAGAGCCCCGCCAGGACACCCACATATATACCTTGGATGTAGGCCACACCTCAGGGAAGGTCTGAACATGAGTAAAGATGTGACTCAAGATACATCCCACACCAATCTTGCCTCATTAACATGTAGAGATTAGAATATACAACGCATAAAATGGAAGAGAGCCATACAATACAGGGAATCATGGCCTAGCCATGTTGACACATAACCTCAACAATCACAGGCTCCATGTACATTATTTGCATAGTCCCACTCAATCATTGTGAGTCACAAAGACCAAGGCTAGAAGGACCATATAAAGTAATCCATTGCAGTGCACATATTCAACCTGTATGCTCAGCAAGTAATCTGAGAAGCTGGACTGTATGAAGAAGAATGCTGCATGAAGATTGGAGGAAGACTCATTAACAACATGCAATATGCAGATACACAACCTTGCTTGCTGAAAGTGAAGAAGACTTGAAGCACTTACTGATGAAGATCAAAGACTACAGCCTTCAATATGGATTACACCTGAACATAAAGAAAAAAAGTCTTCACAACTGGACCAATAAGCAACATCATGATAAAAGAAAGATTGAAGTTGTCAAGAATTTCATTTAACTTGGATCCACAATCAATGTCCATGGAAGCAGCAGTCAAGAAATCAAACAACTTATTGCTTTGGGCAAATCTGCTGCAAAAAGCTCTTTAAAGTGTTGAAAAGTAAAAACATCACTTTGAGAACTAAGTGATGACTGCAAATGAGGTGCATTTTCCAAAAATCAAACCTAGGTAACCTGCATGGAAGGCAAGACCCTACCATTGAATCATCAGTGCCTCATAGCCACTGTATTAGGGAGCATTTAGTGGAGAAACAAATAATTTGAGATGTGTAGAGGCAATATTGTATAGAGGTTAAGGCCGCAGGCTCTGGAGGCAGCCCAAATATGTTCATACTTTGGTTCTACCACCTACCACTTTGTAACCTGGGGTAATAGCTTAACTTTTTTTTTTTTTGTCAATCTACTCACCTATAGAATGGGGATAAGAATACATGTTACCTATCTCATAGTGTTTTGAAAATTTAAATCAGTTAATACATTTAACAGCCTTAGAAATAGTACCTGGCCCATATTAAATGTTAGCCGTTATTTTTTATTATTATTGCTATTATTATTAGGACTGATAAGTGGCATGAAACTACTGAGATCCTGAACTACTTTCTCACAAGGCTCTTACTCTTGGTAAATAGTAACAGACATGTTTTCATCCAATTGGTCAAGCCATAGCCGACACAGACCAGTTGTAATATGCCTCAGCTTATGACATCAGATACACTGTAGGGCACTGTCTCTCTGATTGCAACATAATTTCCACACTAGTAGTTCTGGAACTAATGAGCCAGTGAAAACCCTTTGGAGCACATTTCTGCTCTGACACACATGGGGTTTCTGGGAGTCAGAGTTGGTTAGTTCTGGACCTGAAGGATTGTTGTGTTTGCTATGAAGCATGTTATAAGAATCATAATAGCATGTGTTGATTGCGTACTGACAGAATTCTGTGGTTGCAGGCAACAGAAATTGATTCAGGCTGAGTTAATCAGAAAAGGTCTTGATTGAAAGGACGTAGGGGGCTTTCAGAATCCCAGGAAGCTTGGCAAAAAAGGCTTGCGTCTGATGAAAGGTGGCAAGCAAAACACTTGTAATTCTGTTCATCTTTTCCCGAAACTATATTCAAATTCACAATTAAAGCTTATTTTAGAGCATAAACCTTCTATTCTAAGACAAAGAGAACAGGAGACAGTGGTAATGAAAGCCTGAAATCTATGTGTGTGTGTGTATATATATATATTTTTTATTGTACTTTAAGTGAAAGTTTACAGTTCAAGTCAGTTTCTCATACAAAAACTTATACACACATTGTTATATGACCCTACTTGCTCTCTCTACAATGTGACAACACACTCCTTCTCTCCACCCAGTATTTCCTGTGTCTTTTATTTTTTTTTATTCAACCTGCTTCTGTCCCCCTCTGCCTTTTCATGTCATCTTTAGACAGGAGCTGCTCACATAGTTTCATGTGTCTACTTGAGCTAAGAAGCACATTCCTCACCAGTGTCATTTTATGTCTTACTGTCCAGTCTAATCTTTGTCTGAAGAGTTGGCTTCAGTAATGGTTTTAGTTTTGAGCTAACAGAGAGTCCGGGGGCCATGACCTCTGGCATTCCTCCAGTCTCAGTCAGACCGTTAAGCCTGGTCTTTCTACTAGAATTTGAGGTCTGCATCCCACTTGTCTCCCGCACCATCCCTGTTATGTTCCCTGTCAGGGCAGTCATTGGTGATAGCTAGGCACCATCTAGTTCAGGTCTCAGGCTGATGGAGTCTCCGGTTTATGTAGCCTTTTCTTTCTCCTGGGTTCTTATTTTCCTTGTGTCTTTGGTGCTCTTTATTCTCCTTTGCTCCAGGTGGGTTGAGACCAATTGATGCATCTTAGATGGCTTCTTGCTTTCTTTTAAGACCTCAGGTGCCACTCACCAAAGTGGGATGCAGAACTTTTTCTTAATACACTTTGTTATCCCAATTGACCTAGATTGTCCCCTGAAACCATGGTCCCAAGACCCCTACCCCTGCTACACTGTCCCTCGAAGTGTTTGGTTGTAAAAGCCTGAAATATATTTTGAGGCTTAGTCAGCTGAGACCACTATATCTTTAACCAGCAGTGAGAAAAGCCCAGAAACAAATTATTTACATGAAAAAATCCCAAAAGGTCAATGAATTAGTGATACCAGATACCTCTGGAAGTGGCAGTGAAGATGAGGTTAGAAGCAGGACGTCTGTTTGCAAGGTTGTTTCAGAAACAGTTAGGTCCTATCCAGATTGCCTGCCTCACACCGTGTAACTGGGACTCTGCCTCTCCTTTCCCTGGAGAAAAGACTGGAGATTTAGTTTCTAGAAAGGGTAAAGCAGAGGGTCTCTGGACTCAGGAAATCCAAGCACCATTGAAGGCATCATGTTGAAAACATGAGGTTCAGTTGAAAACCTTTATACTGAAAGTTGAGACCACAGCCCCCCCCACCCCATATAACTCCCAGAACCTGCTAGAAAAATGATGTCTTCCAAGAAAGGGGTTGGAAAACATCTCTAGGGATTTAATGACACTGACACCAGGGGGTTCCTCATTAAAGTGCCCTAGCCAGATCTGCCTACACTGAAATACCCAGCTAACAGGCCCCCTCCACATGCTTTCAGACAACTCTTAACTATGAATGGAAAACAGCAATCACTAGATATTTGAAAAGACCTTCTAGTAGGAATGACAGAGGTCAAAACAAAGACAGAGAAAACATCAATTTAGAAGAAATAATTTATGCACAGTGAATAAAACTTCTAGAAAATTATCACTAGTATTCTCAGAGAATTAAAAGAAGATATTGCATCTGTGAAAGAAGCATAAGATTCTATTTCTTAAAATGAAACATTTAGTGAAGAAAAAAATCAGCTCTTGTAAATTAAAAGTGTGATAGCAGAACAACTCAGTAGAAGAACTGGAAGAGAAAGTTGAAGAAATCTCCCTGAAAGTAGAGCAAAAAACAAACAAAAACCAAAGAGATGGAGGATAGCAATGAAAAGATCAGGAAATTAGGAGAGAGATCTAACATCTTAATAATTGGAGCTATGGAAAGAGAGAACAGAGAAAACAGAGGGTAGGAAATCAACAGAGAAATTAGAAAAAACAAAATTTCCCAGGACAAGAGAATATGAATTTCCAGATTGAGAGGACCCACCAACAGATTAAAACATTAGATGTAAAAAGATACACAGAATCAAGCATATGGTTTTAAATCTCCAGAAAAAATAGGGAGAAAAAGATAAGACTAACTGTCAGAAAGGAAGAAAAAGGTCACATCCAAAGGATCAGAAATCAAAAAGACATTAACTTCTCAACACCAACAGTGAGGCACTAAAATATTGAAGCAATGCCTTCAAAATTCTGAGACGTTATTTCCAATATAGGATTCTATACCCAGCCAAACTACAAATCGAGTATATGGATAGAATCAAGACATTTTCAGATAGACAGAATTCTAAAAATATTTACTTCCCATGATCCCTGTCTCAGGGAGCTACTGGAAAAGGTGCTCAACTCAAATGAAGGGGCACCATATATTTCCTCAAATAATGCATGCATTCTGTGTTTGTTTGCCAACCATACTGCCTGCCCAAGTGTTTTCTTAAGAGCACTATGCCAATTTTTTTACATGTTGCTGTAGAAAAATTTAGCATAGCACACTTACGAAAATACCTGTAGGGGAGGGCGTGGTTGGCAAACAAACGTAGAATGTGCATATTGTTTTTGTAAAGTAAAATCCAGGCCACCGGTAATCTGGTAATCCCACATAAAAGAGACTTGTAGGGAGTCTCGGGAAGGGAGATACTAGCTATACAGAATCCTAACTAGAGCAAATCAGGAATCTCTGGAAGAAACTTTGATAAACATACAGAAAACAAGACAAACAAACCAATAACCACAGTAAAAAAGACAATTATTAGCCCTAAGGAAAACAGAGTTTTACAGAAGGGAAAATTATCTTGGTTTACTTCCTGGCTTAATTGGAAATAGTGTTTACACGGCATTATAAGATAACATTGTATGTTGATCTAAATAATATTTTTATATCAGTATATAGAAATGGTAGCATGTGGGCATATGTGTGGTGGGGGTGGAAGTTTGTGTGAAAGAGAGCTAACTCCTCTCCCTCCAGGGTAGGAAGTCAATAGATAAGGCCTTTTTCTCCAGTTATGAGGAATAGCCCACCAGTGATCCTTGAAATCACTGTAGTAGGTTATGATCAGCTTTTTAAATAATGAAATAAAGTAGAATAGGATATAAATCAATGGGAGTCCATTGGATATTGTAAGGACAAATATTAGTTTTGAAATTTTTGTTTGTTTTATCTATTTATATATGCATATACTAGGATCACGACGGAAATGTATTTCTAAGTGTGAATTGCACTTGAAAATAGTGTGAGAAATGCTGCTTTAAAATACATCTTCAGGACCCACTACTGAAAGAGAAGGAATGGATGGTAGGTTTAAAGACCACCAGGTGTCCACTATGCTTATCATATGACAAGATCTGTAAGTTTATGATTTCACTAACTCTTCACAACTCTTGGAGGAATATACTCTTTATATCTATTTTACAAACGAGGAGAGCGAAGTGTAGGGAATTTAAGCCATTTCCCTGGGGTAAATCTTAGAACCTGGATAGAAGCCCAAGTGTTTCCTATAATATGAAATAGAATGGTATTCTATGATATTTCTTGTGCGTTATGAACCCTAAATAAGTGCCAGAGCTCTCTAAAGTGTTCCCCCAAAGTGCTTTTGGAATATGTCCTTGAGCCATCTATTCTTCAGCTGTTAAATGGGTGTAAGGGAAGTACATGTCTTTACTTAGACTCACCTGTTCAGGGAGGTAGTTATATTTTAAACTGTCCCCCTCTTCTGCTTTATTTCCCCCTAGACTACCATCTTCAAAGTTAGAATACTACAGTACTTTTCATTTATTTATTATTTTTTTTTAAATTTTGGGGCTTCCTTCACTAGCATGTAAGCCTAATGAGGGCAAAGATCTTTTATCCATCCTAGGGCTTTTAACAGTTCATTGCATATAGGAGCAGAAGGCATTCTGTCAAAATATGTGGATGGATGGATGGACAGACTTATAAAAAGGGCTTTAACAACTGCTTCAAAACATAGTAGAGAGGATTTCAAGACAAAATTCTTAGAAAAGTTCCCAGCCTTGAACCCCGTGTATACTCAGTAAATGTTAGTGGAATTTGATTCTCCAGCATAAGAAAAGGGGAAAACATTCTTTGAAAACGAATCCAACTCGGGTGAAGAGCCACAGTTCCCTGTGACTCGATGATCTTGTTCTTGGCAATGCCCTAGCAGGGAACACGTCCTCTGGGGAGGCGCCATCTGACTTAGGAACTAAACTCTGCTTTAAATGGCAGTTGCCATGGCTAACAGTGTGTCTACACCAACAAGGAAAGATAGTGTGTACTTGCTGGCTGGGATCATAACACCTGATAACAGGAGGAAGCAAGCCAAAAGGAAAGATGGAAGCAGATGGAAGATCTGAGAGAGCCATTATCTCGGAATGGGCTACAGAAACCGGATACCTTCAGTTACACAAGGCCTGTGGAAAGCATCCTGCACGCAGATATAACAGTTGGCCACGCAGCTGAGATGATGAAATCGAAGACTAAACACAAGTTTGATGGGCCATAATTTTAGGAGAACCATCCTGAACAAAGGCCTCATTGACTTGCCCAACCCAGAGGCAATCTGAATCTTGCCTTCCTGAAGATCAAAGATTAAACCTATTAGAAGGGTCTGCTTCGTTGATGGAACGTGTGTGAACATGGTCATGACATCGGTACAAAATTAAAACTTCTGTTTAAACTTTCTGTTAAAACTTCACAAAAAATGAATATGTAACTTAATTCCACAAGGGGGCACAGTAGAAGCAAAAATCGAAACTGACATGCTTTAATTTTCTTCTGCGGCCCCCCCCCCTTGTCATTTTAAGCTAATATTTTAAAGAACAACCTGAAAATCTCCAGTTAAAGCCATTAATATGGTGGATCACTATTTAAACAATAACGGATATTTATTTTTGTACAAATTCCTACTGTATGTTTTTAAAAGGAAAATGGGTAATATATAGAAATGATGCCTTTTCTTTCTACGGTCTTAAACTATTTTAACAATATCAAAGGGCTTATTTGGGAATATATAGTGTCAAGCAGAAAGTTCTTTATTTTCTAAACATTTAAATGAAAGGGAAATATCCCAAAGTAGACAATTTGAAAATATGTATAGTATTAGTTGATTGATCTTTTTTAAAAATCCAAAACGTGTGTGTGTGTACATGTGTGTGCATGTACACATGTTTTTGTTGCTATCCAGTTGGTTCTGACTCCTCATGACCTTAGGTATTGCAGAACAAAAGGTTCCCCAGTTCTACGCCATTTTCATGATCCTTGGTATGTTTGGATCCATTGTTACAGCTGTATTGTCAGTCTGTCTCCTTGAGGGTTTCCCTTATTTTCATTGGCCCTGTACTTTACCAAACACGATGCCCTTTTCTAGTGGTTAGTTTTTCATGACGATGTGTTCAAAGTAAGCAAGACGAGGTCTCAACATCCTCACTTGTAAGGAACATTCTGATTGTATTTCTTCCCTTCGAGGACTGATTTGTTGATTCTTCTAGCATTCCAAGTATATTCAATATTCTTTGCTAGCACCACAGTTCAGATACATCAGTCCTTCTGTCTTCCACCACTTATCTATCAGTTTGTCATATTTTGGTGGCTTGCACGTTGCTACAATGCTAGAAGCTATGCCACCAGTATTTCAAATACCAGCAGGGTCACCTTTGGTGGACGAGTTTCAGCAGAGCTTGAAGATTAGGAAGGAAGACCTGACAATCTGTTTGCAAGTATTAAAAAAAAAATTGCAAGTATTAGCTAATGAAAACCCCATGGATCACAACAGAACAGTGTGTGTGTGTATCTGTACACATACATATATACACGTGGCCATTCATTCAACCATATTTATAGAGCACTGACTATGTGTCGGAGCCCTGGTGGTGCAGTGGTTTAGAGCTCGGCTGCTAACCAAAAGGTTGGCAGTTCAAATCCATCAGCTGCTCCTTGGAAACACTGTAAGGCAGTTCTCCTCTGCCCTATAGGTGGCTATGCGTTGGAATTGACTCGATGGCAATGGGTTTGTTGGTTGGTTTGTTTGTTTTTAACTATGAGACTAGGGGTCCTCTTGGCACAATGGTTAAGCACTTGGCAGCTAACCAAAAGGTTGGCAATTCAGACCCACCAGCTGCTCTGTGGGAGAAAAGACCTGGCAATCTGCTCCCATAAAGATTATAGCCTAGGAAACCCTATGGGGCAATTCTACTCTGTCCTATAGCGTTGCTGTGGATCAAGATCATCTTGAGGGCCCACAACAGCTATGTGAGTGGCCCTAAAATGTGACTGGGAACAAGACAGCTGAATTCCATGCTCTCATAGAGCTTACATTCAAGTTGGGGAAGAATGAGGAAAAATGAGGAAATTATAAGTTCCTTTCAGGTAGTAATAAGAACTAGGAAGTAAATAAAACTGGGTGCTGTTTAGAGAATAATGGAGGTAGGGACAACATTGGACAGAGGTGTCAGGGAAGATCTCTCAGAGGGTCACACTCGAGTTGAGATCTGAATTCCTGGTTATTGTGAGGAGCACACATATACGTAGATAAATGGCTAGAATTAGTCCAGGATGATATTCTCCCAACTGTTAAGGTTGGTTAACTCTGAAAAGAGGAAAGAGGATTGTGGTGACTTGGAGTGGTGGTATGGCAGGTATACCAGGTGGCCGTCAAGTCGATTCCAGCTCATGGTGACGTGTGTGTGTCAGAGTAGAACTGTGTTCCTTACCATCTTCAATTGCTGATTTTTTGGAAGTAGATCACCAGGCCTTTCTTCCGAGGTACCGCTGGGTGGACTTGAACCTCAAACCTTTCTATTAGCAGCTGAGCATGTTTGTCATTAATACCAGCCCGGAACTCCTTGTGGAGGACAGGGGCAAGTAAAGAGCAACTTCTTACTCTGTAGACTGCTGAATTGTTCATAAGTTCTTATAATACACGGGAATGAATTTGTGTTTTGTGTATTCACACAATTTTTTAAACCAATAAAAGAAAGAGATAAAACAAAGAACAGCAAAGCTTTCACACAATGCATACAAGTTGTCTGTTCAGATTTGCAAGGACATACAGGTGCCACAATTATAGAGCCATGAAGTACAAACCCCTTTCTGACCGGGTGTTCTGTGGCTGGAAGTATTTACATTAATACAAAAAATAAATATGGCAACAATCATAAAGAAAAGGATCATTGTACGAGCCCATCTGCCTATCTCTCTGCCACCTGTGTCCCCTCCCTGACCACCGTGCGTGCCCTGACTGGATTTTTGGTCTTTGCGTGCTGCTCTCAGCATGTGAATTCTCTGCTCAGAATCTTCCTAGCATCCCTGTTCCCTCATAGGGTCAAGTCCAAACCCCTCAGCCTGGCGCTCAGGGCCCTTCATGTTCTAACTGGCTTCCCCTTTGAACTTTCACGTTTATTCCAAACCATGAATTTCCGATTCCAGCCAGGCTGCTCTGGCACTGTCCTCAGAGCTGCTGTGTGTGTTTCCTCCTGCAAACTCTTCTTAGGACAGTGCTCTGGTCTCTCTACTCCTGCACCCCCAACATCTAAGCGAGGTGAAAAGCATACCAAATTCTCCAAAAGTCGTTTGTAAGCTCTAATAAGCTCAAATCCTCTTTCCCTGTAACAAAATATTTCTTAAATGTAAGCCACTCATTACCTGTATCAGAACTGTATGGACTCGTGTTTGAAATACACACACAGAGGTTTCTGAGATCAGGTATCGATATGAAGATAGATAGGGAGGCAGGGAGAGAAGTAGGTAGGTAGGGAGGGAGAGAGGTAGGTAGGTAGATAGGTGGGTAGGTAGGTAGGTAGAGATATAGAGGGATACATAGAAAGAGAGAGAGTCCCTGGATGGTACAAATGGTTTATGCACTTTGCTGCTAACCAAAAGGTTGGAGGTTTAAGTCTACCAAGAGGCACCTCAGAAGAAAGCCCCAGCAACCCCAGCAACCTACTTGCCAAAAATCAACCACTGAAAATCCTGTGGAGCACAGTTCTACTCTGTCACGTGTGGGGTCACCATGAATCAGCATCGACTCTACAATAACTGTTTGGTTGGTAGATATATAGATATAATCAGAGATGTGTGTGTATATATGAAGCCCTGGTGGCAAAGTGGTTAAGAGCTCAGGCTGCTAACCAAAAGGTCAGCAGTTCAAATCCACAAGATGCTCCTTGGAAACCCTGTGGGGCAGTTCTACTCTGTCCTATATAGTCACTGTGAGTCAGAAGCGACTCGACAGCATACAACAGCAATAACAACAACAGTGTATACATGGGTTAGTAGCATACATATGTGTATTTCCTATCATAATAAATTATGGATAATATTGTGAAGAATGGGAATTCCAGAACACTTAATTATACTCATGAGGAACCTGTAATAGACCAACAGACAGTTGTTTGGGCAGAACAAGGGGATACCATGTGGTTTAAAATCAGGAACGGTGTGCGTCAGGGTTGTATCCTTTCACCATACCTATTCAATCTGTATGCCAAGCAAATAATCCGAGAAGCTGGACTATATGAAGAAGCTGGACTATATGTGGCATCAAGATTGGAGGAAGGCTCATTAACAACCTGCGATGTGCAGATGATTCAACCTTGCTTGCAGAAAGCGAAGAGGATTTGAAGCCCTTAGTGATGAAGATGAAAGACTACACCCTTCAGTATGGATTACACCTCAACATAAAGAAAACAAAAACCCTCACAACCGGGCCAGTGAGCAACATCATGATAAACAGAAAAGATTGAAGTTGTCAAGAATTTCGTTTTACTTGGATCCACAATCAATAAGCAGTAGTCAAGAAATCAAGCAACATATTGCATTAGGCAAATCTGCTGCAATGGACGTCTTTAAAGTGTCCAAAAGCACAGATACATAAACTTTCACCTAAAGATAATAAAAAAAATAAGGGCAAAGATGTTACTTTGAGGGCTAAGGTGTGCCTGACCCAAACCATGGCATTTTTGACTGCCTCATAATCATGCAAAAGGTGGACAAGGAATAAGGAAGACCTAAGAATTGA
Source organism: Elephas maximus indicus (assembly GCF_024166365.1). Classification (NCBI taxonomy): domain Eukaryota; kingdom Metazoa; phylum Chordata; class Mammalia; order Proboscidea; family Elephantidae; genus Elephas; species Elephas maximus. Next base: position 20,531,000 of record NC_064838.1, read on the forward strand.
TGCACTTGAATTACGGTGTTGGTGAAGAATACGGAACATACCATGGACTGCCAGAAGAACAAACGAATCTCTCTGGAGAAGTACAGCCAGAGTGCTCCTTAGAAGCGAGGATGCTGTGGGACTTTGTCTCACATGTTTTGGACATGTTATCAGGAGGGACCAGTCCATGGAGAAGGACATCATGCTTGGTAAAGCAGAGGGTCTGGAAAAGAGTGGAAGACCCTTAAGGAAATGGATTGACACAGTGGCTGCAACAATGTGCTCAAGCAGAGCAATGACTGTGAGGATGGCACAGGTTTGGGCAGTGTTTTGTTATGTTGTATATAGGGTCACTATGAGTTGGAACCAACTCAACGGCACCTAACAACAACAACACTCATTGACAGAGGCTAGAAGTAGTAACACATCCAAGTAGCAATTAGTCCATCTGGCATCCAGATCTTGATTTCTAAATATCATTCCTTAATAAAAAGAGCCAGGGCACCTTGGAGAAAGGGTTGATTCCAGAGGAAGGGCAGGGAAAATGCAAGATGAGCCTGGATCATCTTGTGCCAGAAAGTAAGGACGTGTTTAACAAAAAGAGAGAGGGGGTGAAGCAGGAGGGAGGGTATTGAAATAGCACAGGAGCCAGTCTGAAAGCCTTCCAAATGGCTGGAGTTGGCACAGCTTGAACAACAAAATAAATAGTGATAATATTGTGTTATCAATCCCAAAATAAAATAATTATCTATTAGTCCATACTAATATAAACAAACAAAAAAGGAACTGAATAAGTAATTGAATGAAAGAGAAATGGTAAGTCTTCTTTACATAAAAATTCCAGTTAATACATCTTGAAAGAATGAAGAAAACAGAAAATCACCATTAGAACACCATAGTAATAATTCCCATGCACAAGATCCATGAGTGAATGCTAAAATTAGGGAGTGAAAGTTTAGCCAGAAACAGGATATTTGCATGGTTTCCAAGTATCTCCTTCAAAATATTTAATACTTACAAAGGGGAACATAGAAAGTTTACAGTGGAGAATTGTCTTAGTTATCTAGTGCTGCTATGACAGAAATACCACAAGTGGATGGATTTAACAAACAGAAATTTATTATCTTACAGTTGAGGAGGCTAGAAGTCCGAATTCAGGGTGCCGGCTCTGGGGGAAGGTGCACGTCTCTTTTGAGCTTCTGCTCTTGGGCGACCTTCATGTGGCTTGGCATCTCTCTTCCTGCATATCTCAAAAGAAATTGACTCAAGATATACCCTACACTAATCTTGCCTTATTAACATAACAAAGAGGACCTATTCCCAGATGGGATTATAACCAAAAAAAAAAAAAAACGTTGCTGGAGTCAATTCTGACTCAAATCAACCCTATGTGACAGAGTAAAACTGTCCTGTAGGATTTCCAAGGAGCAGCTGGTGGATTCAAACTGCTGACCTTTTGGTTAGCAGCTGTAGCTCTTTAACTGTTGCACGACCAGAGGTCCAAAGAGGTTAGGATTTACAACACATATTTTGGGGGGATGTGATTCAGTCTATAACAAGAACATTGGCAGGTACCACCTTAGCCAAGTGATCAAGGTTAACATCACTGGAGACACATAGCGACATCCTGTGCCTCCCTGATGTGATGCACTGAGAAGGACACAGCATCATTTCCATGGTGTTCTTCCCAGCGATGCATAACGTCAGCCTAATGAGGCAGTATCAGGCAAACTCCAAGTTGAAGGACTTTGTACATAATAACTAACCAGCGCTCTTCAAAGGTGTTAAGGTCGTAAAGAGAAGGAAAGACTGAGCAATTGTCATAGATTGGAGTAGACCAAGAAGGCATGGCAATTAAATAAAATGTGAGATCTTTAGTTAGACCTTGGAACAGCAAAAAGGCATTAGTGGGAAAGAAGCTGGTGAAATCTAAGCAGGTTTTGTAGTTTACTTCATAGTATTGTACCAAGATTAGTTTCTGAGTTTTGATAAATGTTCTGTGGTTATGTAAGATGTTAACGCAAGGGGGAAATTGGGTGAAAGGAACATGGGAACTCTCTGGACTATTTTTGCAACTCTTCTACAAGTCTAAAATGATCTCCAGGTACAAAGTTTAAAAATTCATACACACAACCTAATAACAACAACAACAACAGTAGCTATGCATATGTATACAGTGACTTATATGCCTGTTATATTTGTGGTCACCGAGATTTCAAATAGCTGTCTCATTTTTCTATTATATACTTTGGTATTGGTTTGATAAATACGGTTGTCCAACGTGTTAAGAGAACTTCCTATGAGACAGTAATTGTTTTTTCCAATTCTGACTCTTTTATATCTGTATAAAAAAAATTTTTTTTTATAGATATAATAAAATAGCCAATAGATACCAGTTAAGAAATCTAGCTTGATGGTTCCGTTCCACAACATGTTACAAATAAATTGTCTAAGTTTGAGAAAGTTGCTACGACAATTTGACTGTTTCCTTATCTGAAAACTGGGAATAAAAACACCTGGTCTGCTTGTTCTATATCGAAATGTTGAGAAGGGTATTAGATAATGTATGAAAATACAGTCGCTTGGTCCACGGTAGGGACTCAATAAACAAATGATGAATCTGATTAAGGTTTTAAAGTGCTTCTCTAAACTTTAAAGCAATATGTAATATGAAGTAAAACTATTAAACTCTAAAAGAAAAAAAATCATACATACAGATATGCAAGTTCCCGGGCTCCGCCTCGGACCTAATTAATCGAAGTCTGGAGGTGGGCCGTGGGAATGGCACTTTAAGCAAGCTTCTTGGGTGATTCTCATGTACGCTGAAGCGTAAGAACAACTGCTCATTGATGGCTGCACATCCCCTACAGCTGTCATTTGCGTTGCAAACATACTGTGTCCTGCTTTATGTTAGGTGAGAGTCAGCATGGCAGGGCAGGACCATAAGCTTTGGTGTCAAAGAGCTCTGGTTTCATCCAGGCGCTGCCATTTATTAGTGTTGACCTTGGGTAGCTCTTTAGACTCATCTGTCACATAGGAGTACGTAATAAATAATACCATCGTAGCAGGGTTGTCGAGGCACTGGAGAGAATGTACATGAAATGGCCAGAACGGTGCTTAACACATAACACGTGCTGAGAAAGTGAAAGGAATTGTTATTCCTAGACATTTGCGAGTTTCTTCATTGACCAAAATATCAGTTGATTGAATGTTTAGTATAGCTGTGTGGCCTTGTGGACGTTAAAGTTACTTAACCTGTTTTCTTATCTATAAAATAGGGATAATAATAGTACTAACTCATTAGGTTGTTGGGAGGGTTTAAATGAAGTAATATGTGGCAAGCGCTTTGACTAGCGTTGCTGTTGTTAGGTGCCGTAGAGTTGGTTCTGACTCCTAGCGACTCCGTGTACAACAGAACAAAGCGCTGCCCAATCCCATGCCATCCCCACATCATTGCTGTGTTTGAGCCCGTTGTTGCAGCCACTGTACCAATTCATCTCATCAAGGGTCTTCCTCTTTTTTCACTGACCCTCTTCTTTGAAAGATCAAGCATGATGTCCTTCTCCAGGGACTGGTCCCCCCGATAACATGTCCAAAGTATGTGAGATGAAGTCTCACCATCTCATTTCTAAAGGGCGCTCTGGCTGTACTTCTTCCAAGACGGATATGTTTGTTCTTCTGGCCATCCGTGGTATATTCAGCATTCTTTGCCAACACCATAAGTCAAAGGCTTCAGTTCTTCTTTGATCTTCCTTATTCATTGTTCAGGTTTCGCATGCATATGAGGTGATTGAAAATACCATGGCTTGGGTCAGGCGCACCTTAATCCTCAGAGTAACATCTTTGCTTTTTAACGCTTTAAAGAAGTATTTTACAGGAGGTTTGCAGATAGTACCTAGCACATAATAAGCGCTATGTAACAGGTCACAGTTACTGTAATTAGAATAGTGGGATTGTTATTGGTGTTGTAGTTGGCCCATTGCTTCTTTTAACCATGGGTTTGCATCTTTCAGATTTTCAGTTCTGTTTACTAAAGGATCACTCAGAGGCTACCCTAAGTTTATTTTAAAATGTTAATTATTATCGGGCTTTCTCCCGTCCGTCAGTAATTATTGTCTCCATAATAGCCTGCTTGAAGATAGGTCCAGTGTACATTTTTTGAAAAAGAGTGTGAGAGAATGGTGAAAGAAAAGAGAAATTGTTCTTTGAAATTAAAAATATGTGTTGAAATGTGGAATTTCTTTTCTGATTTTGGTTTAGCAAATTAAGAAATCTTGGTCATGAAGGAAAAAAGTCCATACATCCTAGAAGCCCCAGTTTATTCCATTTATCTTTCTGTAGAATGAGAAGTGCCAAAAGAACGAACAAATCTGTCTTAAAAGAAGTACAACCAGAATACTCCTTAGAGGCAAGGACGGAGAGACTGCGTCTTACATACTTTGGATGTGTTGTCAGGAGGGATCAGTGCCTGGAGAAGGACACCATGCTTGGCTAAGTACCGGGTCAGTGGAAAAGAGGAAGACCCTCAACGAGGTGGATTGACACAGTGGCTGCAACAATGAGCTCAAGCATAACAACGATTGTAAGGATGGCGCAGGACCGGGCAGTGTTTCGTTCTGTTGTGCATGGGATCACTATGAGTCAGAACCGACTTGACGGCACCTAACAACAACAACAGAATGAGAAGGGGCAAGGAACACTATACATTTTTCCCAGAATCTCCCACCCAGTAGAAAGTGCTGTTAGATAGAAGGAGGTAGGCTAGAGGGGGCGCTGTCCAGATTTCTCTTCCTCTTTTGCAGCCAGATGGCCTCCTTTTCTGCTTTTTCCGTAGACATTTTCCCTAGAGAAGTGTCTGCTCCAGAAATGACTGATGTTTTAAAACAGGAGGGGAAGAAAAAGACAGGGTCCTGTATAATTATGGAAATTAAAAAATTATCTTTGAATAACTCCTAAGAATATATTTGGTTTTTTAAAAAAAAAAACCTGTCGCCATCGATTCCAGCTAATAGCAACCCTATAGGATAGAGTAGAGCTGCCCTATAGGGTTTCCAGGGAGTGGCTGGTGGATTCTAACTGCCAACATTTTGGTTAGCAGGCAAGCTTTTAACCACTGCACCACCAAAAGATCGGCGATTTGAACCTGCCCAGCAGCTCCATGGGAGAAAGACCTGGAGATCTGCTCCCATAAAGATTACAGCATAGGATACTCTATGGGGCAGTTCTACTCTGTCACATGGGTTTGCCGTGAGTCAAAATCGACTCGAGGGTACCTAACAACAACAAGAGTGGTAAGTAAATGGAATGATAGACACCTGGCCCTCCTGTTCACAGAGACCTACAGAATAATGCACAGGCCCACACAAGTGAAAGAAAGATATTCTGTGTGGTCGATGTTATATTGGCTTTCTCTTCAGGAACTGGGACTTTTCAGTTGTTCACAGAACCACTAAGGTCCCAGAACCTGTCCTTCTTTTCTACAATCAGCCTTGAAACAGATTTAAAGTTAACAATGGCTCTAAGATGGTTCAACAACTGAATTCTAAATGGGGGAAGCAAGCAATACACAAGAAAAGAATTTAACAAAGGCCACTGGTTGTGAGAAGTGATGGAAGGAAGGAAGTAGGATGATGTGGTGATGAGAATGAGGAGGACAAGAGGAAGAAGGTTTCCAGGAAAGCCTTTCTCCGGAGGTGACATTCGTGCTCGAATCTGAAGGATGGGTGTTCTAGAATATTAAGTGGAAAACTCTGCCTTGTATTTGGGAGATCTCGGCTAGCACGTCACTAACAGGCATGGGAAGTTGCTCATCATCAACTACCAAACCAAACCAAACCTGTTGCCTCCGAGTCAATTCTGACTCACAGCCACCCTATAGGACAGAGTAGAACTGCCCCATGGGGTTTCCAAGGGGTGCCTGGTGGATTCCAACTGCCAACCTTTATGTTAGCAGCCGTAGCTCTTAGCCACTGTGCCACCAGGGTTTCCGTCATCAACCACAGGAGCTGCAAAAACCAAAACACCAAGCCCATTGCCATCAGATTGATCCCGATTCACGGCGACCCCATGTGCTGCGGTGTGGAGCTGTGCTGCATAGGGTTTTCAAGGCTGTAGCCTTTTCAAGCAGATCACCAGGGCTTTATTCTGAGGCACCCCTGGGTACGTTCGAACTGCCAACCTTTTGGTTAGTAGTCGAGCACTTAATCATTTGTGGCACCCAGGGGCTCCTCTGGGAGATGCGTGGAACTGTCTCTGGAACCCCCAAAGGGGGTGAGGGTGTGAACTTACTGCTACTTCATTTACATCAACAGAACCATCATTAATTTCCACACTCATCATAGTTTTAATACTTTAGGCAATTATCTAAAACGATAGTTCACAAACCTTGAAAATAACTAAAGCATTAGGGGTTGTGCATGTATTTTGTAATTGATAAAGATGTAGTTTTTAAACACACTAGAGGGCCTTATCTTCTCCACCTCATTATCATGAGCATAGAGAGTGAAGTGAGAGAAATTCCAAAAGCTGATTTGTTTGTTAAATGAAAAATCCATAGGTTTTTTTTTCTTTCTGAAAGAGGGGACTTACTTGCTTCTTTCTATCTAAGTGAAGATGTAAGAGCCTCTCAGACAGAGGAAACCCTGGTCATAAGTAGGAAGAGAATTAAAAGCTCGTCAACTTTATTAGGTTCATTTCACTCCCTACCCTGTGCTGACCTTGACAATAACAGAACTGTAATTAAAAGTTTACGGCTCTAATGCAGTAGCCAGGTGCCCCAGGGTTCCTGGAGGCCCCCACCAGTGTCCTTCACCAGCCACTTCTTCTGACCCCTCCTCTACCCCACTGGGAGCTGTGGTGCTAGGGGACGAGGTCATCCTGCCCGGCCACCTTCTATCCCACTGCCTCCCCTCTGAGGAGCTTCTTCCTCCTGTACACAACCACCACTGGTTGCCATTGAGTCGATTCTGACTCATGGCGGCCCCATGGGTGCTAGAGTGGAACTGTGCCCCGTACAGCTTTCAGTGGCTGATTTGTAGGAATTACATCGCCAGGCCTTTCTTCCAAGACATCTCTGGGTGGACCCGAACTCCAACCTTCCATTAGCTGCTGAGCACGTTAACTATTTGCATTATCCAGGGAGTTTTCCCTCTACACAGGGCCAGGCATTTCTCTCTGGATGCAAACAAGCAACAGTGACCTTTTATATTCTCTTTGCCCTCACCCCTGCCACCACCTCCTACCTCCTCCTCCTCTTCTTCATTCCCTCCTTTTTAACTAAGGAATCCCTCCTTGGTCATACAGTGAGGCTGTAGTGACTGAGGAGGGAACCCCTTCCTATCCAATCATCCCAACCTGCTCCAGCCCCTCAGCCTCCCAGACCCTCATTCAGTTTGTTGTAAATTCTCCCAGGAGCTGTTTTACTGTCTACTTTTCAAGATGAAAAATAAATAAATAAATACCTTAAAAACAAACAAAAATACCCACAAGTTTAAAGAGCAAAATGCAGAGCAATAATGGGTTTTTTGGTAATTATGCTTTTTTTTTTAATTTTTAGAATTTGTCAGTTTTTACTGTGGGTTTGCTGTTGGTATTTCACCAAGGCAGCCATTTCTTTGTTGAATTCAGATGACCGAAGAAGGGCCATACTCTTGACAAAACTAAACACACATGAAACAAAGCACAAAGTCATCTTTAGCCTAACTTTTTACACGGTTTCTCAGTTCTCAATTACTTTGTACACAGGCTTCTGTGTTGAGTTGAATTGTAACTGCTGCTTTTTTGTGTTTGGAGAAAGTACGATGATTAAACTTGAAACCTTAAGAAAAAAAAGGAAAAAGTTTAAGGCTCTAAAGCCAGAAAACCCTCGGGGTGTTCTAGGAGGTGAAAGAATGCCACTGACAGAAGATGAGGCTGGAGAGGTGGCCCCAGTACGTACGTCCTTCCAAGCCTTTTACAGACCATGGTACGGTGTTGAACTCTATTTAAAGGGCAGTGAAAAGTCTTCAAGGCGTTTAAGGATAAAAGCAACGAGACCTAATGTAGGTTTTTTTTTTTTCTTTCCCCAAGCCCTCTGGTCATTTCGTAATAACGTAAGGGTCAGTACCTCAGGAAGATATAACAGCCCTAAATGAATGTGCATGTAACAATAGAACTTCAAAACCCATGAAGCAAAAAGAGACAAAGCTGAGGGTAGAAACAGGCAAATCCACAGTCATGGCTGGAAGTTTCAACACTCCCTTACAGAAAATCGGTCAGGATGTAGAAGACACTATCAGCTAAGGGACCTAACTGACAGCTATAGAATTTATAGAACACTCCGCCAACAACTGCAGAATAAATATTCTTCTCTAATGTACAGGGAACATTCACCAAGAGAGACCATCCGCTGGGCCATAAAACCAAGATCATGTGCATCAGAACAGAACTGTGCTCCACAGGGTTTTCAGTGGCTGATTTTTCGGAAGCAGATCTTCAGGTCTTTCTTCCAAGGAGCCTCTGGGTGGAAATGAACCTCCAACCTTTCAGTTAGCAGTGAGTGCTTAACCGTTTATGCCTTCCAGGACTCTGGACCATAAAACAAATCTCAGTAGATTTAAAATGATTGAAATCATATACCGCATGTTCTCTGACTAAAAGGAAATTAAATCAGAAATGAATAACAAAAAACTATCTGGAAAATCCCAAATACTTGGAAATTATGCAACATGCTTCTAAGTAACCCACGGGCCAAAAAAAGACATCACACTGGAAATGTCAGAATCCATCTGGCTGCTGTGTGGGGGATGGACTGGAGTTGGGCAAGTGTGGATGTAGGGAGACGGGATCGATCTTTTCAGAGTGCCAGGGAGCTGTAATGGCACCCTGGGCTCAGAACGAGACAGTGGAGAAAGAGAAATGGGTAGACTCGGACGTATTCTGGAGGTAGAACCTATTGGACTTGCCGAGACTTGGATGTGGGGGTGTGGGAAGGCACTTCACCAGCTCAATCTCTCACCACTTCTCGCTCTCCCACCACACAGCCCCACCCAACAACTTGCAGCCCTGCCATGTGGCATGCTTTCTTTTCATCTCTGGGCCTTTTCACATGCTGTTTCACTTACCTTCAGCACCCTTGCCCTGCTCTTCACTGACTCATCTCTCACGTGAGATGCCACTTCTTCTGGGAAGCCTTCCCTAGTTTCACGTCAGACTGGTTTATATGCTCTGCTTTGTGCTTCTGTGCCAGCCCTGTCGTCACCTACACTGTACTTTTCCTCTTATCTGTCTGCCTTGAGAACTGTATCTCATTCTCTTTATTACTTTCAATTACTGCTGCTACTACCACCACTACTACTGCTGCTACTGCTGCTGTTACTACTTCTGCTACGACTGTTGCTGCTGCTTGCTACTACTGCTGCTGCTGCTCCTGCTGCGACTACCACTGCTACCGCTGCTGCTCTGGCTGCTACCGCTGCTGCTACTACTATTGCTGCTGCTGCTATTGCTGCCCTTACTACCGCTGCTGCTACAGCTGCTGCTGCTACTACTACTATGATTACTGTTGCTGACACTGCTGGTACTGTCACTACTGCTGCTACAATTACTATTACTACTGCTACTACTATTGCTGCTGCTGCCACAATATTGTGGCTGTGGCTGTTACTACTGCTAATACTCTACTGCTGCTACTACTACTACTGCTACTGCTGTTGTGGCTTCTACTGCTGTTACCGCTGCCGCTACCTCTGCTGCTATCACTGCTGCTGCCACTACCGCTGCCGCTACCGCTGCCGCTACCGCTGCTGCCGCTAACACTGCCGGCACCAAGGCCAGTTACAGTGACCTGGGCTGAGGCAAGGAACCTGGCCTTGGAGACCGCGGTGAGAGTGATGATATCAGACGGCATTTACTGAAGGCGCCAGGGCTTCACACACAGGATCTCCCGTAATGGTCCCAGCGGCACTGTAAAGCGGGCTCTCAACCTTTTTTATAGGTTGGGGAAACTGAGGCTTTCCCGGCTTAAGCAGCTTGCCCAAGATCACACAGTCAGTGGTGGAAGTGGGGTTGGAACACAGGTAGTCACATTGCAAACCCCAAACTTTCAGCCGCCAAGTTGTCCCGTCAAAGTCAGAAGAGGTTTGAGCAAAACGACTGGAAGGTGCGCGGTGAGCCTGCGGTCCCCGTCCCGCCTGCGGTCCCCGTCCCGCCTGCGGTCCCTGTCCTGCCTGAGGTCCCCATCCTGCCCATGGCCAGAGGGCTGAGCAGGTCATCAAGGCAGCTGCCCAGGTTGGAGCGGTGGAAGGGGCGGGACGGGGAGACCCGTGACAACCAGCAGCACCATGTACAAATAGCTGTTGTGTGCGGCCTTTTTTCCCCACTCTAAGAAAACAAAGGCTTCGTTTCTAGTGCTGACTAATTTCCATAAAGGAATTATAATGGCTAATTTTATATCCTTTTGGTAAATTTTCCTCTTCCATCATAACACGGCCAACAATGATCCTCTTCAAATTAATACCAACAATACTTGCTGCAGAATTAGCCTTCACAGAGGCAACGTGATTTTTTTGTCTTTTTTTTTCTCCAGATAAAGAGTAAAAAGGCCGCCTGTACTTGTTTTCAGTTAAGGTAATAAGTGGATTATGGTATTAAAAACATTCAAAAACTTCAGTTTTTCACTGCTTGACTCTATAAAAAGCCTTTTTTTTACTGTCGACACGTTTTGAAGTGCTGTGGGGAGTGATGCGAATGGTAACGAATTAACACTTGCCATTTTAAATGAGCCAACACAGAGACCACTTACAGCAACAGTACCTGCTATTTATTGAGCACTTACTATGTACCGGAGCCCTGCTGGCAGGCTCGGTGGTTAAGGTTGGCAGTTCGAATCCACCAGCCACTCCATGGAAACACTATGGGGCAGTTCTGCTCTGTCCTATGGGGTCACTGTGAGTCAGAATCAACGTGACAGCAACAGGTTTTCGGTTACTGTATATCAGCCACAGTATTGAGTACCGTGTGTGCGTTATTTCACTTAATTGTTATAACAACCCAGGGTAGGGCTGGAGGTGGTGGTGGTTTTGCTTTCCACCTTTTACAAATGGGGAAACTGAGACCTGGAAAGACTGAGCAACTTGTCCTAAGTTACAGGGCTAGTGGGTCATGCTGCCAGGATCTGAACTCAGAAATGCCAGACTCAAGATTCTTAGACACTGTTTGTACTATGTCTCTGAGATGTAACTTTGGGATTACTTTTTTTAATGTCAGTTGCCAACCCCTCTACATGCCAACACTTTCCTGTTCTTGACCTGGGGTTCCCCATTACCAGCTTTCCTGTCCCCTCCTGCCGTCTCATCCTTGCCCCATGGCTGATGTGCCCATTTAGTCACATTTTGTTTTATGGGCCTGTCTAATCTTTGGCAGAAGGGCGAACCTCGCGAATGATTTCATTACTGAGCTAAAATGGTGACCGGGGACCATACTCTCAGGTTTTCTCCCGTCTCTGTCAGACCAGTAAGTCTGGTCTTTTTTGTTTTTGTTTTTGTGAGTTAGAATTTTGCTCTACGTTTTTCTTCAGATCTGTCTGGAAGCCTCTGTTGTGATCCCTGTCAGAGCAGTCAGTGGTAGTAGCCCACACCATCTAGTTGTGCTGGACTCAGTCTGGTGGAGGCTGTGCTAGTTGTGGTCCATTAGTCCTTTGGATTAATCTTTCCCTTGTGTCTTTGGTTTTCTTCATTCTGCCTTACTCCCAATGAGGTGAGACCAATGGAGTATCTTAGATGGCTGTTCACAGACTTTTAAGACCCCAGAGGCTACTCACCAAAGTAGAATGTAGAACATTTTCTTTATAAACTATGTTACACCAACTGAGCTAGATGTTCCCTGAGATCATGGTCCCTACAGCCCTCAGCCCAGTAATTTGGTCCCTCAGGGAGTTTGGATGTATCTACGGAGCTTCCACAACCTTGCCTTGGACAAGTCGTACTGGCTTCTCCAGTATTGTGTACTATCTTACCCTCCACCAAAGTTACCACTTATCTGTTGTCTGTTTAGTGTTTTTCCATCTCCACCCCTCCCCTCCCTCCTAACCATCAAAGATTGTTTCTTTTTTTGTGTAAACCTCTTCATGAGTTTTTATAGTAGCTAGTAGTGGCCTCATACAGTAGTCATCCTTTTGTGATTGACTTATTTCACTCAGCATAATGGCCTCCAGATTCATCCATGTTGTGAGATGCTTTGCAGATCTATCATTGTTCTGTATTGTTGTGTAGTCTTCCATTGTGTGTATGTACCATAGTTTATCCATTCATCTGTTGATGAGTACTAGATTGTTTCCGTCTTTTTGCTATCATGAATAACGCTGCAATGGACATGGATGTGCATCTGTCTATTCATGTGACTTAAAAAAAAACACTGTGAAGGTGAGAAGATAAGGGGGCAGGGAAGCTAGAGTGCTGGAAATGGAACAGCCAGAACACAATTAATGAGAACGTTGACATAATGTGGAAAATGTAACTAATGTCATTGATCAATTTGTCTGAAAATTGTCAAAGGGGAACCTAACTTTCTGCGTAAGCTTTCACCAAAAACATAATAAAATATTATTTTTTAAAAATATGCTATATATGCCAAGCAAGGAGCCCTGGTGGCACAGTGTTTAAGCTTTCAGCTGCTCACCCAAAGGTTGGCAGTTCGAATCTACCAGCCACTCCTTGGAAACCCTATGGGGCAGTTCTACTCTGTCATATAAAGGCACTATGAGTTGGAATCAACTTGATGGCAGTGAGCTTGGTTGGTTTGATGCTAAGCAAAACCCATCTATACGCTGCATTTGACCCACAGTTTTCAACCTCTAGTTTAGGCTGAACTGGCTCCTTAAGTGAAGATTTGTATGTTTCCCAAAAGTAGCAGCCAACTCACCAGAAAGCATGGCTCCAAAATGGAGCATCATCAGAGGAAGGTTCTAGAGAAAGGCTCTTTAGAGGGTCTCCCATCCATGCTGATTTGGGTCTGGGGCTTGTGTGGTTGCCATCTGGTGGGAACCAGAGCTGTTATTCAAGGGTCCTTTTAATGCTTGCCACTTGTCTGCTAACTTTGTACCACCTTCCGCTACTGGATTCCAGACCAACCCACCACAGTAAGACTATTGTCGTTATTGGGTGCTATGGAGTCGATTCCGACTCATAGCATAGCAACCCCATGTGACAGAGTAGAACTGCTCCATAGGGTTTCCTAGGCTGTAATCTTTATGGAAACAGTTTTCCATATCTTTTCTCCCACAAAAGCGCTTGGTGGGTTTGAACTGCCAACCTTGCGGTTACGAGCCAAGTGCTTAACCATGGTACCACCAGGGCTCCTTAGGGTAAGGCTAGGAAGTGATTAACTAAAATGAGCTGTTAGACTACTACCTGAGGGTTGCCCCCTTATTGGCAGAGATCCAAAAGTTTGATCAGAGACTGAGTTGGTGAAGATGAGGGGAAGGAGACATTCCTCACATGGTGGGTAGAAGCATAAATTGGTCCACTTTTATGAAGGTAGTTTGGCAATGTCTGTCAGAATTACAAGTGCATATATTCTTATCCTACAGATAGATTCATCTGTGTTTGAAATGACTCAACATGAGGTTTTTGATTGCAGCCTTGTTTGTAATAACAAAAGCTTGAGAACAACTTATTTTCAGCCTGGATAAATTATAGTAAATCCACGTGATGGAATACTATACCGGCATAAAAAATAATAAAAACACTTTATGTACTGATATGGAAAGATCTCTTACGTGTACTATTGTTTAAAAAAAAAAAAGGCCGTTGACATTTGTAAAGACTGATATACCATTTGTAGCATAAAAAGGGGAAACTGAATATGGATAGCTGTTTATTCTTATATGCATAAAATGTCTCTGGCACAATGCAGAGGAATTCAATAACATTGTTTACCTCTAAGTAGCGGACCTGGTAACTGAGGGAAAAAGAAGGAAAAACTTATCAATGAATTTGCCTTAATATACTTTTATTTTTACACCATGTAAATATTTAATAAAATTTTTTAAAATGAAATGCTATATTATGTGTTCAGAAATTTTTCTAAAAAGATATCTATTGTAGTGTTGCTCATAATAGTAAAAAAGTGGGAGCAATCTCGATGTCGAATAATAGGATATTGGTTAGGTAAAAAACTTAGTGTATTTAAAATTGTTCTGATTCTATAAATTTTCTGATACAGCCCATTTGGCTTTTTCATTGCTGATTAAAGACACTGTCTTTAGTATAGCTTCATACAGAACTTCCTCCAGCCTCCAGATCTTTTTAGTTTTCTTTTTCTAGATTCTTCAACTATTTTTGTTTTCTTTTTTTATTTGTTTTATTGAGGAGCGGTAATCACATTTGTTCAATTGAAGAAATTAATGCCTTAAGACCAAGGAAAAAAAAGAAACTTACCAAATGAGTGAGCTTGAATTTGCTCAACACATTTCTGCATAACCGTTATGTAATTAAAACATTAACATCATATGCTTTTATTCAAGCCTTCTAAGATACTCAGCTCTAAAGAGAAAAAAATTTGTACTTTTTCACAAGGGTTGAGATAATTTTCTCTTCCTCTCTGATGCTCTAATTCTAAATTGACTGTTTCTTGGAACACCATGAAGTCTCATGTTCCTTTAAACACATTCTAGAGCATGGCTTCATCTGGCTGTAACTTTATTTTCCAAAATCTCGCAATCACTAATGTTTTATGACACACAAACTTGGACAGAACACTTGGCTATGCTTCAGTTTTCCTTCCCAGTGAGATGAGATTGGCAGGAGGGTGAATCCTTGGGAGTGTCTTGGGCATCTAGGATATCTTAACTAGTATTTCCATGTAATACCTAATTAGTGTCATAACATATATTAATGCTTTTAAAGATATTTTGCCCTTTCTCTGCAGGGCTCTGTAGTTGTAGTTTTCAAAAAATAGTTGGCAGACTAGTGCTTATCTGTGACAAAGTTTTCCCTCCCGTAAGAAATATAAGAAAAAAAAAAGGATAATATGGTGGGTTTAAAAAAAAAAAAATTAGTGTACTCAATTTAAAGAATTCATCCTAATTCTGACATTAGGATTTTCAGGTAGTTAAAATAGGTGTCAACATCATCTTCTTCTATGAAATGGTGATGATGGTAGATGATAGTTATTTTTTATTAGTTTGTAAAATCCATTCCTGTAATAGGTAAGGAAAGAAAGATAAATCCTAATCATGGCATAGGCTTTGAAATTACTCAAGTCTGAAATCTCCTTGAAATGCCCCTATTTATCAATTTTAAATATTGAGGGCCCCAATGGAGTGTTATTATGGTATTAGGATGATGATAGCCCAGGAATCTAAGAAAATTCTATTGTTTCTTTGGTTGAGCCACCATTAAATTTAGGGAACGATGGCAAAACAAGGCAAATAACATTTTATTGTTAGCTGAGGTTTTGAATTCTCAAAACCCAGGGCAAAACTCTGGTAAAGCTGAGCAGTTAGCATTGGAGAACTTGTTTACCTAAGGTGGCTGGCTTGAATGGTCTGCAAAGGAAAATGGCAAACTACCACCCATGAGCTGAGAATGGTTTTTACATTTAAAATTGTTGGAAAAATCAAATGAAGATTTCAGTGTCCCTAAATAAAGTTTTATTGGAACACAGCCACACTCATTCATTTACGTATTGTTAATGGCTATTTTCATGCTCTAACGGCAGATTCGAGCAGTTTGCAACAGAGAGTAAAATATTCACTGTCTTGCCTTTTTTAAGAAAGAGTTCACCGATACCTGATGTACCAATGAAGGTGGCCAAAAACTTGCTTTGCCTATTCCCAAGTCCAAATCTTAGCTAAAAATATCATTTCACAAAGATGCAGAACCATGACCACCAACACTAGGTGAAATGAATCCAGAGACAGAGTGTTTACCCCAAAGCCTGGCATGAGCTGGTCTAGAGATTGTCCACTTCAGGTTTTCTCATGCAGACCTGGCGGTTCCAAGGAAAAGCTAGCTCTAAGAGAGAAAGACAAAATGATCTTACTGGAGGAAGGAAGAAAAGAAAGCCTCGGTAATTTGCAGATTTTTTTTTTCATTCATTTAAAAACTCAACCATTATTAAATACAGCCCAGGGTCCTGGAATTGAACCAATCTAGATCAAGATTTATCTTCCTTTAAAGTCTCTGCCACTTGTTTGACCCTTATTCCTCAAGTCCAAAGAGAAGGAAGGAAGGGAGCCAAGGGTGGTACTCTTTCTAGAACCCACATTAATCAATGAAAATTGGTGACATTTTATATGTATCAGAACACTTCATTATTTCTGACCTGTTTTTGTTTTTCTCCACCTCTGCTCCTGATACACACAAAGGTGATTTTAAAGGATGTGGACTCCCTTCTCTATGTGGACACTGATGTTCTCTTCCTGAGACCTGTCGATGATATCTGGAAGCTTCTGAGGCACTTTAATTCCACCCAGCTTGCAGCCATGGCCCCTGAGCATGAAATCCCCAAGATTGGCTGGTACAGTCGTTTTGCTCGTCACCCTTTCTATGGTGCTGCGGGAGTTAATTCAGGAGTCATGTTAATGAACTTAACACGCATCAGAAGTACCCAGTTCAAGGTAAGGAAATACTTTAAAATTCCTTGTGTATAAATCTGGGCTATAGTATATCTTTTGAACAGTGACATTGCTAGGGAGTGTCAGTGTGCTGATTTTGGAAATATGTGGCCTTGGGTGAGAATGGGAGGACCCAAGGGAGAGAAAAGTATTTAGAAAGTTAGGGAATACTTCATTGTTTAGGAAAAGCCTAAGTAGCTATGAATTTCACGATTCAGCTGGGTTACCTACCATTCAGAAATATCATTTTGCATTTCTGAATTCCATAATCTTTGAACTCTGTGCTTATCCAAGGCTTCAAAAACCATGGAAAATTTTTAGGAATTATCCTAGGGATATATTTATATACACCCACAGAGATATTTGTACAAGGGTGTTCATTGCCTCATCTTTTATCCTAGCAGAGAAATGGAAAGAATCAAAATGAATATCAGTGGAGAATGAGTCAAAAAAAAATTATCCCCTATTAAAAGGAGTTAGGTAAATCTACGTGACATGAACTATTTAAGCTTGGCGGTAACCAAGTGATTCAAACTCACCGAGCATTGCCACAAAAGAAAGGCCTGGCAACCTGCTTTTGTAAAGATTACAGCCAAGAAAACCGTATGGAGCAGTTCTACCCTATAACATATGGGGTCACCATGAGTTGAAATCTGCTCAGACAGCACAAGACAGTAGCAACAACATAACTGGTGATAAATAAGATATCTAAGTGAAAGAGTTAAAATGTTCTCAAGCTGAAAGAACTGAAAAAAATTCAAGCCTGGAGTTGCAGTATTGAAGGATTCTACAGGAAAATATTCAACAAGACAGGAAGCATCAAAAGAAGATGGAAAGAATACACAGAGTCACTGTACCAAAAAGAATTGGTTGACATTCAGCCATTTTAGGAGGAGCATATGATCAGGAACCGATGGTACTGAAGGAAGAAGTCCAAGCTGCTCTGAAGGCATTGGCAAAAAACAAGGCTCCAGGAATTGACGGAATATCAATTGAGATGTTTCAGCAAACGGATGCAGTGCTGGAAGTGCGCACTCGCCTATGCCAAGAAATTTGGAAGACAGCTACCTGGCCAACCAGCTGGAAGAAATCCGTATTTATGCCTGTTCCCAAGAAAGGTGATCCAACTGAATGTGGAAATTATAGAACAATATCATTAATATCACACACAAGTAAATTTTTGTTGAAGGTCATTCAAAAGCGGCTGCAGCAGTACATCGACAGGGAACTGCCAGAAATTCAGGCTGGTTTCAGAAGAGGACATGGAACCAGGGATATCATTGCTGATGTCAGATGGATCCTGGCTGAAAGCAGAGTACCAGAAGGATGTGTACCTGTGTTTTATTGACTATGCAAAGGCATTCGACTGTGTGGATCATAACAAATTATGGATAACATTGAGAAGAATGGGAATTCTAGAACACTTAATTGTGCTTGCAAGGAACCTGTATATAGACCAAGAAGCAGTAGTCCGAATAGAATAAGAGGATACTGTGTGGTTTAAAGTTAGGAAAAGTGTGCGTCAGGGTTGTATTCTTTTACCATACCTATTCAATCTGTATGCTGAAATAATCTGAGAAGCTGGACTATATAAAGAAGAAGGTGGCATCAGGATTGGAGGAGGACTCATTAACAACCTGCAATATGCTGATGACCAGCCTTGCTTGCTGAAAGTGAAGAGGACTTGAAGCACTTACTGATGAAGATCAAAGATCACAGCCTTCAGTATGAATTACACCTCAACGTAAAGAAAACAGAAATCCTCACAGCTGGACCAATAAGCAACATCATGATAAACAGAGAAAAGATTGAAGCTGTCAAGGATTTCATTTTACTTGGATCCACAATCAACAGCCACGGAAGCAGCAGTCGAGAAATCAAAAGACACATTGCATTGGGCAAATCTGCTGCAAACGACCTCTTTAAAGTGTTGAAAAGCAAAGATGTCACCTTGAAGAGTAAGGTGCACCTGACCCAAACCATGGTGTTTTCATTCGTCTCATATGCATACAAAAGCTGGACAACAACGAATAAGGGAGACTGGAGAAGAACTGACGCCTTTGAATTGTGTTGTTGGCAAAGAATTACCATGGACTGGTGAAAGAACAAACAAATCTGTCTTGGAAGAAGTACAACTGGAATGCTCCTTAGAAGCAAGGATGGCAAGACTACGTCTTACATACTTTGGACATGTCATCAAGAGGGATCAGTCCCTGAAGAAAGACATCATGCTTGGCAAAGTGGAGGGCCAGTGAAAAAGAGGAAGACCCTCAACAAGGTAGATTGCTGCAATGGGCTCAAGCATAATGATTGTGAAGATGGCACAGGATTGGGCAGTGTTTTGTTCTGTTGTCCATGGGGTCGCTATGAGTTGGAACCAACTCAATGTCACCTAACAACAACAACACAGTATAATGCTATACAGCATGACCATTTGTGTCCACCTAGAAACTCCTAGATGAATACCTAAGAGACTGTAAATTGTGGATACTTTCGGAGAATATGAGAATGGAAATCATAGGGGATAGCTGAAGATTTTTACTTTTCCACTTTATATCTTTCTGTGCTGATTGAACTTTTATTGTGGTTATTTTAAAAATAAATAAATATTTAAAAATAAACAAATATTTCAAGACAATAAATAATTATTTTAGCTGTCATTGAGTTGTCTCCTAACTTGTGGTGACCCCATGCACAACGGACCAAACCTCTGCCTGGTCTTATGCCAGCCTCAGGGTTGATTGTAGATCAGACCCTTGTGTTCCACAGGGTTTTCATGAGTTGATTTTTGGAAGTAGATTGCCATGTCTTTCTTCCTAGTCTGTCTTAGTCTGGTGGCTCAGCTGAAGCCTATTCAGCATCGTAGCAACACGCAAGCCTCCAGACAGATGTGCAGTGGCTGTGCAAGAGATCTACTGGCCAGAAGTCAAACCCAGACCTCCCCCATCTCCCACTGTCCCCTGTTTGCCTTTAAGATTACCTTAATTCTACTCTCTGTATTTTGTTCCCTCACTTCAGAGACAAGAACTAAGCATAATAAGAAAGAGGTTCAATTTCTGGCATGGGTTTCTGAGTAGAAACCATACTCCCCGCTACCAGTTCCTGGTCCATCCACGGGTACTTCTGACTAAACTCTAAATCTGTAGCTTTAAAACAAAACAAAAACAGGGCAGAAAGAAAGGAAGGGGTCCAACATGTAAATCCACCAGCCTTGTCCTATGCCCTGAGGCTAGCTGGACCCCTCCTCTACTTGCTTCATTCCCCTAGGGGGAAGGAAAGCCCGTTCCCCTGCACAGTTTCATAATGGACAAAATACACTTGCTTTGCCTCAGCGCTCTGATGGTTTTCTCTTTTCCAGAACAGCTTGATTTCAACAGGCCTGGCTTGGGAGGACATGTTATACCCTCTGTACCAGAAATACAAGAATGCCATCACATGGGGAGACCAAGATTTATTAAATATTATATTTTATTTCAACCCAGGTAGGTTGTCTTTAGAGAATACGGTTTGCGTAGAAGTACGCCCACCTCGAGGCCTAAGCGTGCATTCCAGGCCTCTGCTATTGACTAGGCTGGAATTGTGCCCAGGGCAGCCCGTGTTCCCCTCCCACCCTGCCACCGGCACTCCTTTTCATCCGCCCCCTGGGTATCTGACGGAGGCGTGTCTTCATGCTGCTGACACAAAAGGCCCTTATTGAAACCTCAGACACTGGACTCCATTTTTAAAGAGTATTTCTTAAGTTTTTCTGGACCACTCTTCTTAGAAGTGCAGTCAAAATTAACCTGAGGCACAGAACTACACGAAAAGATGACAGTCTGGGCATCAGACCCTCTGCAGCCTAAACAGTTACTAGAGTGAAGGATTTTCAGGATCCTTGGAATTAAGTGACTCGCTCAGGGTTAAAAGAGCCTAGAATAAGGACTTAAAACAATAACAAAACCCTGCCGCTGTGGATTCAACTCTGACTCAAAGTGACTCTAGAGAACAGAGTAGAACTTCCCCATAGGGTTCCCAAAGCTGTATCTTTATGGAAGCAGATCACCAGGTCTTTTCTCCCGAAGAGCAGCTGCTAGTGGGTTCGAACTGCAGATCTTCCCGTTAGCAGCCGAGTGCTTAACCACTTTGCCACCAGGGCTCCTTAGACTGGGATTTACAGTCCCAAATCCCATTTTTCTTTTCATTCAGGGCAAGGGAAATTCTTATACTCCTACATCGATGATTTGGTGGTGGCAATGAGGGTGGGAGAAATGGAAAGTTCTGGTCTGTGTTTTTACGTTAACGCCTAAGGCTAATACAATTTCCTTCTTTTGTTATTTCTTCTTGCTAAAACCTTAATGTCATAAAAATCAAAACCATGTTTTCTCCTTAAAAAAAGAAAAAAAACCCATTGTCATCGAGTCAGTTCCCGCTCATAGCCACCCTATAGGACAGAGTAGAACTGCCCCTTAGAGTTTCCAAGGAGCGCCTGGTGGATTCCAACTGCCAACCTTTGTTTGGTTAGCAGCTGTAACACTTAACCACTGCGCCACCAGGGTTTCCTCCAACCCACACTACCCTTTAAAAATCCTGAAGTGGAGACTTCTTTTTATAAAGAGCTCTGTCTGTGGCTATGTGTTACTTCGAAGCACCAACTGTGTATCTTTATTTATTTTTTTATAGTAGAACTTAATCTTATATGTCCTTAGATCAAAAAAGATCAAACCGTGGAAATGAAAAAAAAAGCAGGTCAATATGGAGTTTCTGGGAAAAAGTCCCAATACTAACTCATTAGAAGGAAACGTGGCCATTCCCTTCTTGCATGCTTTAATCCATTTCAATCTGACGGTAACGGAATTTAAGGTCTGCACCTCCTCCTTTTCCATCTTAAGCAGATCTCTTCTTTTTTCTGGGTTTAGGTGTATTGGTTAGAACTCTAACCAAATAATAGACTGACGAAGCTAGTCTAAGCAAAACCAAACACCAGGCATCATGGCGTCGACTCCAACTCGTGGCAATCCCATGGGTGTCAGAGTAGCACTGTGCTCCATAGGGTTCAATGGCTGATTTTTTGCAAGTAGTTTGCCAGGCCTTTCTTCTCAGGCACATCTGGGTGGACGGAAAGGTTACTTTTTTCTAAGCAAACAGGTGTCTCTTGAAAGCCAAGGGTAGGAAGGCAGGCAGGCTCAGCACAGGACTGGACATAGGAAAGGAAAAGCAATGAGGAACCCGAAGTGAACTCTCTTGCTCTCACTGAGACTGTATTCCCTGCTCCTCAGACCTGAAAGCAAAGTACGGAGGTTTCATGCTATGGGTTTACCCACATGGAAAGACTAGCTTCATCCCAATCCCAAACTGCCATCCCAAATCGGATGGTTCCAGTATGGGTCAGCTGGACCTGGAGCATGGAACCAAGAAATAATGGATAACATTGATTATTTCCTAAGTGCCAGGTGCTGTTCTAAGCATTATCTTATATCATCCTCAGAACAACCCTAAGAATATAATCCCCATATTACAGAAAAAATACCAAGGGAAAAAGGGTTAAAGAATTTACAGACCCATCCAGAGAGTACTGGGGCCACACTCTGAACCCAGGCCACTCCAACTCTATCTCTGTGTATTTGGGGAGAGGAGAGGTTTCCAGAGATGGGGGATCTTAGAGAGCTGGACAAATACCCTAAAAAGTATGTCTCAGCTACATTACTTTTTTTTTACGTTTAAATGCTGTATTTTCCTTTCTGTTGTGAATCTAGAACCATCTGATGTAAGCAAATCTGTCTTCCCAAACTGAGGAATTCAAAAGATTCAAACAGTTGCGTCCCCAGAAATCCTCTTAACCTGTTGCAGATTATTTGAGGACATGATCAGTGAGTAATACTCAAAGGCAGGTGTCAGCAGCTTTGCAATTAGACACCAGCTCCCTTGTCTTTAATTGGGGCAGAAAACCAGCTGAGCTTAATAGCTTCCGCACTCCCCGTTTTAGATCCAGATGGGCATGGAGTACAAGGATGTTGTAAAATAACCGCGAAGTTGCTGGAACCCCTGGTTCCGAGCAGTAGCAAATAAGTAACCAAACTCTCTGGCTTTAGGTCAGGGAGTGTTAGAGAACTCCTTGATTGTTCTTGGTGTGGCCTGCGTTTAGTCTTCCTGTTTCATACTTGACCCAGGTACTTTCTTAAGCAGGAGCTCTTTGAACTGAATTCCAGTGATCCAGTGATCACAGTCACATTTAAAGGTTTTTCTTTGTTCATATTGATTGTGAGCACTTTCTATTAACCAGGCCAAACTACATTTGAGAAAATAATTTGTGACCTTTATCCCTGGAAAGAGAGAGGGAGGCAATTTTAGCCCCAGGACAACAGATAACTATGTTTACTGTTGTGATTCTTTGGGTTGCCATGGATGAAGCAATGCATGTAAAACCTGTAGTGCTTGTCTAGAGTGTTATTATTATAGCCTCCTGTAGCCAATAGCATTTCTTTTTCAAATGTGATTAAAAGTCATTAAAGAAAAAATGGTTTAAAACTTTTTTTAATACTGTATTTTAGATGACGGTTTACAAAGCAAATTAGTTTCTCATTAAACAATTAATACACATATTGTTTTGTGATATTGATTACCAACCCTACTACGTGTTAACACTCTCCCTTCTCAACCATGGGTTCCTCATTAACTGGCTTTCCTATCCTCTCCTTACTTTTCGTCCTTGCCCCTAGGCTGGTGTGTCCATTTAGTCTTGTTTTGTTTTATGGGCCTGTCTAATCTTTGGCTGAAGGGTGAACCTCAGGAGTGACTTCAGTACTGAGTTTGGTTTAAAACTCTTCATATTATTAGATAGAGTAAATGCCTGCGGGTACATTGTTGCAGGGTTCAGTAATAGACTGACTCAAGCCTGTAGCAGGTATGCAGGTAGCTTGCCCACAGGACACTTCCTGATAGGTAAGCCAAGGCAGCTTCTTCAAGGGGTGGAAGACTGCATGTACATCTTTGAGTTTGAGTCAAGAGTAGAGTTTCATGTTGTTGTTGGCTGCCACCGACTTGGCCCCCAACTGTACAATGGAATGAAATACTGCCTGGTCCTGCACCATCCCCATAATCTGTTGCGGTTCAGACCGTTGTGATCCGTGGCTGATTTTCGGAAGTAGATCTCCAGGCCTTTCTTCCTAGTCTGCCTTAGTTTGGAAGCTTTGCTGAAACTTGGTCAGCACGTTAGCAACGTGTAGGCCTCCACTGACTGACAAGTGCTGGCTGCCCACGAGGTGCATAGAAGGGGCAAATCTGGAAAGGGCCAAAAGAGAACCCAAAGTAGAAAGATGGGTGTGTATTAATGCACTTTGGTTGCAGGGAGCAAAAAACCATTCAAGCCATTTAGTTAAGTAAGGGAAGATATTGGGAGGATCCTGAGGTGGTCTCATGAATACATGCATCAGGTAAAGCCAGGCAGATGAGAACTAGCTCTGGGGAGCTGCCAGGGACCAGGGCTGATTTGTTCATCCTTCAGAGGCCTTATGGTCTCTGTCATCTTTGCTTCTCTCTGTGCCTCTGCTTCCATTCTCTCTCACAGCCAGCATCCTTTGTTTGCACATGGCCCAGCATGACTGCCAACCCCAAGTCAACACAACTATACAAGTCTAAAATTGAAGATGATTGATTTCCTATGGTTCCTAATTCAAAGTCTTGAGAATGGCTCCACTCAGCCTATGAATTGATTTCCAGCCCAGCTATGAATCAATTCTCTTTGAGCCAGGAGACTACCCTCCATGTGGTCATCGGTGGCCAGAGGGACAAGATCATGTGACACAAACATAGCCCTCTAGGTCTACGCCTTCTTCAGGGTCAGTTTCTAGAAAAGTAGCTTGTGGGCAGGAAAGAAACTTAAACTAGACATGTGTAGATGACAAGGCAAGGCATCAAGCCAGAGAAGAAGCAGTGGGGTTCTGCCCAAAGGGAGAGAGAAGAGCTGAAATGGCCATGGAATAAACACATAGATTTCCCTTGTGTTGAGTGTGACAACAGGGAGTCAGGAGAGGTGCAGCTAGGGCCAGAGGGAGCAGGACACCTGGTCATATGGGACAAGCTTTACTGTCCTTGACTTGGAATTTCATAAGCCTCTTCTACGGCACTATCAGGACCTTATTCTCATCCTGTCTGGAATGACTGGAGCCCTGCCCTTGAGTATGCAAGCATATTTTCCATACCAAAAAGCACCCAGCAGCTGGCAATTCTGAGCATGTTGTAGGGTTGACAGGCTCAACTCTTTGGTATCAGGACTGTTCAGGAAAACTGATCATGAATTGTTGTTCTGGGAGCCGGGGCAATTCAGGAGCTCTGATGTAAAGTACAAAAGAGAAGGAGAGAGATTTTAGTTTCCTTGTGAGAAGGAGTTGTGTCTACTTTATGTGTTTGTCTTTCATGGTGTGTAACTTAAATGGAGTTGGGGTTCACAAGTCTTGGTTGAATGAATGAATGGAATTAGGAGAATGGAGTGAAAGGAGAAAGGAAGAGGAAGAGAAGGAGACCACTGCAAGGAAAATGAGAGAAAAGGGAAGTGGGGAGGAAAAGGAGAGGGAGACAGCAAGAGAGAGGAAAAGGATATACAGTAAAACCTGCAAAAGTCGGGATGTGTGTTAGGTGGAAACCTGTCAGAGAAGGAAAACTCAAATATTTTCCACTAACAGAGAGAGAGAGAGAAAAAGTGGTAAGACTGCACCCTGTCAAAGGTGGAAAACTTGTGAGACCTTGAAAAACAAGGCAGTCCTGCCAAGTTCCGGCTCTCACGGGTTTCTCCCTATGTAGTAGAAGGAGGCATATGGTTTCATTCATTCATTCAGCAGATGTTTATTGAGCACCTACCGTATGCCAGCTATAGGGCTAGGTGCTGGGCATATGGCTGCAGACGAGATAAACAAAACCCTGTTTTCACAAAACCCCTTCTACTGGAAGAAATAGACTCACAAAGAACAGTAACTTGTCATTCAGAATAACCACAAACTGTGGTAAGTGCTATGTGGGAAACAGATGAGGGGTTGAGAAGGAGCATATCAGAGCTGGAGAGAGAGGAGAGCTTGTTTAAGATTGTGTGGTCAGTGAAGTCTTCTTGGAAGAATTAATTTCCCTTTTCTGGGGTAAAGGAGTCCCTTGTTAGAGCAAAAGGTTAAGCACTCAGCTACAAACCAAAAGGTCTGGCAGTTCAGAATCCACCCAGAAGCAACCTGGAAGAAGACTTGGTGATCACAGCCATTGAAAACCCTTTGGAGCACACGTGGCGTCACCATGAGCCAGAACCGACTCTAGTGTAACAGGTTAACTGGTTTCTGGGGCAAGGTGCATTCTGGGAGAAGGACAAAAAGAATGCTGGGAAAGCTGAGTTCCAGAATGGGACATTTAAAAGAAAACTGTTAATAATGTAATCAGTCTCCATTCCATTGATACAGAGTAGCTGCTGAGGAGCAAGCCTGTTTCACCATGAACTAAAATAACTAGACATAAACTATTCCATAATCTTAGAGACCCCAAGAGTGTGAAATAATCAGAAATGTAAGGAGCAATCAATTCACCCAGTACTTTGTGAGTAGTTAGGAGACCCTGGAAGTAAATATGACTCCTGAAGGGATCACTAAGGGATTATCAGTTAATGAGTTTCTTTATCTATGTAAAATTGAGAGAAAAATAGCAAAGACCCAGGGTTTGAAGATAGGTGGGCTGGAAGAAAGTAGTGTATAATAAATTGCAGTGTTTTGGGGTCTGGGGATTTGAGATTTTACAAGCATTCAGTGTATTATTTCCTGAACATTTCACCATGCCATCTTTTTTAAGCATCATATTTTCCCAGCACTGATAATCTTGCTTAAACGAGATCCGTTTCAGGACAGGTATCGATCATGTGCCAAATAGCTGTCATTAGTTCATTCTATATGTTCATTAGCTCATCTACAGAGGTTTTCCTCCCTCTGCCCAGCCCACGAGGCTAACTCAGCACCGCCCTCCCCACCTCATTACCGAAATAGAGATATCAAAGTATAACCCATGCAAAATTTATCTGTGACTAAAAAGACATATCTATTGATTTCCTTTCCTTTTGATGACAACACCCCAGTTTCCTTAGGGGAGTCACTCTTCCCCCATTGCATGGAGTCTTAGAGCCCTGCCCTCCCCTGGCTCCCCCAAAGCCAGGCAGACTATCTCCTGGGAACTTGAGCCTAGAGAGGAATTACCCAAGAGCAGAGAGTGACTGAGGCTGATTCATCCTGGCAGAATGCTGAAAAGCTGATATGAATTAGTCCCCATCCCCTAGACCCCAGGAACTACCCATTTCCTGCCCAATTCATCTTTACCTCTTATTTTATGAGCTAGCTTCTCTCCTTTCAAAAAGAAAATATCCACCCCACCCTTTTTTTTTTTTTTTTTTTGGGCTTAACAAGCTAGAACCAAACGTGGCTACTTGCAACTTAATCTAGGATTATATTTCTTGAACATTTTAGACCCCCCCCCGAAAAAAACCCAAACTCGTTGCCATTGAGCCAATTCCAACTCATTGAGCCAATTCCAACTCATAGCAACCCTATAGGACAGAGTAGAATTGCCCCATAGAATTTCCAAGGAGCACCTGGTGGATTTGAACTGCCAACCCTTTGGTTAGCAGCTGTACCACTTAACCACGACGCCACCAGGGTTTCCCATTTTGGACCAAAGCAGTATATTTATATGACTACTTTTCTACTGTTATCTTCTCCCCTCAAAGAGATGGCCTTTGCCCTAGCAAAGCTAAAATGGTTTATCTTTTCTGAAACATTCTCTAATTTCCAAAGTTTTCATTGTGATCAGGCTGTTTTTCTCTACCTTAAATGCTTCTCGAAGCCTCTGTTTCTGACTGCCAAAATTCTACCCTAACTTGAAGTTCAAGTGAAAGTTCAAAACTTCCTCTCATCTCACCTCCCAGAAATAAACTCTCCTTTCTCTGAGCCCCAATAAAACATGGCGTTTGTTTATTTTGACCACCCTATGTACTATCTTCCTTAAACCCATTGCCGTAAAGTCAATTCCAACTCATATCAACTCTATAGGACAGAGTAGAACTGCCCCATAGGGTTGCCAAGGCTCTAATTTTACGGAAGCAGACTGCCATGTCTTTCTCCCACGGAGCAGCTGGTGGGTTTGAATCACAGACCTTTCAGTTAGCAGTCCAGGCTTAACCACTGTGCCACCAGGACTTCTATGTCCCTTAAAGAGTATAAATTCCTTGAGGGCAAGAGCAGCTCCTTAGCATTGTGGTGACACCAGTGCTTTGCAATAATGTGGTGAATGAATACTTATTTCATTTATACGCCCAATGTGTTTTACTTTTCTTCCTCTGGGAGAATTCTGCAGGGAGAGGGTGTAAAGATGTGAATTGAAATCTCTGGAATCCAGTTTTATATTTGAGGTTAGACAGCTGGGATTCTTAGGTGGTCCTTGGGAAATCTGTAACACCCTAAACTTGGAAACAGATGTTCTTTACATATACTGTATTAGTTTCCTAGGCTGCTGTAACAAAGTACCACAAACTGGGTGGTTTACAACAACAGAAATGTATTGTCTCACAGCTCTGGAGGCTAGAAGTCTCCAAAGTGTCAGCAGGGCTATGCTCTCTTTGAGGTTCTGGGGGAAGTTCCTCCATTGCTCCTTTCTAGCTTCCAGTGGTTGCTGGCAATCCTTCTTATTCATTGGCTTATAGATGTATCGCTGTGGTCTCTGCTTCCATCTTCCTTCTGGGTGTGTGCCTGTACCTCTTCTCCTCTTTTATAAGGACACCACTTGTATTGGATTAGGACCCACCCTACTCCAGTGTGGCCTCATGTTAACTGATAATATTGTCAAAGACCCTCTTTCCAAACAAGTTCATGTTCGCAGGCACTGGGGGTTAGGACTTCAACATACCTTTTGGGGGACACAATTCAATCTATAATATATACCCAGTTGTACTTTTCCAAAGACAGAGTCTAAAACTTCTGTGAGATTTGCAGAGAGATCTGTGACCTATAAAAGGTTAAGAATGACTAGGTACCTGGAGTACCTATGCCTAGAACTGGAGTAAAACATGTATCACAGGCATGTATGTCAAAAACAATAAGATTCACTCAGTTTACCTCATTTAATCCTTTCAGCAACCTAATGCAATAGTTCTTGGTATAACAATGGTAATAATAATTTTAAGTGCTCAGCTGGTAACTGAAAGGGCAGCGGTTTGAACCCACCAGCAGTTCCACGGGAGAAAAGGCCCAGCGATCTGCTCCCATAAAGATTTACAGGCTTGGAAATCCTATGGGGCATTTCAGCTCTAACTCATGGCAACCTTATGTATAACAGAGTGAGACACTGCCCAGTCCTGCACCATCTTCACGACTGTTCGTGTTGGAGTCCATTGTTGTGGCTGTCAGTTAATGTGTGGTAAAGCTAAGATTCAAACCTGGATAATTTGACTTCTCTATACTGCTTCTTAAAGGAGCCATGGTGGTGCAGTGGTTAAGCACTTGGCTGCTAACCAAAATGTCGATGGTTTGAACCCACCAGCCATTCTGTAAGACAAATATGTCGCAGACTGCTTCCGTAAAGATTTACGGCCTTGGAAACACTGTAGGGCAGTTCTGCTCTGTCCTGTAGGGTCGCTATCTGTAGGAATTAACTTGACTGCAACAGGTTTGATTTTTTGGCTTGGTATGGCTTCTAAACTGATGTCAAGTGTTTCAGTAACTCACCAACATTATAAAACCCATAGAACCCAAATTTGAACCTATGTATGTCTGATTCCAAAGCCCCTTTCCACTTTCTCTTTGTCTCACTGGGTTCAGTCCTCTAAGGAGGCTGCCGTAGTGGAGGCCTAAACTACTTGGGAAGAGGCAAAGCCATTCATCACCAAACCTGAAACTCCATGAAGACAGGGACTGGGCTTTCCTGTTATTTGCTTTGTCCACAGTGCACATATCAGGTACTCACTCGATAAATACTTGAGTCAAACAATCAGTGCATCTAGAAAAACACAGGTGGGCTCCGGGACGGTCACTCAGCGGGGAACATTAGCCGGGGCATCGGCAGAGGCGGCAAGTACAGATGCCCAGGTGGGTGTCCTAACCATTGGGTTACAAAAGGAAGCAGTGGGGCTGTGGGGAACTTACTGTGTGCCAGATACTGTTCAAAAGCACTTTTTTAGATGTTTTACTCATTTAATCCTCACATCCACCCTATTTAAAAAACAAAAAACAGTTGCCATTGAGTTGATTCCAACTCATGGTGACCCCAGATGTGTGAGAGTAGGACTGACCTCAATAGGGTTTTCAATAGCTGGTTTTTTGAAACTAGATCACCAGGCCTTTCTTCTGAGGTGCTCTGGGTGGACTTTAACCACCACTCTTTCAGCTATAAGCCAAGCTCTTAACCATCTGTGGCACCCACGGCCTCCTCTACCTTACGAGATAGCTATTATTGCACTCCCCCTTTCTCAGATAAACAAAAAACCCAGTGCCGTTGAGTTGATTCCAACTCATAGTGACCCTATAGGACAGAGTAGAACCCCCATAGAGTTTCCAAGGAGTGCCTGGCAGATTCGAACTGCCGAACCTTTGGTTAGCAGTCGTAGCACTTAACCACTTTGCTACCAGTGTAGGGGGAACTAAAATGCAAAGAGGTCACACAGGTAATAAACAGAAGAGTTGGGATTCAAATCTAGGGATGACTACTACTGCGCCCTGCTGATGGACTATCTATGGACAAGTGCATCATGGTGGAATGGAGTTCATCTGTGAGAAGGAAAATCTGATAGTGCATTGTGAACAATCAGGAATTTGATAGAGGGTTCCTGATGTCGCTGTGGCCTCTGAAAGACAGAACCTGCTAGATATATATACACGGTCCACCAGAGGGGCTGTGTGATGGTCTCGTCGTTCTTTGCTTTTCATCTGGAAGCCCTCTGCAATCTCTAAGCAGTGATCCTCTGCTTGAGAAGAGGATACCTTCAGCCCACCAACAGGCCCTGCTTTAAGTCACTTTTCCAGTAGTGGTCACTGATTTGCTCTAATCCTCTGTGCTCTCTTACCAAGGCCTTCCTCACCGTCAGTGGCACACATTTGCAGATAGCTTTCATCCGTAACTCCTCTAATTCCAGCCTGTACTGGAATCATGCTGAGGAACCCGGAAGCAAGGGGGTCATGAACTTGTTGCTAATTATAATGCGAGTCATCAAAGGGAAATTTTCTGAGTCCAGTAGAATTAGAGCAGTTTCTCAGCCTCGACCCTACTGACATAATCCTTTGCTGTGGGGGGCTGTTCTGTGCATTATAAGATGTTTAACTGTATCTCTGGTGTCTACACCTAGATACCAGTAGCACCCTACCCCATGTGTGATAACCAAGAATGTCTTCCTGCAAACACTGCCATGTGTTCTCTGGGGGCAAAACCACCCCTGGTTAAGAACCACTAGGTTAGAGATTCAAAAACAAATACACACATGCACAGAGAGAGAGACACCAAGAATATAGTCACCTTGGTGTAGGGGTATTTTTGTTTTATACTTTCAGTTTTTTTCTCTTTGCTATTGTAAGGTTTTTTTTTTTCCCTTGTTTGATTTTTGTTTATTTGTAATCAAGCTTGACTTCTATTTTCTGCATCTGTCCATTTCACAAAAACTTTGTGAAGAATTGATTGTGATAATAACTACTAACACTACTGAGCACAACATGCATTTTTTCACTCAATCATCAAATAAGAGGATGGTCCTGTTACTCCCATTTTACAGATGAGGAAACTGAAGCACAAGGAGGTTAAGTCATTGGACCTAGGTCTCACTGTTTGTGAGTGCAAGAGTTGCAATTCAGACCCAGGCTGCCTGATGCCCTGGTTTGCCTTCTTGTACACGATGCTATACTGTCTTCCTTCTTTGGATGAAACTTAAAATATCACTACTGTGTGCCCCTTTAATTCCTGATATCAGAAGTTTAACAAATGTCATGAAATTGGGCCCATGAATCATGATCACACTCATATGCACTTACATTTTGCATGGTCTGCAGTTTGTAGAACCATTGTTTTAATCGCCAGGCATAAGATGTGAGCTGACACTCACTGTGGGCATATGTCTTTCTTTGTCACCACCAGAGTGTCTCTATGTGTTCCCCTGCCATTGGAACTACCGTCCCGATCACTGCATGTACGGAAGCAACTGCAAAGAGGCTGAACGTGAAGGTGTGTCTGTTCTGCATGGGAACCGAGGTGTCTACCATGATGATAAGCAGCCAACTTTCAAAGCCCTCTACGAAGCAATACGGGATGTAAGTGTCCTCCTGCCACTGTTAGGCAGCCGTGCGTGCTTACAGCATGAAGCAGATGGGAACTTGGTCATCAGTCCCTTTGAAGCCCAAATGGCTCTCCAGAAGCTTTGAATGACACCGATTTACCCCAACTCCAGTCACTCTGTTTTCACTATAGCCACATGCCACCTAATATTCTACTATATCCACTCTTTTTTTTTACTGTTTCCAAGTAAGTCGCTCTTTTTTTTTTTTTTACTTAAATAAATTTACTGAGGGAGTGCCTTAGTCATCCAGTGCTGCTATGACAGAAATACCATAAGTAAATGGCTTTAACAAAGAGAAGTTTATTTTCTCACAGTAAAGTTGACTAAAAGTCCAAATTCAGGGTGTCAGCTCCAGGGAAGGCTTTCTCTTTCTGTTGGCTCTGGAAGAAAGTCCTTGTCCTCAATCCTCCCCTGGTCGAGGAGCTTCTCAGGCACAGGGACCCTTTGTTCAAAGGACACGCTCTGCTCCTGCTGCTTCTTTCATAGTGTTATGAGGTCCACAACTCTGTTTGCTTCCCTTTCCTTTTATCTCTTGAGAGATAAAAGGTGGTATTTTTTATAGGCCACACTCCAGGGAGACTCCCTTTACCTTGGAGCAGGGAGGTGACCTGAGTGAGGGTGGTGTTACAATCCCACCCTAATCCTCTCAACATAAAATTACAATCACAAAATGGAGGACAACCACACAATGCTGGGAATCATGGCCCAACCAAGTTGATACACACGTTTTTGGGGAGACATAATTCAATCCATGACAGGGAGGATATTTTATACCAGGAAGGGAAATCCTGGGCCCTTTGCCATAATAGAGAGCATTAGGCAAGGGTAAAGATAATACCCACCACCTGTCTGTCAGTTTGTCATACTGTAGTGCTTTGCGTGTCACTGTGATGCTGAAAGCTATGTCACTGGTATTTCAAAGACCAGCAGGGTCACCTATGGTAGACAGGTTTTAGTGGCACTTCCAGGCTAAGACAGACTAGAAAGAAATGCCTGGAAAATTTTGGAAAATCAGCCAGTGGAAACCCTCTGCATCACAACAGAATATTGTCCGATATAGGGCTGGAAGCTGAGCTTACCAAATGTACCAACAGTCATGAAGATGCAGAAGAACCAGGCAATGTTTCATTCTGTTATGCATAAGATCTCCATGAGTTAGAGCCGACTCCACAACAACCAACAACAACAAAGATAATACAACAAAAATAAAACAGCATTATTCAGTTCAAGCTAAATATGTTGCCTGGTTGCTTGCTCCAACCTCTCAAGTAATCAGGTATCCAGGTGGTCAATTAGGACGTGAGCTAAACGGACAGTAACAGTTAAGCCTTTATTCCGTTACTGTGACAGGGCAAGCAAGAGGCAAGATGAGCTCCCGGTGCTCCATTTCCCCATAGAACGGCCCTGGCAAGGAGAAGGTGGGTGCGGCGCAGACAGAGGGAGTCATCCTACTGCTGAGAAGCACCCAAAGCAGACTCCTGCCTTTTACTGACCCGTGGGTCAGGTGAGGGGAAGGAGAGGGGAAAAGTCTGGGACTGAAGAGGTATTGAGTCAAAATGGAAAAAAATGCTTTAGGCGAGATCTTTAATAAGGAGGCCACGAATCTAGGTGCCGTGGGCATATGAGCATGGCTGACGGGAGAGGCCTGAATCCTTGCCTACAACTCCCTCGAGAAAACTGCAGTGCACTGACTGGGCACCGAGCCTGGCGTGGAAGGGCAGCTTCCCTGTGGCCTGCCAGGCAAAGCCTTTTAATTGCCTGTGGTTGGCCTGAACCATCACCCGCAGGATTTTTGCCAGTAGCCAGGCTCCTTAGAACCTGAAGCCCGCCCTTAACTTCATTGAAGAGATCGATTAGCAAGTGTTAGGGAGGCGTTAAAGACATATTAGAACTACAGATAGTCCCTGACCTCGGATGTATTGGAGTTACAAAGAACCCCACTTGGTACATCTTACCATCAGTAATGTGTACTACATATAACGTTGCAGCGCGTGATTGGCTGGTGCTATCATTCTCAGATGTTCCACATTATGACTTACTGTTCAAACCACTGCCACACAGCAGGCTATGAAAACTAAAAAAAAAAAGGATTCGACTTACGTCGGAGTGGACTTACAATGAATGGTCTTGTCAGAATGGAACCCCACGTTAAGTTGGGGACTACCTGTACCTTCTGGTAGTAAATGGAAGGTTGAAAGAACCTTACTTTGTGGTTCATCACCTACAATCAGGTCAAGCGCTACCTGCTGGCACCTTGCATCTCATGCTTTGGGAAATTCTTCAGTTCACATCATCTTTTACCTTGAGATTGCCGTGTGAAAACCAGCAAACGCTACTTTCGGGGATTACTCTTTTGAATCCGTAATTGCAATACATAGAGTAGGTGTTAGGAAACTTGGGCAGATCTGGCCTGCTCCCTATTTTTATAAAACATGTGGTCTGAGAATGGATTTTACATTTTTTAATACATAAAAGAAGAAGAATATTTTATGACCTGAGACTATTATATGAAATTCAAGCTTCAGTCTCGATAGTCTTACTGTGACACAGCCACGCTCATTTGATTTCAAGTTGTCTCCGACTACTTCCACTCTACAAGAGCCGGCCGAGGGGAGTAATTGTGACAGAGAAGGTATGCCCTGCAAAGCCTAATATAGCTAGTATTAACCCTTTACAAAGTTTGCCAACCACTGACATAAACTGTGTAGACCTCATCAGGGGTTTTTTCATCAGGGCCTGGGAACCTTGGGTTTTCATGAACAGTCTTTGGTAGGAGGGAGGTAGGGGGATGTATCGTGTAAACTGGTAACACATTTTTGGGGTATGAAAATGTGCTTTTGCTAGGGAGAGTCCCAAATAGTTGTAACTCTGGAATTCTCAGAATTGTCTTCCGTGCAGGGAAAGAGTTTAGTACGTGTATAATTGAACACCTCTCTCTTCTCTGCTGTATTTTCCTGCTGTTTGGTTTCCAAAGGCCAGGTGATTTGATTACACAGACAATTTGTTCTGTTCCTAGTGATACCATCACATTTAGATACTCAAACACTGACTCCAGGGGCAAACCCTTTCAGGAGTACAAGTGGAAGTTAAACAAGAATGTGGGGATATCATAGCTGCTCTCAGATTTCTTTTATAATCTGTCAGCCGTGGTTTGGACTTGAGCAGTTGTGGCTCTTGAGTTACAACTTGTTTGTTTTATGGGGAACCAGAAAGAAAGCCAAATAATTTTGTCTCATGAATGATCCTGCCCGAAACACTCAATGATGTTCTTCAGTTGGGCCTTAAAAGACCATTTTCATTCAGGCATTTCAATCAGGAATATCACTAACTCATCCCCCAAGCATGAGTACATCTAGACCAACCCCATCATAAAGGATATATTTCCCCATCCTCCACAATGCTGTGCACCATAGAATAGTAGGTCAGACCTTGGCTTTGGGGATAACAGACCTGGGTTCAAATCCCAATTTTGTCATTTTCTGGTTATCAGTCATTAATTCTGTGTCCTTACCTTTCTGGACCTCAGTTTTCATCACCTGTGAAATGCATTTTTTTTTTCTTTTTTAGTTGTACTTTAGATGAAGGTTTACAGAACAAACTAGCTTCTCATTAAACAGTAAACATATTGTTTTATGACATTGTTTAACAACCCCATGACATGTCAGCACTCTCCCTTCTTGACCTTCGGTTCCCTATTACAGTCCCCTCCTGCCTTCTTGTCCTTGCCCTGGTGCTGGTGTGCCCCTGTAGTCTTGTTTTATTTTATGGGCTGTCTAATCTTTGGCTGAAGGGTGAACCTCAGGGATGACTTCGTTACTGAGCTGAAAGGGTGTCCTGGAGCAGTAGTCTCAGGGTTTCTCCAGTCTCTGTCCGGCCAGTAAGCCTGGTCTTTTTTTGTGAGTTAGAATTTTGTTCTATATTTTTCTCCAGCTCTGCCTGGGATTTTCTATTGTGATCCCTGTCAGAACACTCAGTGATGGTAGCTGGGCAACATCTAGTTGTACTGAAATGGATTTTTTATAAAAATGTCTGTTTATAAGTATTTTCTCTCTCACTATCTTAAGTTCTCTTTTTCTCTGCACCTGTCTCTGAAAACATTCTTTCTCTCTCACTCGCTCTTGCTCTCTCCTTCCCTTCCTCCCTGCATCTGGCTCTCTCACCCTCCAACACCCTAGCCCTAGTCCTAATCCCTGTGTATGTTTATGTACTTTCCTACCTCCTGGAGGAGATAAGGCAATCTCTCCCCATCATGGCCCCTGGAAATCCATCTGTCAGATAGGCATTCTTTCAGAAATTCTTTCAACAATCATGTATGAAGCGTCTATTTTATGCTAGGACCAATCCCAGGTTCTCAGAATTAGAAGATAACAGGACTGACAAAGTCCTTGTCCTCAGGACGTGTGTATTTTGGTGGGATAAGCCAGACAATATTCACATACACAAAGAAACAAAGATCATAGCAGATCATGAATGGTGTCAGAAAGGAACCAGAGCGGGGTGAGAAGAGTGTTGCATTAGCAGGGGTCATCGGGGAAGATGCCTGCCAGCCTGAGGCTTGGTCAGCTGGAGGCAGCTATAGGTGGATCTGCAGGAAGAGCCTGCTAAGCAGAAGGAATTGGTGTTGTGTGTCTTTGAGTGATTCTCACTTAGCAACGGGGAGTAGATCACCAGGTCTCCACCGGCCCCTTCCCAAGTGGCTGCTGGGTTCAAACCACCAACCTTTCATTTAGCAGCCAGTTGGTTAACCGTTGCACCACCAGGGCTCCTTAGTGAAGGAATAAATCCATTGCCGTTATGTTGATTCCGACTCATAGTGACCCTATAGGACAGAGTAGAACTGCCCCATAGAGTTTCCAAGGAGTGCCTGGTGGATTCGAACTGCCAACCTTTCGGTTAGCAACTGTAGCACTTAACCACTACGCCACCAGGGTTTCCAGTGAAGGAAGAGCCAGGAGGAAATCCCAGAAGCAGGGAAGAGTTTGGTGTGACCATGGTGACCTTAGTGGTGATGTAGGAGGGAGAGGAGGAGATGAGAGTGGAGGGTTCCAGGTCACACAGAGCCTTTAAGACAAGGGGGGAGTGTGGATGGTGTTCTAATTGCAGTGAGAAGCCTTTATGGGAGAGTAATATGTTCTATTTATATTTTAAAAATATGACCCTTGGTGGAAGGGGACGGGGGGAAAACACAGAAATTCTTTATGAGACTTATTAGAGCCCTCCAAGGGAGAGAAGGGGCTGGCATGGACTTGTGTGGTAGCAGGAAGGTGGTGACGAGCAGCCATGTTCAGGAACTGTTGTAGAAGCAGCTACAAGACTTGCTGGAGGGTTGGATGAGGGCTGTGAGGGGAAGAAAGGAATCAAGGGTGACACCAGTTTTTAACCTATTCTCTTCCCTCCACTGGGGATGTTGTCAGTTGCCGTCAAGTCGATTTCTGTCTCATGGTGACCCCATGTGTGCGGAGTAGAGCTGCTCCATAGGGTTTTTATGGCTGTGACCTTTTGGAAACAGATCACCAGACCTGTCTCCTGTGGCATCTCTGGGTGGGTTTGAACCACTAACCTTTCGGCTAGTAGTTGGGTGCTTAACCATTTGCGCCACCGAGGGATTCCATTGCTGGGGATACAGTGGTGAAAAGGACAGATTAAGGACCGGCCTTACAGGGTCTATCAATTGTCTAAATTCTGTAAAAGAAAAAGCGTTCCCAACCTGGTCTGGGATAGAACCTTCTTGTATTGTTGTTAGTGCCATCAAGTTGGCCTCCAACGCATGGCCACCCCATGCACAATAGAGATGCTGCCCAGTCCTGCATCGTCCCCATGATCAGTTGCAAATCATACCATTGTGAGCCACAGAGTTTTTATTGGCTTTTTTGGGGGTGGGGGGAGTAGCTTGCCAGGCCTTTCTTCCTAGTCTGTCTTAATCTGGAAGCCTCATTGAAACCTGTTCAGCATCATAGAAACATGCAGGCCTCCAGCGACAGAGGGGTGGTGGCTCTGCATGAGGTTGCATTGGCCTGGAATCAAACTTGGGTTTGATTCTACCATCAAACCACCTTTTTATATTTAAAAAAAAAAAAAAAAAAAATTTTTTTTTTTTTTTTTTTAATGCATAATCCCTTCTGGGAAGAAATTGAGATTTCTGATAAACATGCTTAGGCAGTATTTCTGATGAATTGAGAAGGGATTAAGACTTGTTCTAGGAAACCAGACACCCATCCACTTTGCCAACTGTCAGGCAAGAATCTACTAACCTTAAACCATTAATTCTTCCCTTTTCTTTCCTCCAGTCTTTTCATACACAATGTCTTTGCCAAGAACAAATCTTTGACCTGACCAACTAGAGGCTTTTTCCCTTGCAGCAAGATTGTAATAAAACTTTGACACATGGTTGTAACTAAATGGCCTGAAAGATTTATTTTGGAAAATACTGCTCGCGGACACATTCAATGGGAAACAGGAGAATTAAAAAGAACAAAATCACAGAATCTAAAAAGCTCAATATTAAGTGGAAAAAACAACAGCCAGTATCCAGTACTTGAATTATTAAAATAAAGTTCATTGCTAACAAATTTCAGTAGTATGTAATTGCTAAACTGTGGATTTCAGATCACCATAGACAGGCCCTGAAGTTTCTTCGTTAAGATTGCTACAAATAGGAAGAATTCCATGTCTTGATATTGTAGATTTCAAGTATCTACTTCAGTCTTTCTCCTACTCAACAAGAAGGTGCTATATAGAGAATAGTAGATATGCTTTGTCTTTAGATTTTAAGAGCTTTAAGGACCCAAATAAATCATCTTTTTTCTAGAAGTAAAGAAACTGAGGTCCGGAGAAGTTCAATGATTGCCTGTGGCTGCACAGCCAAGTCAGGATTTAAACCTAGGGTTCTCCGAGGTCCTTTTTGCTATGTTTGTTGTTATCGTTAGTTACTGTGGGGTCAGCTCCAAATTATGGTGACCCATGTACAACAGAGACAACAGTTGCCCAGTCCTGCAGCGTCTTCACAATGGTTGGCACGCTCAAGTCCATTGGTGCAGCCACTGTGTGTTTTGAGTGCCTTCCACCCTAGGGAGCTCTTCCAGCACTTTACCGGACAATATTCTGTTGCGATCCATCATGTTCTCATTGGCTAATTTTCAGAAGTAGATCTCCAGGCCTTTCCTCCTAGTCACTATGTGAAAGAACATACAAAATACAAAACTATGACTGCATCCTTGCAGTAATGGCCCTTTCGTTTCTCTAGTAAGTTTTTTTTTGCATTTTAAGTGGCATTTCAGCAACTAAAATAAACTTTTTCTTTCTTTCAGTTTCCCTTTCAAGACAATCTCTTTCAATCCATGTATTACCCTCTTCAGTTGAAGTTTTTGGAGACTGTCCACACTTTATGTGGACGAATCCCACAAGTTTTTCTGAAGCAAATTGAGAAAACAATGAAAAGGGTTTATGAGAAACACATCATCATCCATGTCGGCCCCAACAGGATGCACTGAAGATTTCATGCTGTTTTCCTTTTGATTTTTGAATTGTAAGCAAATCATTCAGGCATCTCATGATCAAGGAAATGTTACTCTTGATGTTGCCTGGATGGTTTTTGTATGGATATTGAATGGTGCTCCGTGACTATTGAGTTTAAAAGGCTCTGTTAAATTTTGCTAAATTAGTTGCCCCTAAAAGGGAATGTGCTTTTCTTTAGTTTTTTTTTCCCTAAAATGCTATTTATCTGTTCTTTAAAAAAAAAAAAAAAAAATTACTCATATAAAATTGTTTGAGCAGGGTGAGCTGTCTGAAAATGAACATTTGTGAGCCTTCCAGTTCCTGGTGTCTTAAATCATTTCAGTGTCATCTGATATATTTAGGTAGCATTCCTGAGACTCTTTCTATGCAATTCCTCCCACCATTATAAAAGTAATACATACTTGTTATTTAAAAAAAAAAAAACTTTTAGAAAATACAGGTCCATGGAGCAAAATCAAGATTAGCCAGCTCCTACCAACCAATGGAAAAGGTTGTTGTCATTTTAATGTAGTTCCTCCCAGTCTTTTTTTTTTTTTCCTGTATTTATTTGCTGACTGTGTTTTCCATTATAATACATATCTAAAACAGTCTGAGTACACGCTGGCCCCTATGCTGAGATGTGTATGTAGGAGATAAAAGGTTAGATAAGATGAAGATTATGTTTACAGTGCTTTATTTAAAATACATCTGGGGAAGCACTCAGATTTCAGTGAATTGGACAGTGTTAAGAGGATGATGCAGGTCTGGGGGTGTTTCTCAAGAAAAATTGTTTAGTTTTGTTGAAGACTAAACCCTATGCAACAATAGCTTCTGAAAGGAAGTTCAATAACTGTGTTAAACCCAAGGGGTTTGTTTAGCCAAAAGATGTGATTTGTGTTTACCCACAGACAAAAACATTTTCTCTCAAGTCATCAGGAGTTGTGGCCATCTGTTTTTTTTTAAACTCTTGAGCAATAGGTGGAAATCAAAGACCACCTTCAAAGTTAAAGTGTACCAAATATATAGTTGAGCTAATTCCACTGGCAAAAAAAAAAAAAAAAAATTCAACTTCTTAAGAGCTTTAGAAAGGTCCTTAAAAAAAAAAAAAAAATTTTTTTTTTTCCCTCTAGGGTTACCCAGCTGTAAGCCAAGGATCCGGGCAGGTCTTATCTCCTAGCTACAGTAGAGGAAGTTCAATATTCTATTCCCCAAAGGTATCTGATTGAATCCAGTTGGTATCAGCATAAGGACATTTTGCATAAAATGCTTTATTCATCTCAAGTGGTTTATGCATAAATGAGCTCCTTGATTTGCAACAGCCTAGTAAGTTTAGTAGGGCATATATCATCCCTATTGGGTAAATAAGGAACTTATTACAGAAAGAAATGAACATACCCAGTACAATTGCTATTCTGTAAGACATGGAAACCTTAGTGGTGTAGTGGTTAAGAGCTATGGCTGCTAACCAAAAGGTTGGCAGTTCAAATCTACCAGGTGCTCCTTGGAAACTCTATGGGGCAGCTCTACTCTGTCCTATTGGGTCTCTATGAGTTGAGATTAACTTGATGGTAATGGGTTTTTTGGTTGTTTTTTCTTTTTTGGTTTATAAGGCACACAGGTATGAATAAGATGTATTCCATTGTACAGAGGCATTTTTGGAAATAAAAATATTAAGTATTTCCATCATGTGTAGAAAGTGATCTTAAAGTGTAAAATAAAAAAATACTCTTTTATTAGTATAAGTGTGCTGTTGTTAGGTGCCATCGAGTCGGTTCTGACTCATAGTGACCCTATAAATACAGTAGCCTATATATTGGGATCCAGTAGTATAGCATAGGTTTTATATCAGCAGAAGTCTTACCCTGAAAAGATACATGAAATATATTACAATCTCCGCACTACAAAGAAATATGTAGGTATCAATCACTATTTGTATGCAACACCATTATGGCAGTAACAAAGTTATATCTAAAATGTTAGGGTAATAACTCATTGGGGTTTTTTTGCTTGCTGGTTTGTTTGGATCAGCTAACTGACCTGTGGTTTGTTCATTTTGTTAAGAAACTACTGTTATGATGTGAAACGCTTATCTTTGCTGTTGAATTTGATGATTCCTCATTTTACCGTTAGAGCTGACATCGTTATTTTATATTTTTGGTTCTAGGTCTGCCATCCTTGGTCTGGGTACTTAAGATGAGGGAAACGCATACTCTATACCCACAAATAGGGTTTCAGTGAAGGAGCCAGCAGGTGAACATGATTCCCTCACCTCCATGATCATTTTCTTTCTACTTATTCAGCATGGCCAGTAAACCCCACAGGTGTCACTTGGATTGATTGGTAGCTCAAATCCCTTCCCTTCCTTTGGCTAGTCTCACAGAAAAATCTGCTGTAAAGGCTTTGGGTACAGCAATGCCTTTTTCTTTCGTGAGGGCCAGGTTTACCCACAATGCTCAACTATTGGTGCTCATCTGAATAAGCTGGGCAGGATTTCCAGCAGTCACTGATAGACCTCTAGAATATTCTAGAATGATAAATGTCGGACCTTGGAACCTGGTGTAATTTTATACCTTGGAACTCCTCTGCTGTATCCCAAAGTTTTAGGTAGATTTGGAAGAGGATTTAGGGACAATTTGCTCTGCTTCCAATCCTCACTACCTGAAAGTGCTAATTATTTTCTATACTCAGGAGGTTACCAGGAGGCAGTATTTTTTCTGCCTTTGATAACTGCTACTTTAAAAAAAAAAACCGTTGCCGCCGAGTAGATTCCGACTCATAGCGACCCTATAGGACAGAGTAAAGCTGCCCCATACGGTTTCCAAGGGGTTTTAAAATCTGGGAACCACAAATTTAGTATACTTCTAAAACATACAGTCTATGGGCTAAAGTTTGGCAAAAGTTGCGTTACCCTGTGCCATACCAAAACAAAACCAAACCTGTTGCCCTCAAGTCAATTCTGACTCATAGTGACCCTACAGGACAGAGTAGAACTGCCCCCATAGAGTTTCCAAGGAGCACCTGGTGGATTCAAACTGCCAGCCTCTTGGTTAGTAACTGTAGCACTTAACCACTATGCCACCAGGGTTTCCCCTGTGCCATACTGAATCCATATTGGGAAGAGCATGAGGCTGGTTCTTTCCTCTGCCCCTCAAGCCCTCCTCCTTTTTCCCCTCCCCTTGTTTCTTTTTAAATTTTGTTTAAGGTATATGACTATGGCGTTCCATTGGAGAGTGAAAAGATATTTTCTAATAGCAAAATGTGATAGTATCTTTGTATGCATAGAGATCGAGCCTTTTAATAGCAGCATGAGAAAAAAAAAAATTTTTTTTTCTCGGTTGAAATGCTGACAGCATTTTCTTGCTGAATTTTCTCCACTATAAATCTCAGAAATTATGACTTACATTGAAAAGTCCAATATTTGAAAAATTAACCGGCCAGAAAATCAATTTGAGTTTTTCTTTGACTTCCAAAATGACCATTTAGCATTTTGTGTACACCACCACAAGGTTTAGTAATTTATCTGAAATACTTTCTATTTCATATTCAGTGCTTCCATTGCAAATTGTTTTGACTTTTGCTGAATTTATCTTGAAAATGGGCATTTATATGGACTCATAGAGGTTTGATAATTATTTTTCTATGGTATTTGTAAGCAAAAAAAGCCACAAACATACAAAACCTAACCACAGTCACAGAAAAGTGACCCAATAAGGAAATAATCATCCCAACTCATCCTGAAAACAGGGCAACAATCTTACAAATTTAGATCTATGTGTAAACATTGCCTGGTATTTATACATAGTAGATAAATTGTCTGTCTTTGATAAACCAAAATGAACATAAATTCATAACTGAATTCAGAAATATGTTGAATTTCACAGGAGTACAAATCATTATATTCTTATTTAATAAAATGGTAGGCAAGCTTTCTTATGTTTTTCTGTTCCTCTCCTACCTTTTCATTGTCCTCTTTTTCATTTTTGCCTTTCCCTTTCTATGTATGATGTAAGCTTCTGAGGAGTACCAGAAGGCTTGACTTTATCAGCAGAGTGGTGGGCCTTGGGGGGAACCCTGTGCAGGCTGAATGAAGTTCTAATCCTTCCATCAAACCTTTATGCTACAAGTTTTTCAGAACTTAAAAACACACACACACACACACACACAGAGGACACATGCAATAGACACACAACATAAACCTCTTAAAGGAGCAGCCAGCATGTGTTTATACTCTGAATGGAAGAATTTAGACAGTGAAACCTTAGGTCAAATCATTTCACAATTGCAGCATTGGTATTTAAAGCAGATGGAACTTCTCTAGCAAAGAGACGGAGAGCTCTGTCCTGGTTTTTTTGTTCTTTGCAGGTCAAAACTGGAAATACTCTCTTGAGTCTTCGACACAAAGTGCTCGTGTTTGTTTCACCATATGCATAAATATGGAAGAATCAGGTGTAGTTTCCTCTTCATCAGCTTTACATGTTTGTGTTGTCAGTGAGAAAGTGCACCCATTGTTTATAGCTCCCAAGGAGACCCTGAACACGTTGTTTATGTTGGAAGGCTTTTTGGGGTAACTTTTTGTGTGTGTGCATGTTGTGTGTGAACATAAAAAAGGTATTCCAAAGAAAAGGAATTATTACAGCAAATTAAAAGAAACACAACTACATATT
This sequence comes from Elephas maximus indicus, assembly GCF_024166365.1. Classification (NCBI taxonomy): domain Eukaryota; kingdom Metazoa; phylum Chordata; class Mammalia; order Proboscidea; family Elephantidae; genus Elephas; species Elephas maximus. Next base: position 20,575,035 of record NC_064838.1, read on the forward strand.
AGGATTTAATTACCATCTTGTCTTTTTAAATGCCGCCTCCTGTTTTACCTTTTTTTAATTAAAAGCTTTTAAAAACCATGTGTTTTGGTGTTACTTTGGAAGTGTGTTTCTTTTCCTTTATATTTCAAGTTTAAAACGTAAGTTTATTACTTTCTAGTTGAACATAACAGTCCTTCCAACTTTAAAAGAAACATTTGGTTCTCAAGTAGATTAGTCTGTTTAAAAAATCGTTAAAAATTAGTCTTATTTAGAAAAAGGCCATACTGTAAATTATGCTATTTGGTTTTAATGGTGCTTTGTGTGAGAGCAAGAATGAAGAGAATTTGGAGAACGGGAAAATTAGTTTTCCACTTTTCTACATTTTGTTTGGCAAAACTGAGTCTGACTGGTTATTTAGCTTGTACACATGTCAAATATAACAGCTGGACCAAGATTTTTTAGTCTACATAAAGGCTTGATTTTTTCCCTCAGCCCCTATCGCCTTTTTAAAATCAGCACAGTTTGTCTATTGAGTTTTTCCTCTTGAATTTTAAAATGATACTCAAAAATGGTATGGAATTTGGAAATGGTTCTCTGTAATAACTGGGAACCCACATCAAATTATGACGTGAGGCGGAGTGAGAGCTCCAACACTAGATTTAGCAAAACTGAGATAAAACCTGAGTTCAGCCATTTTCTGATTGTGTGTGACCTAGGACACCTTATGGACCCTCTCTGCTCTTCAGGATCCCCACCTGCCAGGATAGAGCTGACAATGACCCTCCTCATCCAATGTTGTAAGGAAGAAATGGGATAATGTACATAAAGTCCCTGGCACGTGGTAAATACGAAATACGTGTTAGTAATGCTATGAGCGGTAATCTGTCAGCTGTGATAGGAAGTTGTGATACCTTAAAATCTGTTGATTTTGACCAATTCTAAGGTCCAGTCAAATGCTGGTCCTGACTTGGCTGGTAGCGAAAGGTGTGCCATAGGGCTATCATGTTAACTTGTGCACACCGTACTTTCTTCATCTATTCAAGAGATTTGACTAATGTTCTCTGGAACTCTTTTCAGTTCTATCAACACGTTAGTGATACCAAAGTATTTAAGGGAGCCCTGATGGTACAGTGGTTAAGAGCTCAGCTGCTAACCAAAAGGTTGGCAGTTTGAATCCACCAGCCACTCCTTGGAAACCCTATGAGAAATTTCTACTCTGTCCTGTAGGATCACTATGAGTCAGAATCAACTAGAGAGCAACAGGTATAAAGTGTTTAAGAGATTAAAAGTAAAAGAAGTTGACACAAACACAACTTAAACTACAAAAAAAAAAAAAGTATTGCATTTAACTCCTAAATATTAACCGAGTTAGCTTCATCTGCTCATCTTCACTGCTGCCTCCACTTAAACCATAACTCTCTAAGCCGTCATCCCTGGCCTGGATTGTGGTGCGAATGCCTATCTTACCTCTCTGCATCTACTCTGGCCCCCTCAAAGCACAACTCACCCCACCCCGAGTAAAGCCCTTCAGTGGCTCTCTCAGAATAACATCCAAGCTCCTTTCCAAACATGCCAGGAAGTCTCTGTGTGATCTACCTCCTCCCTAGCCTCATCTTGAGTTACCCTCCCCTATCAAGCCTTGAGTTGCAATAGTGAAGGATTCCATGGGGAAAATATTAAACGACACAGGAAGCGTCAAAAGAAGATGGAAGGAATACAGAGAGTCATTATACCAGAATCAGTCAATATTCAACCATTTCAAGAGGTGGCATATGATCAGGAACCGAGGGTACTGAAGGAAGAAGTCCAAGCTGCTCTGAAGGCAGTGGCGAAAAACAACGCTCCAGGAATTGATGGAATATCAAGTGAGATGTTTCAACAAACAGATGCAGCACTGGAGGTGCCCGCTCATCTATGCCAAGAAATATGGAAGACAGCTTCCTGGCCAACTGACTGGAAGAGATCCATATTTATGCCTATTCCCGAGAAAGGTGATCCAACTGAATGTGGAAATTATAGAACAATATTATTAATATCACACGCAAGCAAATTTTGCTGAAGATCATTCAAAAACAGCTGCAGCAGTATATCAACAGGAAATGGCCAGAAATTCAAGCTGGTTTCAGAAGAGGACGTGGAACGAGGGATATCATTGCTGATGTCAGATGGATCCTGGCTGAAAGCAGAGAATACCAGAAGGATGTGTACCTGTGTTTTATTGAGTATGCAAAGGCATTAGACTGTGTGGATCATAACAAACTATGGATAACATTGCGAAGAATGGGAATTCCAGAACACTTCATTGTGCTCATGAGGAACCTTTACATAGATCAAGAGGTGGTTGTTCGTACGGAACAAGGGGATACTGATTGGTTTAAAGTCAGAAAAGGTGTGCATCAGGGTTGTATTCTTTCACCATACCTATTCAATCTGTATGCTAAGCAAATAATATGAGAAGCTGGACTATATGAAGAAGAACAGGGCATCAGGATTGGAGGAAGACTCATTAACAACCTGTGTTATGCAGATGACACAACCTTGCTTGCTGCAAGTGAAGAGGACTTGAAGCACTTACTAATGAAGATCAAAGACCACAGCCTTCAGTTTGGATTGCACCTCTACATAAAGAAGAAAAAAATCCTCACAACTGGACCAATGAACAATATCATGATAAACGGAGAAAAGATTGAAGTTGTCCAGGATTTCATGTTACTTGGATCCACAATCAACAGCCATGGAAGCAGCAGTCAGAAATCAAAAGACACATTGCATTGGGTAAATCTGCTGCAAAGGACCTCTTTAAAGTGCTGAAGAGCAAAGATGTCAACTTGAAGACTAAGATGCGCCTGACCCAAGCCATGGTGTTTTCAATCGCATCATATGTGTGTGAAAGCTGGACAATGAATAAGGAAGACCGGAGAAGAATTGACGCCTTTGAATTGTGGTGTTGGCAAAGAATATTGAATATACCATGGACTGACAAAAGAACAAACAAATCTGTCTTAAAAGAAGTACAACCAGAATGCTCCTTAGAAGCAAGGATGGCAAGACTGTGTCTTACATACTTTGGGCATGTTGTCAGGAGGGATCAGTTCCTAGAGAAGGACATCATGCTTGGTAGAGTACAGGGTCAGTAGAAAAGAGGAAGACCCTCAACAAGGTGGACTGACACAGCGGCTGCAACAATGGGCTCAAGCATAACAACGATTGTAAGGATGGCACAGGACTGGGCAGTGTTCTGTTGTGCATAGGGTCGCTATGAGTCGGAACTGACTCGATGGCGCCTAACAACAACAACAACATCTCACTAATTTTTCGTTTATGTTGGTTTGTTTTCTTTTAAGAAGTCAAGCTTTTTCCTACCTCAGGGACTTTGCACATTCCTGGAATTCTCCACCCTGCCTCCCACTTTCCTTCCACCTGGCAAATTTCTACTATCCTTCAGGTCTCCATTTAAATGTCATGTCCTCATAGAAGACTTCTTTGATCCCCCATATAAGGGCAGGCTCTCTCTTAAATTCACTCATATCACCTTGCACTTTTTCTTAGCAGTATGTATAACAGTAACAGTATTTCTGTAAAACTCTTGGTTTATTGACTTTCTTGCCCATTAAATACAAAGTTCCTTGAAGATAGAGTCCCTGGTGCTCTTGTTTACTGCCCTATGTCCATAATTTAACTAAATGAATGACACATTTTTCTGCTTAAAAAAACATTGAGTGAGTAAATAAATCAGCTGCACCAGGAACTGAGACCAGTTCCTACCAGCAGAGCTTCAAATGGCAGTATATTGACTTTGAGTGTTCTTCCCAAAAAGTATTTTTCCTGTAGATGTTTAGGGTGCTGTGCTGTAATGACCCCCAGTAAATTCTCATTCATCGAAGGCATATGAATTTGCTTAATTTCTTGGAGACTTATTTACTTATCCATAAATGACATGGCTGGGTCAGATAATGCTACAACTTCTTTCTACTTAAACATTCTGTATTTCTACAGGATGTTCTTCACGGTTCTGTGATGGACATAGGTAGAGTTTGGCTGCTTGGAAACCACTCCACTCCTGGTACCAATTTCTGTAGTAGTTAAAACTCTGAATTTCAAGTGACAGTAAAAAAAACTCAAACTAATACAGAAACACACACACAATTTATTCATTTGTGTAAGGAATTCTGGTGTCACAATGGTTAGACCCACAGCTGTTAACTGAAAGATCAGCAGTTTGAAGCTACCACATGCTCTGAGGGAGAAAAGACCTGGTGATCTGCCCCCGTAAAGATTACAGCATAGGAAATCCTATGAGGCAGTTCTACCTTGTCCCATAGCGTCACAATGAGCCGAAATTGACAGCACACAACAGCAACAACATTGGCACATGTAAGTGAAAAGTACAGAAATAGCTCTGGATTCAGAGGGTCGAACGATGCCAAGGAAATGTGTCATTTTAATGATGCTTTTTTTCATTAATACTTTATTGAAAACCACACATCCTTCTAGGATTCCAGCTATGAAATTTTCATGTCATTTCAATAGAGTCATTCCATCTTTGGAAAAATACTTTGTGTCCAGCTAAAAAAGATATTGCCAACTTGGATCAAAACATCAAGAAAATAGTTCTCCTGGTGGTTGTTTTAAAACAGCTGTAATATATATTTTTTCCCTCACACACATGGATGATTTTTTTGAGGGACAGTGCTCTCACGGACTCTCACCGAGCATTTAGGGTTTAACAAAATTTGGCATTTCTTTTCTCAGGATTCTGACTTTTAATAACAAAGCAAGTCTAAATGTCATATTAAGAAATTGGGTTCTCCTGCTTCTTCATTATTGCTGTTATAAACGACTGCCTGCACACAGAGTTGAAGAAAAAATAAAAAGGTTGAGTTCCAGTTTTGGTATCTTAAATATTTAAGACTTGATAGTTGTTTATAACAGCTTCCTGACATTCTGCTATTGTTTGCATGTATGGTAGTGTAGGTGAGAAAGTTAACATAAAATTAAAAGATGTGTTCAACTTAGAGGAAATGTAGATAAAGTCAAGAACTAATTAAGAAAATAGTTGGTGTTTGTGTTAGAATTTAAGCTTCTCAAAGTTGCCATCTGTCTATTTATAGCCCATAGAACCTGGCATGTAATAGATGACCAGTGTACATCTTTCCTGCCTTTAGCCCCTTAACTTGTACTATTTCCGTTCCCAACTTCCGACTTTCAGCCCCTATGACTATGCTTCAGGGTTCTCTTTTGCCACTGCAGCCTGCTCTGTTTGCCTATGAACAGGCTGGAAGTGTTGGGAAATAAGACCCTCTGCAAGTGGCTCTCAACCATTGACTGACAGGAGTTGGTGGCCATATACCCCAGTTCCCTCTTCCCTCAGGTAAGATGACTCTGAAATGTCCATTGCAGAATTCTGTTCCAGAATTCCTCAGTGGGAATAAGTTGAAATCACCCACAGTAGTAACTTCTCAATCAAGTATCCTTAACTGGTTTCATTTCCTTCCCTGTCTCACTTCTCTACTCTTCTACCAGCATTTCTTTGGATCCTGCCCCAAATAAACCACTTGTACTCAAACCTTTGTCTCACCATCTACAACTGGTAAATGCGTGAGTAAAAACTGATTTAAATAGTATCAATGATCTGATTTTTACCTATTATGAGAGTCTTTTTCTTCTTTTTAATCTCTATGTCTCTTTTAAGGAGCCCTGGTGGTACAGCAATTAAAGTGCTTGGCTGCTAACTGAAACATTGGCTGTTCACCACCAGCCACTCCATGGGAGAAAGATGTGGCAGCCTGCTTCTGTAAAGATTACAGTCTTGGAAACCCTATGGGGTAGTTCTACTCTGTCCTCTAGGGTTGCACTCAGTTTGGTTTCGTTTATTTCTCTTTCAGAAAGTTTGAATTAACTCCCTGAATAAAATACTTGGAAATTGGCAGTTTTATATATCCTCTTACATTCCTCCCATCACTGAATTCTAGTAGCCATTATTATTTTACACATTCAATGTTTATAGCATTCTATACTCTGGTTTGTAGCGTGGCTCTGATTTTAATTGCATCATGAAAAATAACATAGTTGGGTAATCAATTTGTTTTAACTCCAAAGATCCCCAAATGCTTTGAGTTCTATTATCCCTTATTTACTATTTTTAAGGTGTGTATTTTAAAGGCACTGTACTTTTAGACCAGTTCTTTTTGCACTTCTG